>NW_021940578.1:4695272-4877880 GCF_001715985.3 Manacus vitellinus | reverse complement strand
AGGTGTGGCTGGAGGAGCCTGGCCAGAGCTGCTCTGTGCCTGCAGCACCTGGGGCTGTGCCTGCAGCACTTGCTGCTGGGCAGAGGAATCCGAGTCGCTCTCATTGTCCTGAGGGCTGGGGATGCTGGGCGAGGTGCTCCGGTTGTCCTGGTCGATGTCCTTGGGGTCGCTGCTCCCCTCGTCGTTGACGCTGCGGCTGTCGGAGCTCTCGCCCTCGCCCTCACCCTCTGAGGGGGAGTTGGGCCTGCTGATCTCCTGCAGGGAGAGGGGAACAGTCACCACTGCACCGAGGGCACCCCCAGTGTGCCACAGGATGGGACCTGTCACACCAGTGCAGGGACCCTTTGAACCTCCCAGCACAGGCAACGCGAATATCCAAGGGGAGGGTGCCAAGACAACAGAGTCAGGCTCCTTTCAGGAGTGCCCTGAAATGCAGCAGGTTCTCCCTGAACACAGTGAAACACTTTGAGGGTGACCAGCAATGGAAAAGATTTGTCCTGTGAGGCTGTGAATTCTCCATCTTTGGAGACATTCAAAAGCCACCTGGACACATATCCTGGGCAGTCAGCTCTAGGTGGCCCTGCTGGAACAGAGAAGGTGGCCTAGATGGCCTCCAGATCCCTTCCAACCTCAGCCATTCTGGGATTCTCTGTGGAAATATGGAAAGCTCAAGTTCAAAATTTCCAAATCCTATGCACAGAGTGAACACCTGGGCAGATACACAGAGACATCCTGAAAGTATTTCATCTGAGCTTTGATACCAGTGAATTAAGAGAACTCCAGTGGTAGTCTTCTAACTTTCCACAGAACAGGAAAAAATAAATTTAAAGTAAAAAAAATAGGGGTGGAAGGGGTGGAAAATAGTCCAAGTGTACTCCTATATGGTTGATGTTGATATTAAAGCAAAAAACAACTTCTGGACTTACCCTGTATCATTCCACTCTTTTCAACAGAAGGAACACATTACAATATTGGTTCCTTTCCAGCCCCAGATTAAGTTACAATTTGCTGTGGCTTAAATTGATTTCATGTTTTTGGTTTGTTACCAGGTTTGCAACCACCCCCCACCCTCTCAAACCATTCTCCTAAGAGGAAATATTCCTCTGTGGGACTCACTTGAGTTTTGGATTTTTTGGCATTGGACCTGTCGGGTTCCTCTGTGTCTGACGCTGCCTTTTCCCGCTGCCTCTTGGAGTTCTTGAGAGGAGAAGACACCTCTTCTTTTATCTTCTGCCACAAGGGAAGCAGAACACAGCAGTTACCAGTGGTGTAAATGCAAAAGTAAATTGAGTGTATGCCTGTGATACCATATTTAACACAAATACAGGAGAAGGGTTCCTATGGAGCAGGAGAACTCAGAAGCTGAGATAGTCAGTATTTAACAACAACCCAACAGGCATCAAGCTAACAGGAAAAAGGAGTGAATAAAGCATTCCTCTTAGCAAGGGGTATTTTAAAGAGCTGTGCAGGACCAAGTCCACCAGGAACTCATGGCAGATCAACTGGCCCAGGTTACTCTTCTAACAGAGCCCAACACCAGCTGTTAAGAGAGGATGGAACGAGAATTTCTGCAGGAGACAGGCACAAGATAAGCCTCATTAAAGTCCTGCTTTACTCCTGATATTTTGAGAGGAATATTTTTAGATCCCCTCAAATACAGGGCTATAGCTATTATAAGACTACTGCCTTCTTTTGTGGCCTGGGACAGCTTTATACATCACATAATTACCTAACCTAACTAACTTCAAATTCTGCCAGGTTTTCAGTTTTATAATGTGAAAACCTGCTCCATACTCCAGTTTTGACTCTTTTTTTAAAAATATTTATTTTTAACTCGCTACTTTTTTGCTTAGTGGCAAGTCTTGCTGTTTCATGTGGCTTTTGTTTCTTTAGAACTCCCTCGGAAAGACATTTATTCATTGAAACAGAATCAACTGTCAGCTTTGCTCTGAAAAATCAAACAAATACACCTCCAGAAAAACAGTAACAGAAGTAGCCTCAATTACCACACATTCAAATTCCTTTGTAAACAAAGACTAAGTACTGCTTAAAAAAAAAAAAATCCTTAAAAAAACCCCAAACTGTCTACTTGTCTCAAATACAGCATTTCTGAGCTGTATTACCTCCCTGAGCTTAATGCCTGCATTTGCATCTGAAATGGGAGGATTAATTTCTCGTGAGAGCAGAAAGGTTATGTGGGGATATCTGAATGGTCTGCACAGGAACTCAGCAGCAGCTCAGCTGCACCGGGACATTCTCTGCTTATCCACACAAGCAGGAATTTCTGGGTCACGGGGAGATTCTCCAGCCTCCTGCAGCCTCGTGTGTCTGACTGAGAGGCCTCAGGTGTGCTGTCCTAACACACAAAAGGCGTGGGAAAAGGTTACCTTGGTGGATTTTTTCACCGAGTCTGCCTTGCTGTCGTTGCTGGAGGTGCTGGCGGCGCTGGGCGAGTTGCGGCCGCTGGACCTGATGTCCTCGGTGATGGGGGAGGCTCTACCATCGGGGCTGGCTGGCTGCTTCTTCCGACCACTGCGTAGTGTAGACATCTGGGGTTCAACACAGACAAGTGGATCCAAGTCAGAATCTGCCCAACCTCTTGGATTTCCTCTGCCTCACAGCAGGGGCGTGCACGAAGCGCTCGTGCCAAGAGCTCGAGAACCAAAAACCAGGAGCGCTGTTACAACTTCTCCTTGAAAGCCCATCTGGACTTCAAAGGAGGCAAATCCTTCATTTGTCTACTCAAAACCAGTAAGTGCTGATTATTTAATTTAGTACTGTCTGTCAGAAGTAAGGTTAGAAAGATGTTTCAATGCACATTTGCAAGTCTGCCTACACACAGGAGTGAATGAGACAGGAGAGGACCCCCACGTTCCACTAAAAATAGTCTATCTGTTGGCATCCAAGCAGTCAAGCCCAGGTTCTAAACCCCCAGTTTGTGTGCTCCTAGTATGTAAAAAGGGGCCACAGTCAAGTTTATTTCAATAATTCATGCTGTTTCCCTCCCACTTTGGCAGTTTTTCTGGATGACTGGCTACCATAAAAGCAATGAGCCAACATTACCCGAGAGCGGAGCCTCACAAGAGATTTAGAATCAATGGTCATATCATCATGATCACAAAGACAGGGAGGGGAGGGTAAGGAAAAGAAATCTATCTGCTGCTTTCAATCAGCCAAATCCAAATCAAAGATCAAATTAGCCAGAGCTGCTGTCAGAGCTCTCCCAAGTGATTTGCTCACAGGAAGGCTCCCAGCGTTCCACCCTGAGTAACAACTCAGGGACAGGGCACACCAATCACAGAGGCAAAACAGAGCTCTCTGCAGGGAAGAGATCTGAACTCCAGTAATATGAGGAGACCACATGAACAGCATCTAATTTTTTAAAACTCTTCCCAAGGGCTTAACTCTGACAGGATCCAGCTGGAAGGAGGACACGTACTAGAACAGAATCTCTAACACACTGTCAAGTCCCCCCTTACAATGCCAGTCCACTGCCAGTCATTACAAACATGGAAATAACTGATCTGAGCTTGCAGAGACATTTCTGCTCCTTTTTCCAAAGAAAGCCTCAACCTCAGCAAAGCTCACACAGAAATGCAGCAGCAGGCCCAGTCCAAGTGAGATTAGCTCAGCTGGTGCTAAAAATGCCAAGGTCATGGGTTCAACCCCTGTATGGGCCATTCACTTCTGAAGAGTTGGACCTGACGATCCTTGTGGGTCTCTTCCAACTGAGATTATTTTGTGTGGTTCTGTGGAACCAGCACGATGGAGAAAGGGTCAGTTGAGGAGTCTGACCCTTCTCCACCAGAGGATGAGGGTTAAACCTACCGAGCCTCGACTCCGCCGTGTCCTCATGCTATGCTTTCCACTGAGTCCATCATCTTCCTCTTTGACAGGCTTGAACATAAAGGGTGGAGGGTCAACTGGCTTCTCGATGGGTGGCAGCTCCCCGTACTTCTTGAAGTGAATCCGACAGTCCGTGCACAGCAGGATGTTCTCCCGCCCGCCGTGGTGCCAGTCCTTGGAGGCTTGGGGCAAGGAGAGCAACAGCTCAGCAACACAAAAGCACCAGGTCCCCACAGAACAAGCACACTGGATTATTTAAAAAGCTGCAATTAGAAAAGTAGCTGCTTTTCTAAGGGGTAACAAAGTTGGAGAAGTTTCTGGAGAACTCTGTCCCGTTCCAGTGCACATCTTCAACGTTCAGTTTACAAACTAGTTGTTTGCTTGAGAAACTACAGCTTTGAAAGCAAAGAAAGAAGCCTTATCTGCTCTACCTGGGAGCTAACAGGCAGCTGTTGTTCTCCAAAGCTGTGGTTTCTGCAAGAGCAGCGAGCTGTGAACCTCTCATTTCCTTCCCTATTTTGGGGCTCACGTTTCCATGCCCAAATATCAACCAACCTTCAGAGCACCCACAGGAACGGGGCTGATGCAGAAGAGATTTGGTGCAGCATAAAGAAGTTGTGTGTGTGACAGTCACAGCCCAATATTGATTCATTACATCACAAATTGATTACATAGATTGTGGATTATGGAGATTTATTCCTGTATAAATGTCTACCCCAGGGTTCTCCTTTGTCACTGCAATATTAATTTGCAATGGCAAAGCCTGATTAACCCTGCAAGGAGGAATGCTGCATATTTTAGCTGATTCAACCCCACTTTTTTTTTCTGAACAGCTGTACAAGCACACAGACTGTTCCTGCTTGAAGGAACCCACATGAAACAGGCAGCAGAAGGGAAAACCAGCAGTGAACTGGGACATACTGGTGGTGAAGCAGTGGCGGCAGGCGTAGCCCTTCAGCTCCTGTTCACTGTCCTCGCTGTCAAAGTCATCTTCACTGGCCGAGCTCAGGTCCACTGAACAAGTGAAGAACAAGGGGAAAAAGAGGAAAATGGAAAATAAAACACTCAGCAGGATTTTTCTATTTCCTCTTACTTGGCTAAAATAACCATTAATAAAAATAGCTGGTGACTTCCTACAACCACCCTGCCTTGCATGGCCATTAGTTCTGATTTTTCAAACTAGGCAAGGCCAGACCTCATCAGCCTCCAGGTTAAAGGAGGATTCCAGGAACGTGCCAAGTGACACAACTCACAGAACTTGATTCAGTACACGGTACATTTCCAGATAAATTGTCATTCAGATGTCATTCCTGGGGAGCTGGAGAGGCTGTGTTCCAAAAACACAATTTTCAAGGTTTCTCTCTAGAACACATTCAAATTTAAAACCTAGTATTCTATACTTAAAACCTACTTTGCTACATTTAATGAGCAGACACTGTAGTGGCTTTTGTGTTTTTTATTTTGCTTCCAGACTTCACCTTCCAGCCCAGCTGAGGACCAATGTCACGCTCTGTTAGACACTGGCTGTATTTAACCAGGAGCAGATGTGTTTGTGGGTGGAAGAATCAATGCTTACATATAATGGACCTGTTTGGAAAACATGCTGTGATTCTTTTGGATGAGAGGCACTAAAGGACACCACCAGCTTTCCAGTCCTTACTCAAGCCTCAGAGAGCTTCAACCCGTGGCAAACTCACATTTCAAAACCACGTTTCAAAGAAGAGGAGGACATGGAAAGGGCCCCTTTCCTTTGTGGCAAGCAGTACACAGCAAATTAGCAGATTAAAAGGCTGTGAGCAAAAAAGCAGCATCTGAACCACCAAAAATCTGCAGACACCACAAAAACTGTATCTTATCTTCTAAGCAACTCAGGAGTAAATCCCTTCTTTCTGAGAGCGCTGCGTTTTTCAAGCACCACCACTATAAATTCACAACATAACAGGTCTGTAATTTGTCACAAGCAGAAAGCCCTCTGGCTTCTTTTGTTCTAATCCTTAATTAGAAGAGAAGTCCTTGATGCAAGAACACTGGTTTTCTAAAGGTTCCAAGAGGGTGTTTTGTACATGCAGGTTATAGTTTATGGATTATAGCTTATGGATTCTGCAGTAGCTGCCATCAGCATTTGTCAGCAACTCGTTACCCTTCAATTAACACAGGGCCCCATCTAATAACCAGCACCACCATAATCCCCACAGTAATTCCTGCAGGTGTTTTAACCCTGACTGCAAAACTGACCCCAGGCTAGGACTTGCTTTCTTTTACTGAATTGATTTTTATTCTCATCCTGCACTCGGATCCATATGGACAGATCCTTCCAACCACAAGCTCTGTGATGTGCTGACTATCTTGGATTGAGCTGTAGAGTCCAGATCCTCACTTCTTGTGCACACAGAAACCAGCAATAAATCCTATCGATTCAGCAAGGAAAAACTAACAGCCCTTTCCTACCACCTCACTACCACCCTCTCCAGAATTCTGTCCTGCCTGATCACCACATCCTCCACCTCCCCCACATTCTGCCTTCCACACACAGTCCCCCTTCCTTACAAGGCACGTGAAACGTGCTGGGTTTAGTCCACAGAAAGACTCTAAACCTCACAGGGTAATTAATACAAAGCCTTTTATATAAGGATGAAAGTTTCTATCTCCAAATGGATGTTGTTGATCATAACCCTGTGCAGTGCAGCACATGCAGCTGGTTTGGGGAACTACTCTTTGTTTGGACACTTCTGCTCCAGTCAAGGCCAGTGTTCTCCCAGGATACCCTGAGACAGTGCTGGACACAGCACCCACTCTGAGGTCCTGCACAAGGTGTGGGTCACCCAGGCAGGATGGAAGGGACTTCCTTCTTTCTGTGCTTCCCAATTCCCGACACTGTAATAAGCCTGGATTAAAAATCCAGCACAACACCAAGAAAAGAGCAGGGAAATTCAACACCAGGGCAATATTTCCATCCTTCCAGGATGCTTTCATGTTGAAGAACTGCACAAAGCACTGGGTGATCAAAGCCGCCTTCCACATTCCAGCATAATGGCGCAGGAACCGGAGAGGGCAACTGCCTGAACTCCATTTCCTTGCTCCCTTGAAGGTACAGCACCATTACATGGCTGTTGCTGCCTGCATTTAGACAAAGATAAATGCATTGCTTTTAGCTCCCACTTACAGAATTCACTGGAGGGGGGCCTGGAGGGAGTGTTGACTGGAGTGGAAGCGGTTCGAGTTTTAATTCTCCGAAACACAGCCTGCCTCCGGTGCCTACGGTGGGCTCGAGAACTTGCTGCTTCAGGGGTTTTCTTCCAATAGTAATAGAAGGTGATTAGTTCTCCCTGCAAACACAGAAGGAGTATGTTAGAGGGACATGCAAATCTGACTCGTCAGCTTTCTCCCTCCCTCGTGCCTCTCTGCGTGCACACACGTATTTTTGTAGGAACAATCACGAGGTACTTCAGCCAGATGAAAGAATTATTCAGTAAGACAGAAAATAAAAAACCCTCGTTATTATTTGTCTGCTTTTGCAAGCGAGGAAAAGAAGTAAATGGATGGTTTTTCACTCCTTGTCTAGAAAAGGAAAGAGTTTGGGAAGCACATATCCAGGCTCCACCTGGATGCTGCAGGCACTGCTGGTCCTGGGATTCAGAAGAGGGTGCCCTTGTCTCACTGTCAGCATCCCCTGACACCTCTGCTCTGCTCAGGAGAGGCACAACCTCCCACTGAGTTCTGAGAACAGACATCACGACACTGCTACAAATCTACAAATCCTCTGCCGTTCCCAGAAAGAGTAAGGCTCAATCCAAACAGACACTGCCATTTTGTCAACCCACACTCTACATACAGCTATTTGTCCAATATTCCTGTTTAAGAAGCTGAAAGTCAGAAGGAAAACGTGTTCAACAACAAGTCTATAACCGTAACACAACCCTACTACAGTAAATGGTGTTTTAATTTGAATATATATGCCCACATCTAAATTAATTAAGCAGTTAAAAGAGCACACCTAGAGAAATGAGTGATAATTTCACAGCATAATGAATCTGGCTTACATTCAAAAAGTGGAGCAGCTGCCATTCAAACTGGAGGATGTAATGCTGAACCAAAGAACAGCATGTGGTTTTAATCTCTTTTCTCTTACTTTGAATCCCCATCATTTCCTGGCGACTTGTCTGCCTCTGAGGTAAAAGGTGTTGTTGCTTTCAAGTTGCAAGAGAAGAACGGAGAAGTTCTAACCAGCCTCTTGAAAAAAATCAACATCAGAACAAACATACCTGAATTGCCCACAAAAAGGGTTCCTTTGAACCGTGTTTTTATGTGATCAAATAACCTCAGCCTGCTCCCTCGTGGGGAAATCCTGCAGCCCCTGCTCAGGGCAGAGCAGGGAGTTAACTCAGACCTGAATCCAAACCTTCCCAAACAAGCAATTAACAGCCACCACTAATACCTGGCCCCCTGAAACACCCTAAAGACAAAAGGAGGATGTTGTTCTAAACATTAACTGCTGATATTTAATGTGCTTAAGAGTTTTATCAATGCCTACTTTAAAAATGGAAACCCCAGAAAGAAGAACAACTGTGATTTCTGGCACCAGGCAGAAATAGATAATTTTTAATCTGAGCTGCTGCAGACTGGGATGATGCTGCTGATCCTCACCAGGAACCTAAACAATATTAATGTATTATATATTAAAGTAACAAGTATTCAGAGTGGTAACTGGTGAGGAAGAGGAGAAAGTGGGCAAAACATTACCTACAACTGTCGATTCTGAAGCACAAACACTCTACTAAAAAAAAATATTTAAAAAAATAAGTGTTTCTCAAAGAGAATTTAAAACTGGTTGGCAATGAGTACCCAACTATGTCAAACTGGGACAGAACAAGGAGTTCTGACCCCAGCACCCTGCTCTGCCACTGCCTGTTCCTCGTGTTTGCTTTAGAAATACCATTTCACTGAGTGCACTCAGTGGGCTCAAAGTCCATCCAGCCCAACTGTTTGTCCAACAGGGATATGCCCCGTGCCAGAGGCAGGCACAGCTCTGCACAAAAGCTTATGCAATGCTCTTGCAAATGAAACCAGCCACTTTTAACCTATAAATTCATTTATATCAAATCTGAGGTGTCAGCACCAAGGAGCAAGTCAGTAAATCCCACATCTTTATGTCAGTGAATTAATGTGTCCTCTGACACCTGGCAACAGCAGAGTGCAAACCAATCTGTTCTCCTCCCATCATAAAATAGGGAATGGGAACCTATTTGAGCTCAATTTACACACTGCAAAGCCATCAGGTCCCAAGGGAAGTTTAACAACTCATATCATAAACCAAACTTTAAAAAAGAAATGGTGTGTATTTATTAAAAACGCTGACTTCATGATCACAAGGATTCCCCCCCCACCCCCAGACCCTCCTGAAAGCGCAGCCACAACCACAGGCAGATAAAGACGAAGTAAAAGTCTATTTATTCAACAACCAGTTAACCCAACTATGAAATCTGGAGAGATCAAACGACCAAAGAATGTTCTGTACTTCAAATTCAGCGTTGGACTGCACAGCTACAACACTCAGTAAATGACTCTGAAGTAAGAGAGAGGAAGCACAGAGAGAATGGCAACGTCACACACGGGTCACACAGGTACCACAGGGAACAAATTCCATGCCAGATCTTATTAGCCACCTGGCTACCTAACGGGCATTGTCTACCTAAGGGATTAAACGCTGGAGTGGAGTGAGCCTGGCAGGATTAGACCCAGCTCGCTGCTGGCTGCATGGGTGGCACAAGCTCGAGCACAAAGGAGTAAGCCAGGGAAGCTTTGGTTCTCCAAACAGGGAGTAAAAAACCAGCTTCCAGCAAAGAAGTCAAATGAACTTTAATCAAACATGCAGAGTGTGTGCTGCTGAAAGCCACGGCACATAAATTCGGGAACAAAAGCCGCTGCAGAAATCAATAGCCTCCTGAAACATTAACACAGGCCAGCATTGATCAAAGGCCCCGGGACAAAAGGCTGCCTTGCAAATTAGCTGCTGGTTTTGCTTGCAAGCAAACAGAAAAGCATGAACGCGCTGACATGAATGGCCTGTAATGATCATTTTGTTCCTGGTGATCTCACCTCACCTCACCACAAGGTCTCGCAGTCAACACATCCCACAGCTCGGAGCTGTAATTGCCAGCAGAGACGCTCTGCTGGCTGGGGGAGGGCTGGGGGCAGCTGCTCCCCCTCGGATTTTCTGGGTAGCAGAAAAATCCCGGGGAACAGCCCTAACCAAAGAGCCTCAAACATGCTGTGTGTCTCCTCTGAAGTGTTCTGTGCCAGGAACTGGGGACTGCTAAACCATGCACACTAAAATCACACAGGTTAAAGCAGACTGAGCCATCCTTCACTGCAGCATCAGATTCGTTCAATTCTGGAGTGACACGTCCTAATGAGATAAATTAAGGAAGGGTGAGACCACCGAGGCAACCACTACCTGGCTGATGATGGAAGAGAAAGCTGTGTTGCTGACCTGTAATTGTCCACTTGCACCTTTTCTTACCTATAAATCTAGTATGTTAGAAGGAAAATCCCAATAAAATGACCCACACATTTACTCCAACACGACCCCTCAAACAAGCAGCTCTAATTCCTGTACTGTGCCACATCCAAGAAAGATGCTATTAGTGCCCTCCCAGATCAGCTCCATCATGGCCCAGCTTTTTCTTTTCCATCTGTGTGGGCAGAAGATTCATCTCTTTTCCTGTTCACAGTAACAGCCTCACCTCCACCTGATGCACCACCCCCTTTTTTTTCCTGCAAACACAACTGCATTTTTCCATGTAGACGTCTGATTAACTGTCCCAAGCAATTTAGGAAACATATAAAATGAGAGGCATTATCCAGGCTTCTAATGCCACGTTTCCTCAAGAACACCTACTTTCCCACCACTGAAGTTTCACGACACAGAGGGGGTGTGTTCTTCACTAAAACCACGGTTCAGCTTCCATCAATTCTGAAATACATCGGGAGCTCACGACAAAAATCTCCTGCCAAGGCCATTTCACCCCACGTCGTTGGTGCATATAGAAAAGTCACACTTTATTCTCCTTTTAGCTCCGTTCTAGGGATCATTTTTGAAGAGAAAGACGTGGTTCAGATCCCTCTTGCAGGAGGACACAGCAGTGAGACTTTCTCAGCGATTTAGAGCTGACACAAGACTTTGAGTGTCCCCCAGCCCTCATCCCCCCTAACCCAGCACTCCTGCACGAGTAGGGGATGGATTCCTTGGCATGTGGCACCTTTCTCTGACCTCTCCCACTGTTTTCACCCAGGTGTTTGTGCAGCTCAACCCAGCTCCCCAAACCACATCCCACAGCACCGGGGCAGCCTCCCCAACCAACCTTTACACTCCCAGGGGCGCCAGCAAACCTGCAAGTCCTGGCTTCCCACTTCTTATCGGCAGTTTTCAAATGTAAAATACACACCGTGAGCTGTGCCCCGTGTTTGTGTTTAGTCTTGCCTTGGGTAAACAAAGGATTAAGGCTGTGTGTGCCTTTCTGGATTGGAGAGGTTCTGACAGCCCTGCAGCAGCGCTGCTCCTGTGGAAGCCAATCACACACATCAACTTACCTTCAAGTATCTGTTATGGTATAACAGAGTGAGCAAACATAATAATTGCTGTTTAATTTCCCCAGAGCCCAGCTCTGCCAGGGGGGAGAAAAAAAAAAATCATGGGGGTGGGGAATAGCTTTACAGTAATTAAACAGAAAAGGTAAATGACAGAGCTCCTCAATGGCTATAAACCAGCCACGGCAGAGCAGAGGGGAACAGATTGTCCAGCTGTGGCCTTAATGAATTCACAATCTTTCTGGAATGCATCAAGATTTTATTAAGTCAACTCAATTTAGCTAATGCTCCTTAAAGTCCTGCAGTAAAAACAGTCTCCAGCCCTTCCCTCCTTCACTGGATCCCTGGCTTTGACAGAGTCTTGCTCCAACATCTGCTCCAGTGCCTGTTTGCCACGGGGTGGATCAAGAACGTGGAGTTTTGGATACTGGGAAGTGTATGGAATCAGTACAGACCAGTGTATCCATCTGGCACCTCCAGGCTGCTTCCCCAAACTTTACAGAGTGACCCCAAATACTGCCACGCACTGCTGGACTGGGAGACAGAGCTGAAGGTGCCCGACCCTTCCATCACACACATCCCACACCCCAGAGCTGCCAAGAGAAGAGGCTGCCCAGGGGAGTGGTGGCATCACCAAACCTGCAAGGGCTCCAAGAACACGTGGATGTGGCACTGGGGGACTGTGCTGGGTTAACAGCTGGACTCAGCCATCTCAGAGGGCTTTTCCAACCTTAGGGATTCCATGGCTATTCTTCCTCATGAGCCCCTACCCAGGCAAGAGAAAATGTGGAACTTGTCTGAACAAGTTTAAAGGATTGAAAACAAAATGCAGCAGGGCAGAGAGGAGCAGCTGTGTGCAGCTCCAAGGGCTGAACTTGGGCATCTCCACAACATGAAGCCCTGTCTGGGTGCCTCTGCCAACCATGACAAATAGGTTTGCACATGCTCCAATTAAGCAGTAAAGTCTCAGCAGCTTGTTCAGTAGCACTGATTAATGTCCACCTTGGGTGCACAGGAATCCTGCATAATCTACCACATTACCCAGATTTTAAGAGAGGCTTTTAAAAACCAAGCAATATTTAACTTAACACCACAAAAAAACCCCATTAAAAATCGTGGGATGCTCTCTAAGGGATACCCTGCAGGCCTCAGTTCTCTGGCATGTTTTAGAAGTACAGGCATTTTACCTCACAGTTCCTCTGGGCATTTGTTATCTTTTGGATGGCAGTGCAGCCCTCTCTCCATGGTCTCTGCTAAGAACTCTATCTACAATTTTAGGAGAAGACTGGCTGCCCTAATACTCTGTTCCCTGGCTCAGCACACAGTGAGGTTAAGCTCCCTGGTTTCAATTTTTATTTCAAACTCCTGGCAAACAGGCTGGCCAAGTGAGAATCAGAAGAGGAGACAGGTGTGTAAGAAACCCAGGCTCACTTCCTTGGGTTTTTATGCTCTCAATTTACTCCCCATACAGGAACAGGCACAGAATTTCCTGGGAACCCAGCCGAGGCTCCATCTGCATCTTCTGGAGTTCATTTGGTTGTGGAAAAAACCCGCAATCAGACACAGCTTTGTGCTTTCTAATTGTTTCTGCTAAATGAGTACTGGTACCCTGCTTAGTCCTCTGCAGACCAGAGGAAGATCAAGCTTTGATCTCCTGCAAATGATACCTGCAGAGCTGACACAGGCCTAGGATGCCACAGCTCCTTAGAGAACCGTGGCACTTTTGAGAGGGCTAAAACAAGCTTGGAGCCTGAAGATTTCACTCCTAAGTTCCTCAAGCAGTGAAGAGACTAAATTAATTTCATTGTGCATGTTATCTAAACACAGAGATCACGTCTGTAATTCCCCCAAGAAAATATATTTGCCCTTCTTAACTACTACTCCGAATTCTGCAACATAATGGGTGAGTGCAAATTAAACCCAACTATTCAATAAAAATTATGCATGGGAACTGGAAGAGGTGAGACACACGGTAATGCAATCATTAGTAGCAAAGAGTCATTGCAAAGCCAGGAGAAAAAAGGAAAAGAACTACAGAAGCTGGATGTAAATAATCTCTCCTGCCAAACAAGCATTATCTGCAGTACCCCAGCAACACTCAACCACTGCACAGCATCTTCCATTTGATGACAAAGTCAATCAAGTTTTACAAATGAAGTCTCAGCACATCCTTTTGAAGTTTTATAGCGTGGAGAAACAATGAGACAGAAGATTTATAAACTGGCCAAGATCAATCCTGTGTGGGAAGTAACAATTGTGCTGATTAACCTCTGTGAGCAGCTCCAGCAGTGACAGGCTCTGAAATTCCTTCAGAATTCCAACACGGGCCTATTGGACAGGCTTATCCATCCTTATTAAGCACAGTACTGGCTGAGTGTTAACAGTTCACTCTTCCTTTAGCCCTCAATACAAGCTGCTTTTTCTTACAGCTGGATATCCCTGCTTCACTCCTACCACTGTATGGTTTTAGCAAACCACAGAGAAACCCAAATGCCATTGTCCAAGCCTGGAAAAAAAACCCCAGTAACATGTCTCTGTGCCACATCTCTCTTACCATTTTCATGTAGCCCATTTGTTCCTCTTCTCCAGTGTTTGTAATTAAGGCTGCATAGACCGGTAGGAAATAAGATAATTAACATTTTATGGAACTTACCCTCGCTATCTGCTCTATGCAAACAATTCTTTTTCCCCTCCCAGTTTTAGGGATTTAAGCACCAGCTTTAACAGTTCTGCAAAACAAATGCACAGCACACTGGGGCATTGTTTTAAGCCTCAGCCAGAGTTAAAAGCTGCCGACCCTCTCTGCAGCTGCACCTCGTGCCAGAATGAAAAGAAAGCTTTTGTAATTACGGCTTCTTCCTCCAGAGACTCCTCTTTGTTAATCAACAGAGCTCCCAATGCCCACAGGAACTCACAGACTGTTGGCTGCATCCATTATTAATTATTAGAGCCACTCTTTAATAGTGTCAGTGGTGGTTCTCCAGGACTGGGTAACCCCTGCCAGGGTCACCAGGTACCTCCCAGGGGGATCTCTGGGGCTTGATCAATCCCGAGGTTATCAAAATAGTGTGAGTTAAGAACCCCAGAGCCTTACATGTATTTGTGGAGGGTTTATTTTCTGCTCAGCTTCCCCCTCTCCAACTTACATCACCCAAATTTCGCAGGTTAAAAATCTTGATTTCTCTCGACCACTCTGAACTCCAATAATTTAAATTTACCCTCCACCTCTCGTCTTCCACAGCCCTCTGTCCAAACTCTGCCCAGGCACAGCCCCCCAACCAGCAGCACAGGGGGGGCCTTCCATTCCTGCAGAGCCCAATTCTCCAGCCCTGGTGTGATGTTTTCACCCCTGACCACATTCACCAGGTGAACGGAGCACGACGTGGTTCTGAAGAACAGAGCTGAGATGCCTTTGCAGAGATGGCAGAAGCTGCTGTTTTCTTGAGCCAGCAGTTCTTCTGTTCCATTTTACAGCCCACATCAAAGTGCTGGGGTTCACAGCTGTTACCTGCAGCTGCTTTCCCTGCCAGCCTCTTGTTAACCAGAAGTTCTCAATACTGGAGCTCACACACCAGGACAGAGTGAGATAAATACCCAGATAAATGAAATGCAGGCTATTCAGGAAAGCTTTCAGGGCAGGGCACTGTCTGCACTGGATCATGTCTTTCCCACTCCATGTACACTTTTCCTGTCACAATAAGAATTTAGCAGCACAATAGATAGAACAGGATTTTCTCAATGAAGGTGCCAACACAGACACATTATCCCCTTTAACTGCACTTTCTTTTTGCAGCAGCTCAATAATTAAGTTTCTTGGTTGTGCATTGCCGGAGTTCAGGTGTGGAACAAAAACCCATTTCACTGCTACATCCCAATGCTACCTTTTTCAAAGCCTAAAATACATCACATTTTCACTGTTTAAAGCAGAGGCATCAGCGGTTCATGCAGGGGTGTGCTGGAAAGAAGCGAGCCGTGAAGCCATAAAGCAGTTCCAGCCACCACACTCCATCCTGTAAACATTTTTCTATTTATCTGCCCTTCATTACAAGCACAATCTTATTATCTGAGCACATCCTCAAAGCGACAGCCGTCAGGGTCACCCTATAAAATATACATCGGCAACGTTACCTCTAATGACTGGAGAGAGCGGGAGATGAAGGATGGGAGGAGTGGAAATACTGCAGGATGTTCTAAAGGGATCATCAGTTATATCTCTGCATTTCCTGAGGTGATAATTGAATGACAGTGGCTGGGAGGAAAATCCATTTTTGAGCTTGGGAAAGGACTGTTAAGGAAAATCAGGGGTTTTTTGTGCTGGCAGCGTGTAATGGCTGCCAGAGAATGGAAACCTTCAGCCACAGCAGCTCCTGTGCCTTATGGATTCTGTACAGGGGCTGAGAATTAGATCAAGTACAATCAGATATTCAAGCCAATCCAAAAAACATCAAGGGATTTTGGTGCTGGTTGTTGTGGTTTGCATGTCAGCTTTAATTAACAAGAGACCAATCTGTGTATGGGCACAAGAAAGGGACACTCCGACCACAAGTGCAGCAGCCCTTTTTTACTTTCATAATTTCCTACTTTCATAATTTTCTACTTTCATAATTTCCTACTTTCATAATTTAAACAAAGTATTAAAAAATTTAATTCTGCTATTCAGCAGGGAACTCAATCCCCCTGCAC
The DNA here is from genome assembly GCF_001715985.3 of Manacus vitellinus. Lineage (NCBI taxonomy): Eukaryota > Metazoa > Chordata > Aves > Passeriformes > Pipridae > Manacus > Manacus vitellinus. Next base: position 4,861,764 of record NW_021940578.1, on the reverse strand, counting down.
CTCAGTAAGGTGTACAGATGCTCATTCGTTTTTCTGAGAACTGAAATGAAACTTGGGATTATTAAGGAAGTTTTTATACTTTAAAAATATTTTTTTTATTGCCTGATTTATTTTACAAATGGAATCAAACTATAGTTAAGAAAACACTTCTCCAGTTGTAACTGTTGGGTTTTTTGTTCTGTTAGTCGACTGATTCACAGCAATAACTCAAGTTGGTGTTAAAAACAAACCATTCCCAGTGAACTGTCTCTTGGAATCAATGCTCTGCATCACTGCAGCCCTGCCCTGGCTGCCCCAGGCTCACACAGAACTGAAGAGAGGATGGAAAATGCTGACTTGGAGCTCAGGCTCCTGGGTTTTCTCTCACTAAAATACTGGGGAGGGGCAATAAAATAACCCCCCCACATTCCCACTCCTCAGTAGCTAAACCAGACAAGCATTCCAAAGCTGAGGGAACTCCCCTTCAGTCCAGCTGGAAATTCCCCCAGGGATCAGAGGGATGACATCTCACTGCTCTGAAAAGGTGAGGTGCTGACATGGTGAAGTGCTTTCACTTTGCAATGCACCTTTCCTGGCCCTTCTCACCTGAGGAGCCACTGGAGCTCCAGCATTTAACAGAGAAGTTCCTGGTTATCTTTCCAAGCCCCAGTTTAAACCCACTGGTCCACGTGTGGGCAAAGCCTTTCAGGCTGAACTCACATCATCACTCAACACCTCTGGGGCACCTTGGACCCTCTGGGAAAAAAGTTCCAACCCCCAAGTTGCTGCAGCCTCTCTGTGACAGTCAAATGTGTAAATCCTACAATGTTTTATGGGCCAAAAGGACTGTTTTCCTGTTAACTGGAGCTGGTGCTTCTGTTTGCTTCTTTGTATGAAACTGTCTCATGGCTTCCCCAAGTCAGAATATATTACATTATATATTATATTACCATCTTTCAACCCAAATCTTGCCATGCTCTATTACTGGAATCTGAGATCATTCCCACTAGGAGTCCATCTCCATGATGTCAGACAGGTTTTATTCCCCCTGATTCCTTTGAAGAGTGGGATTTTGCCTCTGGATTAAGAACACAGCTGATATGCACTGCTCCCTGCAGTCCCAATTTCCTGGGCAGGCAGTGGGCACTGAGATGACAACATACCACAAAACCAAGGAAGCAAAAACCAATAAAGAAGCACATGGAAATTCTGAAAGTTTGGTCAGATTTTTCCATTTTTAAGTAGGGCAAGAAGGGCTGAAAGGGGAAGAAGAATTAGCCACTTGTTCCTCAAAAGTCGGATCTAATTGCTTTTATTTAAATAGAAAATCAGAATTCGAGCTCCACCCAGCCCTGTGACAACCACCAGCAAGGCAACTTTGCCACGAGCAGCACAGTTTTGGACTCCTGATGTGTCTGACCACTGACCTGCATTCCACACTTCCATGTGCCAGATGTTTCAGGTTTTCCAAGCACATCTGGGCCGGATCACACAAAGCCTGGCTTGTCAAATGTCGGCACTCCCTCCCCTGACACAGCTTCCTCCCTCTGCAGCTCGTGACCCACGGGGGAGCTGCTGGGTTTTAATAGTTCATTACAAAAAAACAGCAGCCATCAGAAAATACTGACAATTATACAGGAGATAAACTTTGTAAAACCACCCTCTCGCTGCTAATGAGGAATGGGAAGCTGTGATCCCCTGGAAACAACAATTTTCAGTCTTTTTTTTATAAAAACTCCTCACACCTGGTTATTTCAGGATGAAAACTATCAACCCCCCTGACTCCACGCTGAAGACAGACAGAATTTGACCTCTTAATAAAAATCCCTAGCACAGGATGTCCAACATCTGAACGAGCCAGATGGAGGAAGAAACCCACCCGTTTTACACCTGGAAAATATCAACTGAACTCATCCCAACCCCCAGCTTATCACTGCAAACTCACACACTGCACCAACAGGGGTTTAGGGAGGATGGGGGCCTGTCCCACAGTTCAGGCTGAGTTATGGACAAGGCAACCAACTTGCAAACAAACCCTCTCATGCACAGTCCCTGCCATCAAGCCCTGATTTTAAACAGACCTGGTTCCTCTCAGATCTGGTCCCTGAGCAGCTGTTTTCCTTTTACTGCTCTCTGAGAACAGTTCTCTAAACCAGTAGATTTTCTAGATTAAGCATGGAGGGCTGAGGGGTATTTAAGTGTTTTCCTGTTTATCAGAGGAATATATGCAAAGAGGAATACTGAAGCAGGACATCAAGCAACCTCCCACCCCCCAACCCACAAAGAACTGCCACGTAAGCTGCTTATCCCTCAGTTATTGTTGCTTCCCTCCAGTCTCAAATTCCTTCTGTCAGGAAAAAATCCTTAGCAAGCAAAATTTAACCAGAAGACAATGCTAAGAGTTGTAAAGCAGTATTAGAAAGAGCCAAATGTTGTAGCTCACTATAATACCTACACAGTGAGCTCAGAAGTGAAAGAAATCACTAACTCTTCACAGTTCTCTTCTGCCCTGGTGTCTCTAGCAAGGATTAATTCAGACTGCTCCCCTGGAAAGTCAATTTGATCCTCACAATTAGGAGTAAGAGAAAAAAAGGGCACCAGTAATTTGGGGCACGACTTAGAGCTCTGACTCCTGAGGATTTGCAAATCATCCCAGGGTGAGCTCAGAGCTGACATGAGCTGCCCCATGAATCCTGTCCCCCTGTCCGAGGCCACGTCCACTGCAGGGGTGTTGCAGGACAGGTGACACGGCTGTCACAGCTCCCTCACCCAGTGAGCTGAATTCAAATGTGTCATTGTCTGGGCTGATGCTGTTAATTGCAGTGAACAGCAGGCTCAGTGTTACCTTTCTGTCACGTCCACTCCAGGGCTGAGCTGAGGAAGAGCTGTGTAAGCAGGGCGGGAAGGGAGCGTGAAGGAAAAAGGAAATTAAACCAACGGTATTTTTCCACCAACACAAAAATCAGCTGCCACCAGGAGCAGAGATCTCAGATGCCTCAGAGCTGTGACTCACACCCCCAGGCCACTGAACCCTCCCACAGCTATTGCTCACAGGTTGGGCACATTTCAGCTTCTGCCCCACTGGATGCCAAAAAGACACCTCCGTGTCCCTGGCCCTGCACAATTCCTGTTATCCCGAAGTGCAGCTCCATGCACAGTTATCCAGAGGAGCCATTACAGCTGAAGGGCAGCACTGGCAAAAGAACAAATGGCTACAGACCTGATGAGCTTTAATATGAAGTTGGATCTGTCCCTGAACGGGATCTGTGTGACAACACACCTCAGGTGTTCTGGGCCTGCACTCCCTGCCAGGGGAAAGCAGTGCACGGATCCCAGGAAAGCTGTCAGCACTGCCCTGCTCCTCTGCCAGCCTGCCACTTCAGGAACAGTTTCCTTACAACAGCCTGACAAGCTCGTTTAGAGCTGCCTTTCTGCCTCCCTCAAACACGTCCCTCCACATTCACTTTAGTGCCCAAGAAAAGCTCAATTCCCTTGTGCAAACAAAGTCAAGTTGACTTCCCTGTTCATAGGTCTGGACTAGTGTTGTCTCTACCTGCCTTCCTGAGCTCCTCTACAGACTGAGACAGTTTTGATAAAGAGCAATAAAATGTCATTTTTACCCCGTCAGTGATCTCCTGAAAACTAAGATGCTTCCTTTACTGCTTTATTAGATATGCAGAACTACATAAATAGTGTATATATATGTCTATATAACTATTATAACTATATAAATATAAATAACTATAGTTATAAATAGTTATAAATCCAATACGTAAAGTGATATATAATGATAACATATATATCATATAGCAGTATATAACATATATACATAATTATTTACAACAATATCAGACATATAAAACATATATAATAATAGTTATGTATCAAACACTGCCTGACAGCTCCTGCTACACCAGACTCAGCAGGACACTTCCATCCCTAATAGCCACCAAAATTCCCCACTGTATTTTTTTCTTCCTTAAACTTTGCTCTTCTGGAACAGATTTCTCCCCCTGGAAACCAACCAATCTGTGGTTCTAGATAAAGCTCAACAGCTTCCATCTATTAAGAAAGCTGCACTTCACTCTGCATTTGGTTTACACTACAGCAAAATATACCATGCCCTAACTGAATTCTTCAGAAAGATGGAGAGCCCCAGTGACAGGACTGGAAAATACCCTGAGATGGATGTTCAGGGGGCTGATTTCACTGCCACGTGTGTCTGAAAATCAGAATGCCACAAGTGTTCTTAGGTGGGGGCACACTGTCATTTGTCCTTTTAACTGTGGAAGGTTTCTGTTTGGGAACCAAGCCCAGGGTTTGGGCTCAGGGTCAGGCTCACCAAACAACCACGTGCAGGGCACGAGGAACATCTCCTGCAGACATGGAACACCAGTAACTTCTGGGAAGGGTTTCTCTGTGCACCATCACCTCAAACCTGCAGAAAAAGGTCAGCCTAGAAAGGTCACATTGGCATCACGTGACAAACCTTTCTGTGAATCCCCCAGCTCCTGTCTTTTTCCTTTCCAAGCTGGTCCTTACAAAGCTTCTCCTACAAGCTTTGGAGCAATGTCTCAGTCTCAAGTGGTCTGATCCCCACAGCACCATTATAGAACAGGCATTATCCCATTCACAGAGCAGCCAAGCCAGAGAAGGCCAACTGAAGAACAAGATTAAGGAGATTAAGCCAGTTCTCTCTATACAAGACTAACTTCACAGAGCTGGAGCCAGCTTTCTGTGGGATCAGATCCCATTTTTCATCCACCAGCACCTTCTCTGCAGGGCTGCTCTGAATCCATTATCCCCTGGTCTGCACTGATTGTGGGGATCCCCCTGACCCAGGGCAGCACCTCGAGCTTGGCCTTGAGCCTCAGGAGCTTCCTCAGCTGCCTCCTGAGAGCAGTGACTTGGTGCAGCCAGAGCCACGGTGCAGCCCCTTGGTTTGCTCCGACAGGCACGGGAGGGAAGCTCTTTCCAAAGGCAAGTGCTAGAAAAGGTTCCTCGTGGTTGGCATCCTTGCAGGGTCTGTAAATGCAGAATCCCTGTTTTTCCATATGAAATATTCACTAACCTGAGGATGTTCTCAGCTCTGTGAGCACTTCTCCATCAGTGAGGAGCCAGGCAGTGCCGTGACAGCCCCCTCAGCTCTGCCAGGCAGGACTGCTCCACACAATCCATCACCCCCAGTTACTCAACAGCCACATCAGAGCACCACCAGGCCCTTCTCTTCTGCTTAACTCTTCCCTACCTGTCTGCCCAACTTTTGGGCTGCCAAGCACCCTGTTCTACCCACCCCAAACCCCGGGTGTCGCAGCCTTAGGAAAATCCCAAGGATCAAAAAGCCACGGACTCAAGCTGTGATCAGAAACAACCCATGGCCCAACCAGCTGAGAGAGCCAAGGCACAGATCCTGCAGGAACAGGGACCTGAGACATTACACAACTCTGGAAAAGAAACCTTGTGGCACATGGAAGACAGACCACAAACACTATTTGCTCTGTTAAAAAACTCAATTTACTGTGCTGGATCTACATAAAAAGCACAGGGGATGCTCTGAGTGTCTCCTGTATCATTCTGTAAGTAATTCCTGCTCTCCTGGTTTCCCCCCTCGTTAAACCAATCACAGTAACCCTGCTAAAACATATCATTTACTTTTGGTCCATCCTTGTAGGTATTGTTTGTGTGAGGTAAAGGAGTAATTTCTCTCTTTATTTCTATGTCTATTGCTCAGGCCTCATGAGTGAAATCCCAGCCTGGAATTCAGTCCATTCCCACAGGCATGTGAGGATAATCAGGATTCCCTGGGTCTATACATACTGCCAGTAGCTGCTACCGAGCAAACAGGACAAAAAGTGGCATCTTTGGGTGGGAATAAAACAAAAGCAGCAAATTAAGAAAAACTAAAAGGAGAAACACAGAAAATGATGCACTAAAAAACCTGGAATCACTCAGTGGAACTTTTCTATAGTGATGCTTTTCACAGCAGCACTACCATCTCCTTAAAATGTTCCATGAATCTTTCATGGACAAACACACTCAAAGAGGCTCAACAAACACCTGACAGTCAACTCAGGCATGTAGGAATTTTGACATTGCTTATTCTATACCGTGTAAAAAATTTCATCAGCAGCTCAGGGCCTGAGAACTGCAGGCTGCACACAGCAGGCAGCCATGGCTGAGGCAGGAAAGGGGCTTTGCAGAGGTGAGATGTGGAATTCTTCACTTCCAACTCACTGGTTCCCCTTTGGTCTGAAGCAGCAGTGACAGGATTGCTGAGCAGCATCCCCAGGAGCAAAGAGGCATCTGGGGGGAGTAGAGTGTTTCAAGGAGTCTGAATCCTACTCCTACTCATCTACATCCAAGACACACAACACCAGGAGAGAATCACAGAACTGTAGAATCAGCTGGGTTGGAAGGGACCTCCCAGATCATCCAGTCCAACCCTTGATCCAACCCCGCCGTGGTTCCCAGCCCATGGCACTGATGCCACATCCAGTCTCTGCTTAAAAACCTCCAGGGATGGAGAATCCCCCACTTCCCTGGGCAGCCCATTCCAATGGCTGAGCACCCTCTCTGCAAAGAAATTCTTCCCAATATCCAACCTAAACCTCCCCTGGCACAGCTGAAGACCCAGCCCTCTTGTCTTGCTGATGGTTGCCTGGGAAAAGAGACCAACCCCCCCCTGGCTCCCCCCTCCTGTCAGGGAGTTGCAGAGAGTGAGGAGGTCTCCCCTGAGCCTCCTCTTCTCCAGGCTGAAGCCCCAGCTCCCTCAGCCTCTCCTCACAGCACTTGTGCTCCAGTCCCTTCCCCAGCCTCGTTGCTCTTCTCTGGCCCTGCTCCAGCCCCTCCATGTCCTTCCTGAGCTGAGGGCCCAGAACTGGACACAGCACTCCAGGGGTGGCCTCACCAGGGCTGAGAAAACCAGCGAGCAGCTCATCTGCAGTTTGGATAAAGCCTAAGGAAGCTGAGCTGCCTCAATCTCCTGGTCTGGCCTCTCTTCAGTGACACAGAGGAGAGCAACACTGCAAACCCTCAAACTTCTGTGGAATTGGGTACAACTGATCTAAAGCTGAAGCTCGAGAAATACTGCAACATGAAAAAATGAGCAGATGAGGGAGCAGAAGCAAAGAAACACCCTTTGCAAATTCAAAACAAACAAAAAAACCCCAACAAAACCAAACAAATACAAATTGTTTCCTTAGTCAATTACAGCAGAGTTACCTTGAGCAGAAGAACATCCAATAATCAGAGCTCAGCTAGGCAGAAATTCCCCCAGCACCCGTGAAAATTCAGATTTTCGAAAACATTTGGAAGTGGAGAAAGGTGTCTAAGTGAGTATCACACATAACTGAATTCATACAGTAAGTTCCCACAGTGGTTGTGTGTATATATTTTGGTACTGTTTTATATTTAAAAGCACACAGGCCTTCTTCCCCTGCATTCCCTCACTCAGCACAGGCTCCTGCCTCCCCTCAGGAAAGCCCTGAGACACAAAGCAGCAGGACAGGTTTTCTGTTACTCATGTTTCCCCAATCCATCACACACATGCTGCTGCAAAGTGGTCCCAGAATTGAAACCACCCTAATTGTCCCACAGACCAACAAAGCCCTTGCTGTGGTTCACTGGCCAGTTTTTACTGTGGTTTGGTTACTCACCAGGCTTGGAAAAATTTCCACCCCCGTGACCCTGGGCAGGCAGGAGGGCCCAGAGCAGGTGTGGAGCTGCAGCTCCACTGCCTCAAACAATTCCTCCTGCAAAAGGGCTTCTAAAGCATTAAAGGAATCAATCACTGGGTGCACATCATTTCTGTTCACAGATGCAGGTACCTGTAACTCATTTTTTCACTGTTTGCATCTCCAAGAGCAGATATTCCCCTGGCTAACAGATCCCTGGGGAGCAGGGAAGCAGAGCTGCCAGGAATCCAGCAGCCTCCACGTCAACATTCATTATTATGGAGACAAGGCAAAATAATACAGAGCAACAAAGCCTGGGCAGCAGGGAACTCACCTTCCTGCTGCCCTTTAGAAAGAAAATGGAAATCCCTCCTCTATCCTGCAGATGAAGGTGACCTTGGGAAGTGGGGGAGAAGAGGAATAAAAGCAGATGGATGATCTTTGGGAACTGTCCCCCAGAGCCCAGGTTCCCCCAGCCCTGTCCTTCCACCTGGGGACAACCAGAAATGAGATCTCATTAAATCTCAGAGCAAACCAGATCCATCCATGTCCATCCCCCTGCACTGCTCAATCTGCAAAGAATTCAACTGCAGACATGAACCCAAGTGAAGAAACCAACAGAGAAACCTCTCCTCCTGATCCATCCTGCTGCCACACAGAGCATCACAACTGCAGGGATGCTCCAGAAGCTGAATAACAGAGTATTTGGGAAGTTCCTCAACGGGCTCTGCTCAGCACTGAAGGAGAGAGGATATATTCCTGGAGAGAGACTGAAGCAAGAAAATCTGAAAGATCAGCAGCCCAAAGAATTTCTTGTTCCTGAATTAGGAAGTCCCTGCTAGTCTGGGATTTTTTGGTTGTGCTGTTTTGGGTTTTTTCCCCTCATTTTGACATGACCTTTATGGAATGACAAACCAAGAACAGGGCACCAAAAGCTGTTTATCCACAGCCTGCAGGATTCCACCCCCATTTTCAGCCCTGAGATGACAACTAAAGCAGTCAAACATAATGTGAAACCTGGTTTTAAAAATTTCCCCCATCTCTTCTATGTAAGCTCCCTTGAAAAGGTCAAAGCAAAACTTCAGCAACTCAAAGACATCCAGAAAACTTAATGCTGGTTTGGCACAGACATAAATATAAACCCAGTTAATCAGTGGTGATTCAGAGGGATTTGTTACATATTACTTAATTGCTGAAGCAATGAAACTTCTCCAGTGGTAATTTGTAAATGCTCTCCTGACTCAGGATTGGGTAAACATGGGATAAGGACCAGAAAAGAGTGACTGGATGGAGGTGGGAAATGGGAGGGTGGTTTTCACTCACACACATAACAATCCCATGGATTTGTCTCCAGCAGCACTGTTAATGTGTTCCATGGAAAAGCATTCAGAGGAGTGGGGCAAGTGGGTCATTCATAACCACAAACAGCAGCTCACAATATTAATGTTTCTCTACAGTAGCCACACACCCATTAAATAAAACTTTCTCAAAGTATATGCATGATTTCCAAGTATCTCCTGGCCAGCTCTGGGTTACAACTCCCTGACTGTTCAAATCTAACAAGATTTTAGCTTCCTCCTTTTCATTCTTTAGCTGAAAATCATTTGAATCAGTTTTGAAAGCCTTTGAAATGATCTGAAATCAGTTTTGAAGTTTGGGACATATAGATTGCTCGGAAACAAAAAGACTACTAACCTTAGGAGATAATAAATAAGGGGCAGATAGGGAGGAGAGTTTTATGCCCACAGTGAGCAGACAAATTCTTTATAGAAGCTCTTATGCTCACAAAAAAAGAATGTCCTTCTATAGCCAGGCAACAACAACAAGGGAAAAAAAAAACTCTATCCCATCAAATGCCACAGAATAAGAACATGAGCTGGAATTGTTAAATCAATACAACTTTAACACAGCACTGAAGGTGGGAGGCCTTTGTCCGTGTCACTTCTCCATAACAAGGTGAAGGTCCAGTTATACAACCCACAGAGTTATTCTAAATTCTGGATCTCATTTAACAGTGGGAATTAGGATAAATGCATGTTTTTCATGTGCTCTTTAAGCACCCAGACTGTGCAAGGTTTATGGCACATATTTTTAATCACATCTCAACCTGCAAGGTTTTGCAGAACAAAACCAGGGTCCAAACCCAAACCCTTCCTCTTTCTATAAATTTCTTTCTTCCAGTTTCTAAGCCATTGTACATCCCAACTGTACCACTGCAGTACAAGGAAGGAAACCTGTGCAAAGAGTGTTTGTGTGACAGCAAAACTGCAGAGGAGCCAGCCAAGCTCTAGTCAAACACAACCACCAAAGGTGAAGACACTGCCCAGGCAAAAAACAACTCACTGAACAAACTAAATCCACTATTCACCCTAAAAGTCTAAAAGAAACTTCAGGGAAGGGAAAGGAATGGATGGAAAGTAACAGGCTGCAGGAACAGGGCAAGGAGAGAGAAAAGGGCTGGGTTTATAGTTTAATAGGGTTTCTTTTGGTTTTATTTTGCTTGGTTTGTTTGTTTGCTGGGGAGATGCCATGATTTATTTCTCCAGTTCCCTCTGACTGCAATTGGGGTAATGAAAGACTCCAGCTTTGGCAAAGAACCCCTCCATGGCCATAAAAATAAAAAAAGAACTGTAATTAAACTTACCAGCAACAAAGCTAATCAAACTCAACAGTAACAAAGGGCAACAGAAACACGTCCAATGTATCAGATCTTCCTTGCTGGCCCCGAGCCCAGAGTTTTCATTACATTTTTTCCTTCCTCCCCCCCCATTTCACAGCAGCATTAACCACCCCTGGCCCAGGATGCCTCAGCTTTACAAACTGCATTTGTAGGAGGTCAGCCTTCCATGAAGCCAAAAAACCCAGCATGTGGAAAGTGTTAAGTCTTTCATGTAGCAGAGAAGGTTCTTCAAACTACTACTGTTCAACTCAAAAAATCTTGGAGCTTCACAGATCATTAGAGGTTTCTGAACCACAGAGAAGGGCAGAGTTAGCAAAATAAATCCAGAGTTCCTGTGGGATGTCCTGGTGCTTTACACAACAGGCACAAAGCAGGCTTGGAGTTTAACAACAGGGAGGACTTCTCAGATTGCAGGTTTATAACCTGGAATGTGCTCCCCTCTCTTTACAGCTCAGGGTCTGCAGGCATCGGACAAAATAACTCCGTTTGTGTCAGAGGCACTGGGAGGGAAAAGGGAGCCCAGAGAGTGTGTCTGGGGGAGGAGAGGATCAACTCAACTGTTCCACCCAAGGACAAACTCTTTCACCATGGCAGTAAAAGTACTTATCAGCACCTTTTTAATGCCAGATTTCTTCCTGTAGTTTGGTAGTGTAAAACAAACAATATTCCCCGCTGATGTTCCTTCTACCAGTGACCAGAGCCGGGGAGGATTTCCCAACCATCAAGGACCCTCAGTATCCCAGATTTTGTCATCCATCTTCTAACACTTGGTCTGTTTCTTAAGACTCCAAGATCTTAAATAAGAGGGGATTACTCAGGAAAGCAGCTTGTTCACCTCCCCAGCAGAGAAAGCTTCTAAGTTCAGCTTTGCAAGGAAAAGAGGAACGGACAAATTCCATCTTAAAAGATCTAAATCAGAAGGAAATGCCTGTCAGCATTCCAGGGTTTTTAAAAAATAAGGCATGCAAGAAGCCAAAGGTTTTCTGTGGAATCTGCTTGGATTACTCAACATTTGATGAGGCACTACCTGTACCTTCTGAGCCAGCCTAAAAGCGAGAAGGGAAGGTGGGTTGAATTTCTTTACTGCAGAACATGTGATGCTGCTGCAGCAGAACGTGGCTCTACCTGGGACAGTGCCAGAGGCACAGGCAGCACAGGGAAGAGCCCTTTCACTCCAAGGAAAAGGCACATAAGGTGGACACATCCTTGCAAGATCCTTATTACTCACTAGCAGGAAGGGGAAACCAAAAGCCTGAGCATTTCACAGCTTTGAGCTTTGTTTTTCACATACCAGGAGACATTAAGGTGTCTCAAAAAGCACCTCTTGGCTGGGAAAGAAGCCCCTGACTACAAATCCACTGCTGTGCACGTGCACAGGGCTCTGGTTGGCACTTCCAGCTGTCCTCCTGCCACCTGAGCTCCCTCCAGAATGGGCCCCTGCCCTCCCCTGCCACTGGGAGAAAAGAAGCTCACCCAAAAAAGAACACCCAGAAGTAATCGCCAGCATCCTGTGCCCTGACAATCTGAATTCTGCCACACTCCTACACATCCTTTCTTTCAGGTAACAAACCAAAAAGGGGAAACCAAACAAAAGCAAAGGGAGGTGGTTTGTGAGTGTGATGGTAAATGTTTTCCAGACTCCCACAGTCAGTGCTTCCCACAAAGTGCCTTTTCCTATGGCACAGCTTTTATTTTTAACCCCCCATTCTCAGCTTATTCCATAAGCTGTGTAGTTCCTGGGAGTCTCCCTTGGCATGAAAAAACCCACACAACACCACCCCCCCCCAACAAGTAATCAAGCACTGCTTCATTTTTACAGCTGGTTCAGAACAAAAATGGCCAAATGAGTGCATCTGTCTGCTGGAGCTGTTATTGTCTTGCTCTGGCAGCACAGCAGAGCAGCAGTACAGCAGAGTTACAGGATGTTTAGGAGTGAAGAATGGATCTGGGGGCTGGTTCTGGGCCAGAAGAAGGCAGGAGACCCCGTTCTTTCGGTGCCATCTGGGGCAGGAGCAACGATTAAGGCCAAGGATCTGCTGTGCAAGAAGAAAGTTCATTTCATGCTCAGCGTGGCAGGCAAGACACGTTCAAAGCAGAGTTTGCTCTCTGCCAGCAGCTCAGGTTTTTTTACCTGCTGCACAATCCTTTGCCCCAAATGGCTGCTTGACTGAACCCCACGCAACCTGAGCCACTGAATTTCATGTGTGTCTGTGCTAAGGAACCAAAAAGTGCTTTGCAGCTCTGCAGATCAATCTGACTCTCAACAAGTCCAAGCTATTTGTATTTATTTACTTCTTGAACTTGAAAATTCAAAGCCAGCTGCTGCAGTGCCTTTTGAAACTGTAATCTCCCTCTCACACACACTGTAAATACACCCAGTGAGTACCACAGAGAGGATTACCTGGAGAGTATTTCTCTATTAAGCCATTTCAAAAATCAGACCCCAGGCAGGATTATACAGATCCATTTCTTCAAGGAGTTACTCAAATTTTATGGCTTTAGCACTGTTCTAGGACAGGATGTCCCACAAACATCGCTGCTGTTGAGGTGCCTTGTTTATTCCTGCCTTTCTGAAAGCCATTTTCATGTTCTAAAGCAGATCCTCAGTCACTCACTGGATGGGGAACAAACAGCATGAAGGGTTTGATGCATGGCAGCCCTGGTAAAGAATCCTGCCAGGCTGGGACACTCAACCATGAAAATAAACTCCACAAATTCTTTAACAGGTACCTGTTTTATGTACCTGTGATTCACAGGACCTCAGGGTTGATGTCTGAGTATTTGATACAATCTGACAACTGCCACAGAGGAAGAAAAGCTGAGTTTCTTTATTCTTACAGGGGAAAAAAAAAATACAGAGTAAATATAAATCTGTTGATGAACAACAACATTTTAACCAGTCACACTTCCCCTTCAGCACTGATGCAAAAAAAAAAAGAATTCACAGTAAGGAAATAAACAAACCAAAATTCCTTAGGATGGTGAATTATAAACAGAAGGTAAGGAAAATGCAGTGTAACAGAGCTCTGAGGAGCCACAGCACCACTGTGTTCCCTCAGTTGTTGAGGAAGACTCAGACAATATTGTATCCATTACCCAAATAATCTTGGCTTGTATCTTTGACTACAGACCTTTCCCTGCAAAGCAGGAATTGTCCTTTTTGGCTCTCTGACAGAACTCAATGCAATTGCCTAATGGCCCTCTTTTACTCACAATATTTTACTCCTACCTACCTCTAAACCTTCAGAGAAAAATAAACAATGAGTTCCAATCTTGTAATGTAAAATAATAAAAAAAAGCCACTAGAGTGCAGAGCTGATTTATTGCCCGTGCTAAACTCAATTCTAGAGTCCAGCTGGCACAGTGAATACACCTTCTGCTTTTATGCTCCTCATTTATGAAGGTTTCTTAGTAAGAAACTCGAATAAGCAGCCCAGTTTTTGAGCTGATGACACTATAAATTACCTCTAGAATACAGAAGTAAAACAATACAATTGAAAATTAATCCTCTTATTCTCTTAAGAGAAAAGCTTAAGAGATTTAAAAAAGAAAAACAGAGCACATGAGGTACTTTCTTGCTTTGGGTTTACTTGGTTCAGCTGAAATTGAGACAGGCAGGCAGGTGAAAGGGTATTTTGGCCTCTGGAAGATGGACCCAGTTGTGAATTGGGGACCACACACTGGTGGCACTGGGCCCTGAGAGGGAACAGGCCATGGAAAAGGGTTTCAGAGCCAGTGTGCACCTTCAGGACACGGTCAGTCAGAAGGAGAAACTCAGAGAATGGAAACAAATGGTATAAAAATGGTCTATAAACCACAGGGCTGGAACTGTGGCCCAGATCTGTCCACTGCAGGACACAGCTGGCAGCTCTACTCACCTGCAACACCTGAAACCAGGTTTAGAGGTTAAGAAAGACAATATGGGGGGGGGTGTGTGTTAAACCTTTGTGTCTCTTTAAAAACCTTTCCAGGCCTTCTGCTTCATTATCCAATAAAATTATGACATTTGCAAGAGGTTTTACAGTTAAACTCCTGAAAACAAACCAAATCCCAGCGAGCACACACCCTGAACATCCCTTTGTAAACAGCTTTCAGCTCAGAGCCACTGAAATTCAGGGCTATCTCCATGTGAGCTCGGCTCCTGTGAGCTCAGCATTTCATTACATTCTTTGGCTTCACTTCTCCTGCTCCTGGTGAGCAGCACGAACTGGATGGCTGGGAGCTGCCTCAGCACTGCTCTACCTTGAAGTCAAACATTAATGCAGTGTTCTTCCTCCAGCAGCCACGACAAAAACAGCCAAAAAAAAAAAAAAAAAAAAAAAAAGGCAGCATGTTCCCTCCAGAAGAGTTTGCTATGCAAATCAGTCAATGGTTTCACTTACACAGGAAAAGCAACCAACTGCTGCCTCTGCCCCGTTTTTCTAACTGGACTGAAGCCCAGTAGGATATTTGCTATGACTAAAGGAAAAAAAAAAGTCTCAGGCTATCATTTGAAAAATGTGAAGCCCACAGTCCCTGTTTTAACAAGAACAAACCCCTCTGCCTGCAGTATCCACGCTCTGGAAGCACCAGCAGCAGCGAGCAGGGATGAAATGAAAAGAAGCAGTGGCTGTTTATGTTGGCAGTCGCTTCAAACTCTAATGGAAAATTTCAGCTCTGGCTGCACCCAGGCTAGAACAAGTTATTAAAGAAAAAGGTTCAGCTTTCAAACAGAAAAGGCTTCCATGGCTTGTCCCTTTCTGAACGCTCCTGCAGCAAAGACAAGTCAGGAAATAATATGCCTTGACTGTGCACTGTATTAATATCCCATCATTAGGGGAATATGGCATCAAATAAAATAGATTTCCTCTGGGAAAGGAGAGCAGTGACAGAGCCCACACCACAGCTACTGCTACAAACAAGCTCCACCACTAAATGCAAATATTAAAAAGCCAGTGTAGGGCTAAGTAATCACTTTATACCAACAGACCAAGAGATATTCATCTAATTATCCCCCTCTTTTGATCAAAGGAAAACTGCTATTTGAACAATTGTCTCGAGGGAGAAGCTCTACCTTTCCGGGGAGTTTTGCACAAATATTCCTGAGGCTGTGAGCTGCCATGAGGAGCACACAGTTTGTCCTCAGAGAGGACAGACACCTTGCCAGCCTGCACATATGGTAACTGCACTGACCTTTCAGCTACTACACATTTGCACTATATTTAAGAGCTACTCAGGAAGCCAATATTGTGTATTATGTAACACAAGATTAAGCATTAATGAGGCAAGAATAAAATTGTTTATCTAAACCCCAATCTAAAATTAAACAGAAGTTTATGCTGAAAGCTCACACTGCACTCATTTTGTCTCCTAACATTAACAGAGCTCAGCTTACTTAGTCTCTGAGGTAAGTCCCAGCAGCATATAATTTGGAGAGGAAGATTTTACTATGAGAAGAGAGACTATTCTTCCTACAGAAATGATGCATATTTAGGTTGTTCTGTGCATAAACACAGCATGCTGCAGGTATTTCGATCTGAAGGAAACAGCTGATGTTCATAACTTCTGTTTACACTGTGTTTTAAAGCTAAATAAAGGAGCACCCACCCAGAGGCAAGAGCTCTGGATTGCACTCTGTCATCTCTTGCTCAGCAGCCAAACCAAAAATCACACACCCCAAAGACACCTATGTGCTCACCAGGGGAATTCAAAACCCAATTAGAGCAGGGGCTGTGTGCCTCCACAAAGATCCCCTGTCCTCTTTTCAGGCTTCCTGCTAAGCCAGCAGCTCTGCAAGGCTCAGCCTGCCAGGAAAAGACACCATGTCACAATCCCTGTGCCATAAACTGTCCTTGGAGAAGGCAGGAGCCAGGGGAGAACCTCAGAACACTCAGATGGGTGTCAGCCCAAGTTTTCAGGACATGCAGAAGCACCATGGAAGACATGGGGGTTCCAAAACCACGACTCCAACTGCAGCAAACACCATGACCATCCAATGGTGTCACTTTATATCACTCCTGAACCTGTGCAAGGCCACCAAAGGGACAATCACACACGTCCCCCTCTGTTTCTAGGGGCCAACTAAACTACTCAGGCTTCCTGCTGAGCCAGCAGCTCTGCAAGGCTCAGCCTGCCAGGAACAGCCCCCATGGTCACAATCACCGTGCCATGAACTGTCCTTGGAGAAGGCAGGAGCCATGGGAGACCCTCACAGCATTCAGATGGGTGTCACCCCCAGGTTTAGGGGCCAACTAAGCTACCCAGCATGAGGCTGGAGTTGCACAGCTCAGACAACACCTCTGACACCACACAGGCTGCAGGAACTCCAGCCAGAGGGAAACAATTCTGCTTCTTCTGGGACTGGGGCCTTAAATAGTTCAAACAAACTGCAACCTCCCCCCTGAGGCTTCCCCAAGTGTTTGTGAGTGACCAGCACAAGGGCAGGCTGAGGGGAACAGGACACAGCTGCCACCACGGCCTGGCCTCCTCCTTCTCCTGCTCTGCACGAGCTCAAGTTCATTCCATGTTTCTATTTACCTCCTGCTCGTAGCCAACACAGAGTTAAGCTATTTCCATGAACACAATGAGGCAATTCCCGGCCTCTGAGGCATTTAAGTACCTTTATCTCAGGCCTATCACAACTGCTGGTGCTCCTAAAACTCTCCAATTCAAGTAGCTCAGTGTAATCACCTAAAGAATTCAGAGCAGAATGTTAAATACTTGGCAAATCCTGTATTATCACCAAGTTTCAGCAAATTATCCCCAAACGAGGGGGAGGTGGGGAAGGAAAACCACATTCAAAGCCAAATCAGATACTTAGAAAAACTGCTGCCAGCTGTGTACCTTCCATCCTCACAACATGTGAGTTTAACCTCCAAAATTCACTTCTTGGCTTACCATGCAGAAGAATCAAAAGTTCTGCCAAGCATGAACCAAAGGAGAGCAGAACAGTTCATCAGCTGGGTCAGTCAACCACAGCTACAACCAAAGGGAAAACTGTTCAGGAGGAAGGGGAAAGGATGGAAGGAACATTGGAATGGAGGAGAAGGTCATTTTAAGACAGTTCAATGAAAACCCAAGGAAGTTTGAGAGATTTTATTTAAAAATCTCACATGGAGGCACTTTTTCTCTGGAGAATGAGAAGGTTAACACTTAGTGATATTCCTTTATTCCTTAAAGCTACTGGCCTGCCTTGATCCATGTCAGCATTCCCACCTCAGCCCAAGGCATGTCCAGGTAACAGCTGATTTCAGTTCCTGTGCCTCTTATGTAAAAAAGCCTGAAGGAAATGCTACAGCTCTTTACTCTCATGTCCACTGGGAACCCCTCTTGGTCATAAACATGGGAATAAAAGTGAAAATTTGAAATAGGCTGGAAGAGTGAAGTCCTAAACAAACACACCTTTGATATGGAATAAATGTTTTCTTTCACAAAGCTTTTGGCTTGGTGATTATTTGTTTGGAATAAACCATTAAAAACGCTGAAAAACTGTGTTTAATTAAAACACACATGGACAAATAGAAGGTTTTCTTAGAAGATACTGCATGTTAACTGTGGAGGAATAAAAAAAGCCAAGGCACAACTCAAATAGGACATTCCTTAACACACTTGTGAAATTCAGTACAGGATGGCCTAATTCTCATCTCACCACGGCCACTTTACACCTTCCAATACTACAAAAGAAATACAATGTCATGTTCATCTCTATATTCAAATTTTCTGCACAGCAGCCTCAGCTTGATTTCATATAAAACAGGCCTGGTCTCTACAAGGATTCTGTATTTCCATTGTATTCCTTATCTTCCCCTCTTTTCATGTTCCAACCACAGGGTTTAAGGTGATATTAGGGAGAGCTCTCCCCCCACTGAAAGGGGCAGAAATTTAAGAGTTTAGAAAAGGCACATATTGTACAAAAATCATGATAATAAGGAGATTTAACTTTTAGTGGGGTTTGCAGAGGCAAAAACCCTGGCTCATCTCCCCACAGGCTTCAGTGACCAGGAAGGTAAACTTCATAAATTAAATGTGTTCAGATGTTAGGGTAAGTCACCCCAAGAATGCCCCTGACACATTTTTAAGTATCTGGAAGGTGCTTCACTGCTTTTGTATCCACATAATAATTTGGGGGGGGAGTTTCACCTCATCTCAATATGGAGGGCAAAGACCTTTTTCTAGTTATTTCTGGAATTGCCACAGGATTGCTTCACACTGCAATAAAGAAATGGCAGGCAAGGTGTCTGAAATTATTCTGGTGATGAAAAAAGATGGACAAATAAATTCCACGGCCTTGTCACTGACATTACTCATTATTCCACTCAAAGGAAGAAAAGCAAAGCTGGACAGTCAAGTATTAACTGCAGCCTTTATTCTGCAACGTCCTCCTATAGCAAAGCTGCTGTAAATTCTGGCTGAAAAAAACTGGGAATTAAAAGAAAGCAGAAGTGAGGCCTGTGGGCAAAAATAGGAAGCAGAGATTATAAACAACCCGCTGTAGGTCAAAGGTTATTTGTAGATCAGTTACCACAAGGGGCTAAAAAACGAGCCCAAACCCATCAACGTGATGCTTCCCATGGCTCAGACTTAATATTTAGTCTTCTCTGTACTCAAAAATTAGGCCTAATTAAACAAAAACATAGCACTTGTAAAATGATAGCTTATAGGAGGTTTAACACCACTTGCAAAACTTTCAGAAAAAGCCTGAAGCCTGATATCCAAGCTCCAGTGTAGAAATCAAGTAGCACAAACACGGTCTGACACCTGCCCCCAGCTCTGTTCTTCAGTTTTTCTTTTCCTTCCCCCCTGAAAAAATGTTTTTTTCCTTCACAAAAATACGTTTTATATTTAAAACATAAATTCAAGTTTTTTAAAAAAAAAAAGATATATTTCACAATTGCTGCAATTCAAACTTACAAGAGTACTTCTGCCTCTCAGTAACTTTACCACGAGCAGAATTAATTTCTAAAGCAAACGCCAATTTGTTCTAAATCCATCCGAGGAGACATTCTGAAGGAAAGAGGAAAGAACTGATTCAGCCATGTGCTGGATTTGTTAGATGTTGTAGGATCCACAGCTTTTCAGCATTCCTTCTAAGCTGTCATCTTTCCAGCACTAGGCCTTCATGCCTCAAAATCCGACAGCATACTAAAGCAAAGTCTACCAACACTCAATCAGTAATTAAGTTTTCCTTCTGAACAGAATCCATGAACATGTAAGTCCAGGAATTGTTTCATCCTCCCCTTCCTATTTGCCTTGCTCAGTGTTACTATTTACCACCAAAAGACTGTGTTATCACAGCACTGTCTCACAAGAACATCTCGGAGGAGAATGGAAACATCCCACAGCAAGTGACAGATTATTAAATATTTTTACAGTAACGCTCTTCCCCACTGCACGTCTAAACTCCACACCTACAGAAGTCCAAACAACCAGTTATGCTTCAAATCAATATTTTCCAGATCGCTAACAATTTGCTAGAAAATAACCTAACTCCATTTCCAGGGAGTTACCTCCTTTCTAAATTCAGAACAGAAATGAAAACCTCTCCCAGCTGTTAAATGACACCTGCAGAACAGAAACCGAAGCTTTTAGGGAAGCTTGATTAGGACTAAGGGAGAAGTAACTGGATCCCCCAAGGCTTCCCAAACCCTCTTTTCCTTTGAAGGAGGCGACCACTCCTCCCCGTCCATCTCCCTGGGAGGCCCTGGCCAGGATTTTCCCTGGAATGACAGTTACGTAAGCTCGATGAAGTTCAGGAGAGGGATGAGCCACCGATCGATTCCCCAGCACAACTTCCACGGTCGGGGAAGGTGAAGGGTTAAAACACAACCAGCGAATCCTGCGGGTCACAGGAGCAGGCACATACCTCAGGCTTCCCGATTCAATTAGATCTTGTTTTGTTTTAGGCTTCCTTTAATTACCCAATGCCATTTGAGCCCCGGCCGGGCGACATAAATGTATTATCCCCATCATAATGTCAGAATTTAAAATTAGATCTGGTCTCCCATAAATACACTTCAAACCCAACCTCGGCGACTCCGTCCAGCCATGACGACTATTTTATGTAACATCTTTCGTGCCCCAAGACCTAAAAAAAAAACTGCGCTGAAATTTAAAGGCTACCTTGTCTGGCTGTGGGTCTGCCTTCCATTTATCCGAAGAGAATTCCGGGTGAAAAGGAAAGAGTTCCGTAAGATCAAACAGCGAAGCAGCAGCGAGAGAGAGAAAAAAGCAAATTATATAAAGTCCAAATGTACTCACGGTCTCCTTATTGGGAAGCAACTCCTTTCGGATTCTGAAGAAGTTCTTGCCGTACTGCCTCAACCCCTTAATAAAACGTTTCTGTGGTAAAAGATAACAAAAAACAGCGTGTCAGCAAAAGCGGAAAAAAAAAATAATTTAAAAAATAAAAAGGTAAAAAACCCCAATAAGCTCCTGTTAAGCAGCACAAGAGCCGAGCGGCGCCGGGAGCCGAAGGTCTGTCGGTGGAAGCAAACGCACCTACACGGCGGTGGGGGGGGGGGGGGGAAAGGGCTTTGAAAACACACCGAAAAATTCCGACCGCATCCCCTTCCACGTCAAACTTCCAGCGTTCGGAGCTCGGGGACGCCGCGCCACAGCCCGTCCTCCCCGGGCTCAGCTCCCCGGCCGGGGAACGCGGCGCCGAGGGAAATTGCGCAGCGCCGGGATCGGGGGGCGCGGGAGCCGCTGCCGAGCAGGTGCCGCAGGGGTTAAATCCTCGCAAAGCCCCCGCGTTCCTCCTCCGGGGGGCTCGGAGCGGCGGCCGAGGCCGGGAGCGCGGAGCCGAGCCCAGAGCCGAGCCCGGGCGCGGAGCGGAGCCGATGGAGCAGCCGAGGGCCGGGCGCGAGGCGGCGGCCGCCCAGCGTGTGATGGCGGCGGGGCTGGGCGGCGGCACCCGCGGGGCGCGCCGCAAAAGGCGGCCTGGATCGCCGGCCCCCCGCCGGCCGCGGGCCCGAGCCCGGCACAGCCGGGGAAGAGCCGCGGAAGCCGCCGCCGGGTCCCGCCCCCCCGGCCCCGGGGTCGGTAGCGGCGCCCCCCTTCCCTCGCTCCGAGCAGCCGCTGCCTCGATCCCTCCCCTCACGTCTCCCCTCAGCCCCTCGCGTTTCCCCTCAGCAACACCCCCAACCCCGAATAACCCTTCGGCACCGCTCCCTGCCCGGCTCTTCTTCCTCCTCCTCCTCCTCCTCCTTTTTCCAGCACCTTCGCGTGGTAAATCCATGGCCGGGTGTCACCCATCCCCTGCCCGCAGCGCTGGGACCCCGTGACGAGCCTCTCACCTGCACCCCCAACACGAACCACCGCCAGCACCCTCAAAAAACACCACCAGGACACTCAAAACCTCCACCGGGACCCTCAAAAACCTCCACAAGGACCCTCAAAACCTCCACCGGGACCCTCAAAAACCACCACAAGGACACTCAAAACCTCCACCGGGACCCTCAAAAACCTCCACAAGGACCCTCAAAAACCACCGCCAGGACCCTCAAAAACCTCCACAAGGACACTCAAAAACCTCCACCGGGACCCTCAAAAACCACCACCAGGACACTCAAAAGCCACTACCAGGACCCTCAAAAAAACACCACCAGGACACTCAAAAGCCACCACCAGGAGATTTAAGAACCAGCACCAAGACATTTAAGACTAAAAGTCCCTCTTCTGTGGAAAGGCCAGTCCTCCCCTAGGAGGACTTTTCCCTTTTCTATAAACAGCAAAAAAATAATAAATAAAAAGGGGGGCTTTCTCCTTTCCCATTAACACCATACACAGGTCTGAACAACGAGCAAACACCAAATTCTGCCTGCAAAAAAGATAAGGGATGTTGAGTATGTGGGCCCTAATATTCCAGAGAAGGGAGGGACTTGAGAATTAGTAATTCCCTAAAAAGAAACAAGAGGAAAAAAAAGCTTTTCCTTTCCTGTACACATCATACACAGGTATAAACAACAAGCAAACACCAATTTCTGCCTGCAAAAAAGATAAGAGATGTTGAGTATGTGGGTCCTCATATTCCAGAGAAGGGAAGGAGCTGAGAATTAGTGATTCCCCAATAAAAAGAAACAGGCAAATACCAAATACTGCCTGCAAAAAAGATAAGGGATGTCGAGTATGTGGGCCCTAATATTCCAGAGAAGGGAAGGAGTTGAGAATTAGTAATTCCCTAAAAAGAAATAAGTTGGCAATGTATTTTGGATCACACCTTTTTAACAAACATCTGCTTGAAGGAGGCGGGCAGTGATTAGAGGCTTCCTTGTTGTGAAGGGTGTAAGGAATCCCAGAAAGGGTAATTCTCTGCTCAAACAGAGGACTCTGCACCTCAGCAGCTCCCACCACAGTCCTGGAGAGGAGTGAACAGGCCCTTTGGAACCTCATGCACATTATTCTGCAGCTCTGCTCCCACAGGGTTCTATCCTCGCCCAACCCTGACCCTCAAAACCAGCAAGACTGCAGAGTTCGCCAAGAACGTGCCTGGGGGCACGGAGAGGAGAATTAACCACCAGTTGTAAAGGCTTTGAGATTACAGTCCCTTCCAGTGTATGATTTACTCCTACCCACCTGCTCCTTTCCAACCAGCCGACCAGCACTTGGGATTTGAGCACTGGGGGCGCCTGGGCTCCTGAACACAGAAAATTTTTGCTAAGAGCAAAGTACCAGCCCCCCCAGACACAGGCAGAAGTCACACAAATGTCTAGAGAGCAAGGTATCGAGTGCCTACAGTGTGTAACTGGTCCCTAATGCACAAACATACTCCTCATTTTTACCACCTGAATTTTACCAAGGAATTCTCACTACACCGAGGGGAAGGTGGATCACGCCCCTGGCACCACAAACCTCTGGCTGGTGCCCTCACACCACTCCCAGTATCCCAAAGAGCGATATAATTCCTGTCTGCAGCTCATCACAAAGAATGAAAAAGCAACTAAATGAAGAAACATTTAAAAGCAGACAATCCACAGGGAACTCGAGGATGCAGCTCAGTTCCTGGCTCTGCCATCGCTGCCTCCTGGGCTGTATCAGAGGGACGGTGCTTTTGCAGCCTCAGTTAACAGCATACACAGGAAAAGGTGACAGGAAAAGCTGTAGGGAATAAGAAGAAACCAGAGCTGGAACACTCCAACCAAGGATGAAACAGCACAGGGAAACAGGAGAGTGCAATCTAAAATGAAAACACCCAAAATTCCCTATTCCTCATTTTGCCAAAGACTTATTATGGTGCATCTGAATTCTCAATGGACCATTTAATTTATTTTATTAAGATTCTTTAACTGAACTATTTTATATTTGTTTTGTGTTGGGATTCAACTCTATTTAAAAAGCCTTTGACAAACTGTTTTCCTTTGAACCCACGGGATATCAAAAATCCCTACTGGGAATGCAAGCCTAGCATAGAGCCCATGGGAATAACAGAATTAGAGGGACCTTGAAATGCTATTCCAAATTTTCCAAGTAGGAATGAAGTCAGTCCTGACATTCTGAAATTTTGGCCAACTATGGTGTCACCTTTATTGGTGCTGTGCAGCATTATCCCTGGGCCATTGAGGCAGTGGGAGATACCCAACTATAAAATAGCTGTGCCCCCCTTGGCACACAAAGAGATAAACTTCTTAATACACAAAAAGCACACAAAAATCAATTTGAGAAACTCAGAAGTCCTAAAGCTTAACAAAACAATAAAGGCTTGCTTAAAATGATTTCTTCTTCAGATTTTCCTTCCTCCTTTACATCGGATTCTTCAGCTTTTCCTCCCTGTTCTAGTCTTCCATTAATTCAGGCATCATGCTCTGCTCTCCCTTGGCCTGCAGCAAGAGCAGCTACTCCTTTTCTTCAAGCCAAGCCCAACAGAGACCCCGAAATGGTTTTAAATATGAAAGAACCAAAGAGTTGCAACACCAAATCAGAAGTGACCTGTTGCTCTGCAGCGCCTCGCGGAGCAGACTGCACAACACTGATTAAATTTGCTCTCCTCTGCACAGATGACATGCACCAAATTCTGTGTCTGCCTCTTAATGGGGCGGGAGATGTTGAGCTGCTCACAGAAGGCATCTGGGAGCGACAGCTGCTGAATTAAAATAGTCTTACAGTACAGGGCTGGTGGAATAACGAGGCTCAAACCTATGGATAAGTTTGGATGAGACGTGGAAGCGGCTCCAGAGCACAAATGGTTTAATTTTTACAGGTAGAGAATTCGGATTTTTTTTAGGGCAAACATTTCAATTTCACCACTTGTGTTTAACTTTCCAGCATTCCTTCTGACAGGGTTCTGTCAGCACTGCTGTTTGTTCTGTTCACTGCTGACAAACTGTGGCACAATTAAAAAAAAAAATGCTCTGGATAACGATGGCTGGGAAGCAGCTTTAGGAAATCCCACGGCTTGCAGCCGGTGCTGACAGACACAGTTATATTTTATGAAGTGGTTTCCATGGCTATTGACCAGCCACAGCACAAGGCCTCCTAATACCATTTTATAATTTGATGCAATGCATTAGATCCTGCAGTATCCCTGCTCCAGCCTGTAAACAGGGAGCTATAAATAACCCAGGAAGAACAAGGAACAAGCATGTTAATGTTTGCCTGTGTGTTACTTGCAGGTCCCATATTTTATCCCGGGGAACAAATATCATGACAAGATACACAAAGCCATTATGTTGTGCCTAACAGAGCTCAGCTGGCATGTTTATCAACGGGATGGCAGTGCCAG
Organism: Manacus vitellinus; assembly: GCF_001715985.3. Lineage (NCBI taxonomy): Eukaryota > Metazoa > Chordata > Aves > Passeriformes > Pipridae > Manacus > Manacus vitellinus. The sequence goes on along the minus strand of NW_021940578.1, from coordinate 4,836,737 downwards.
CGCAGAGCTGGAGTTCAGGGGGTGCGTCAGGGTTCCTGTTATCCAGAGATTACAGCCTGGCAGGAGAAATCTGCTGCTGCCCACTGAAATCCTGCCCCCCAGCTTCCCACCGGGAAATGAGGGGCCCAGTTTGCTTCTTTACTGCAAAGATCTAAACCAAAGTGTGCAAGAATAACAACTACTGCAAAAACCAACCTGGTTAAATCAATTTTAGAGTTTCAAACGGAAACCTCACGGGCTTCAGGAAGGCAGCACAACTCTGAGAAACCTGCACATTCATCACTGCTGCTAATCTGTCTCTCCTGAAGTGATGCTTCAATCAAGTTTAGATCAAATGTATTTCCACTAAGAAATCCCACGTGGGATTTCATTCCCTTGCTATGATTTCCACATGGTTAATGAGTGAAGAACATTGTGCAATGCAATATATTTACAAACACACGGAGCCTTTTCTGTTCTTTCTCAATCCAGGAAATAAGGACTTTATTTCTCAATCTTTCTAAAAAAAAAAAAAAAGAAGAAGCCCTCCTTAGCCTATGTCCAAGAACAGGAAGTTCTCTCTCAACCTTTTCCTTAATTATAAGCAAATAAAATGGAAGATTTTGCTATAACAAAAGCAATAGGTTCAGTGCATTTTGGAAAAGGCCTGAGGTTTTTTAGGCAGATACCAATGAAAGTTGTCACCACCTTCCATATTTAATATGCCTTTTTGAAGTTTTATAGTACATACAGTAGCAAAATTTATGGGGTTTTAATAGTTAACAGCAAATAAACACTAAATGCATGAAAGCATCTTTATTTCTTAAGTTTCACGAGATGAAAAATTATGGCAGCTGTTCCAAAAAGAAAATGAGATTTGGTTATAGCTGCAAAACTTCTGCTCAACGTGCAGCACATTTAGAGACTGCTCCAAACAATTCTGTCAGCTGAATTTCAGGGCAGAGCACATTTTATTAAAAGCTTGGCTGAGTTAACATTATATTTCGCTCGTGTGTGTACAGAGCAAATAAAGGCATTTGCTGATAAGGTCAGTGATAGACACTGTCCTCTAGAAACACAAGTATTCCTGATAGTTTCATTAAGAAGACTCAAACTGAAGATGTCAGGTCTCTCTTACAAAAAAACTTGTGTTATTCACAAGTTTTTTTTTGCCAAAATAGACCCGCCAGGAGTAGAAAATGATGCCAGTATTTATTGTATCAATCTCTATATTCTAGAGTAACAGACAGTAACAGACAGGACTGCTCAGTAACTGCATGAAGGGCAAACAGAGGTACTTTAAGTGAAAGAAAAAGCAGCTGTCACACACATCCAAGCTGTTCTCAACATCCACCTGACCACTGCAGACACAGAGCATGTCTATTTAATGCTTATTTAACCCCTCCTACAAACTGCTTTGTTCCCTGAACACTCTTACCCACAAAAACCCCAAGGCACTGCAGCAGCTCTGGCCGTGGCCAGGAGGGGCAGGACTGCAGGATGGGAAGTGCCAGGGATTGATGTGCCCTTGCCATGCCCCTTTTGCTGGCAGGATTTCCCTCTCCAACAGCCCAGGCCAGGCACTGGGTTCTGGGTTAAATCTGGGGGAAAACCCTTTGTGGTGACACCTCTGTTGTAGGGGAGTGTCTGTGCCTTGCTGACCAAACCATACACACAAAATATACTCACTCCATTAAATAACTTACTCCATTTACTGCTTCATTCAGCAGATTGTGACCTTAGTTCAAAATACATCCTAAAACCAAATTCAGTTTTCTTTTAATAGGATCACAGGATGGTTTGAGTTGGAAGGGTCCTTATAGGTCATCTAGTAACAACCCCCTGCCATGGGCAGGGGTGCCACTCACTGGAGATCAGTTAGATCATAGAAACTGCTCTGTTTATTTTTCTTATCAATTTTTTTAAGTGAAATAATTCTATTCCGTCAAGACGAAATTATCCTTTAACCTTTGCGGTATTTTTGAAAATAAAATCATATTTTCACCAAGTTCTCTTACTCGAAGACATGGAAACCCCCAAATATTTTGCTGGTATTCATTAGATATTATTCTGTACTATGAATGTTCCTGTTGGATATTCAAAGCCCCTCTTCAGAGTGCATTGCTGGTCACCCCCATGTGATAAAAACCTTACACTCCTTCAGGCCATCTGCCTGCAAGATCAAGCATCCTCTATAAACAAACTGACAAGGAATAGATCAGCTGAAAGGCTTCGAGGAGCCAAACAATTTGCTCTCCCTCCCAATCGGATCGCTTTGTCTTCCTGAGAAATTATACTGGAAAATCAGACCCTCCCTCAAACCCAGGGGTTCAGCAGCAAAGCATTGCAGGGACAGGCTGTGCTCTGAGTATCCACAGCACATCCCCGGAGTCATTAGGCAGACTCCCTCGAGGGAATGCCAAAAGATCCCGCGCTGATAATGACCCCCCTTCCCTGGTGCTGCACTGCTCAGCTTTTGTTTGGAACAATGGATCTCCCAGGGTACCTCTCGCCCCGCTGAAAATGTTGGTATTAAGTGAGCGTGAGCACAGCTGTGTGTAAATGACATATATAAACAGATTAGATTTGTGTGTTTATACTGGATGCAAACACATTAATAGCACATTTGCATACCCAGTTGGCTAAATGAGATTGCATGCAGAGCGGGATTACTGGTTACAAGCACATTTATTTAGAATTTTCAATAAAGTATTTATATTGCTGTTGGAGAGGTCAGAGTGGATTCACCACCCTTTCTCTCCTCTCTGCCTTCTCAGACCTGCACAAATGCTCTTGTTGCCGTGCTTTCCATGGATTGCCCACCCCTCCTCACCACTGTGCTGGGAAAAGGACTGGAGCCAGCAGAAGGAGCTGAGCTGAGGTGTTTATACCTAAAGGCTGCCCCAGTTTCCTTCCATTTAGTTTATGGAAGGTGATGTTTTAAGGGGGTGAGAGTTCTACATGTGACCACAGCAGGAACCATTACCTAAATGCCAGTTTACAAAACTCTGCTTTCCCTTTTCTCTGTTTAGTGCCAGGGATCAATGTGAAAGTCTGTATGAAAGGCAACATGGTATTGAAGGTGACACAACAGCTCTCAGACATTTCCAGAGCTGGAGGAGAATGCAGCTATTCCTTCACCCCAGGCCTGGAGCTGTCAGGGTGCTGCTAACCTTCTGTGCTGACCCCAGCTCTATTTTCCCATCAGGATTTTACCAGAGCTATTTTTATAAAGGCAGAGATTTCAGGCTCACCCGAAGCACCAGGCACTGCCTTGATTTGGGTTCTGCACCGTACCTGGGTCTGGGTGGGAGCCTCGATGGGAAAGAGAAAACAAAACAGCAAAATAAAAATAAAATAAAAAAAAAAATCAATTCTGTCTAAATGAAGAGCCCTTATTTTTGCTCTAATTGTGCCCTGACTATCAGCTCCGGGTGCTTTCAGAGCACATCCCAGATAATGCTCCCAGCCCAGCCGGGCTCTCTCCAGTCCTGCCTCCCGGGTTCACCGCCCAGCCCCGCCGATAAATCATCCCCGACCTGATGCTCCGGCCCCGAGCCGGCTCCGGCCCGGGTTGCCAAGCAACCTGTGCAGGAGGGATGCAGGGATGGATGGATGGATGTCTGGGAACTGCTGACAAACGGCCAAGTGGCTGCAACAACAGACTCCTCTGTGTCAGGAGCGTGTTTGGGAGAAGTGCCTCCCCCGCCTCTGCTCCGGGCCTGATTGTAAAACCCGACTCCAAAGGCTTTTGTGAGGAACACACACTTCCTGCTCAATTCCTAATTGTTAGGGAGCTGCGGGGAGGCTGCGATCACACAGCGTATGGCAACAGAAATGTGATCCTGTAAACGAGATAAAGTCAACAGCGCACCGAGAAACCTGATCTGAGCACAGCCCACAGCGGCACAGCAGCAGCTGATGCACGATCAAAACCAGGCTGGATATTAAAGCAGCAGCAGGAGGAAAAAAAGGAAACCTGACTTTCCTTTTCTCGAGGAGCTCTAGAAAGGGTGTTTGATAAACAACCGTGACTCCTTGGAAGAAACAATTCATGGATTATTACAGGCATTATCAGCCCTGTTAACACCACTGCTAATGGTCCCACATTTCAGGGCAGGGATGGAGAGGCAGGGAGAGATGAGCCCTCTGGTTTGGAGACTGCTCAGTTTGCCATTTCCTTTCCTCTAATAAAACCAGGGTGGGAAGAGGAGGCATTGCTTTGTCCCTCCCAGGTCGGTGGCAGTGCACAGAGGGGCGAGTGGCAGGAGGATCTTCCAAAGGGAGCAACAAGTGCTGGGCCTCCAGCAGGCTGGAAACATTCCCTCGGGACTCTCCACACCTCTCCCCTCTGGAGCTGCACAGAAAGCAGCTCCTCACTCTGCTAAATGTCATCATTTCCACAGCAGGGAACCAGCTCGGCCGACTCACCCAGGCTGAGATTTAAATGCCCATGACAGACCTGCTGCTGACAGATGGAGGACCCACCTATGCAGGTGGGACAGGCAGAGCCAGGTCTGTGCAACACTCCAGCTGCTCCCACGGCCTCCCCAGACATCTGCTCTTCCATGATCTTCAGAGAACAGCCCCCTGGCACGGGGCCATCAACCAGCTTTCACACAGCCAGTCTGAGACTCGTCCCTTCTGTGGGCACAGACCCTGAACCCCCCAACCTGGAGACTGCCCTTGCTGACAATAAAGAGAGCTGCTTATAAAACATTCTCTCTAGCTTGTTGTCTCCTGGAATCAACAGTTTCTCAGTCCTGCAAACGAAGCTAAAATGATTTGAGCGTGTTTTTACATAAATGATTTCTTAAAGGTGCCTTTTAAGAGTTAAACAGAACAAAGGTCTGGCACATTTTGTGACCCAGAGAAACAAAACAATGTGCTGCTGCCAAGAGACAACAGCAAGCTTTTGATTATACCTCAGATTGCCTTTTCTGTACACAAAGAGATTCATTTCTGATTGTTATTTTAAACTGCTGTTAAAAATGCTAATATACAAAAAGCCTTCTTGTACATCAAAACCAAAGAGCAAGTAAAAAGAAAGAGCTGGACAATGTGTTCCTTTTCAAGGACATGCTTCCTTTCTCATAGGGTATCTCCAAATATCTCCCTTTAATACAGGTAAATGGAAGAAATTCAGCACTTAACCTGCAAACTTCAGTCTGAATAGAAAAGAAAAAAAGCTATTTGTTTTCATTTCTCAAGATTATGCTCACCCAGACTTGGTACAATTGCGTTTTCTAAAAAAATAATAATTTGTAGTTCCAATTGTTGTCGGGTTTTTTTGAACATGATGGAACTGGTAGAAGTATAGAATCCAAAAGCAGAGGTAAAAATACATACAACAGAGCATGTAACATGAACCAAGAGAGAAATCATCACTTGTGGAATATAAACAATGTCCTACCAGACCCCCTCTCCTCCTGAGGAACAGCTCTCAGGCATCACTTGGGAATATTAACCTTTCTTTTCCTCACAGCCTCTGAATCTCAAATACCTGTACCAAGAACTGCAATGCCAGTGTATTCTTAAAGTTATCAATATTTCCTTGAATTACACCAACATTGGAATGTTCCTTATGTTTCCTCACCTTCACTGGGCAGAAAAAAGTCCAGAGGAAAATAAATATCAGATTGATCAGCCTCCCTCCGAATTTCCTTCTCCTCGTGCTGTTGTTCTTAAAAGCAGCATTTTTACTCCCTGTACTGCAGTGAAGGGAACAACCCCTTGCCCAGTGACACCCAGAGGATCTCCATTAAATCTCCATTAAATCATCAAGGCTAAAATGCCCATTGCAGGCAATGCCACGGGTGGGTGAGCACAGACACACAGCAGCCCAGAGCCTTATAACTAATGGGAGAGTTAACACAAAACATCAGAACATTTCCATTTTCTCCATCTTTTTCACCAGGAAATTCTCTGTTTGTGACACAGGTCATGCAGAGTGAGGGGAATACACAGGGACTGTTATGCCAGTCTGGAGTTGTTCTCTCTCCCTGTGACACTTTTGGTCCTTTCAGCCAATTTGAAGCACCAAGCACAGAAAAACACCACTAAAATCACCTGAAATATCCCGTATGAGCCTTTCAAGGCTCGAGCATAGTACTTCTCATGGAATTTCCCTATTGCAGGAATATTGTTCCCTTGGGATTTCAACCATTATTATCAATTATTGTGGAGATGATTTTCTGCCTTCAAACAGGGACTTTATGCAAACAGCAGCGGGAAACAAATAAAAGCACTTCAAGAGCCCCCAGACTTGAGAGCAATGAACAAATCCAGGAATAATGAGACAAAATGGTGGCAAGAATCCCCAAGGAAATTATCCATGTAGAGAGGCAGGTATTTCTGCAGGTGGCTTCCCAGCTAAATCACTGAATAGCAGGGCTGTGACAGCAGTGATGCCCAGGCTGGAATTCAGGCACTTGAATACAAATTCCAGGTTTTTGACCCTTACCAGAATGACATAAGAGAACCTCTGGAAACTCCCTGAATTTCTCTCAGGATATGTCTGCCACTGGCTGCAGTGGCAATGAAGAGACCCCTGAGTGTGCAAATCTGGAGAGAAATAATACTGGTGATGACAAAATCCAACTCCAGGCTGGGGGACACATCCCCAGTGAGGGGGGAATGGTGCCAAATGTGGAAAAAATGGCCACAAATAAGAGAGGAAATGATAAGATTTAAAAATGAAGGACCAGAAATGCAGCTGCAACAAAGGTGAACACTGGAAGGGAAACTGGGAAGGTGGATATTTGGGGGGAAGGAGGCAAGGGGGAAGTGGTGCTGAGACTATGGAACTGCCTCCCCAGACACACAGAAGTGAAGAATACCTTCCCTAAGAGAGAAATGAAATATGCACCCTAATAAACCAGAGGTGCCCTCGTTGCCTTCCTCAGTTTGTAGCAAATGGGATGTTTGATTTGAGCATTGGAAGTTATTCCAGTGCAGTGGAGGGGAATACACTGCCACGTTATTTATCAGCTCCTCTAAATGCATAAGGCCTGAATGATCCATCTCCCCACGTAGCCTAAAAGCCATATAAATCTGAGGGATGCTGTGAGAGGGATGGGGGGAGGAGGAAAGGAACAAAAGAATAGAGAAAAAAAAAAACCCTACAGTGGAACAAGCACAAGGGGAACAAGTGAGATATCAAGAGGCCAGTCAGTAAAAGCTGAAGCAAAACCACAAAGCCAGAAGCTCCTGCACTGAGTCTTTAACACAATATATTCAAAACCACAAGGCACATGAAAGTACAAACAACACTGGGCAAGGAGCACTGAGCAGCAGCTTTTAAGTGCACCCTCATGAGCCTGATCAACACATCTGACACTTCACTTAACCAAGGAGGGGAAGAGAGAACCTCCCCCACACCGGGGGAAGCACTGACAGGGTTTGCAGGGGCTCAGCTCTGCCAACCACACCCTGCTCTTAAAGGGTTAAAAGTGAAGCCACTCAGTGACTGTTCCATGGTCAGTGACTGGGAAAAGGTGGCATTTCCTCACTCAAATCTAAGTTTCCTTCCAGATACACCAAAGCCCTCACACTGGCTCTGGGAGCAAGGGGGAGCCAGGCTCAGAAACGAGGCCTTTGCAGCTCCAGCAGAACTCATGGAATCCTGGAATATGCCAAGTTAGAAGGGACCCACAGGGATCATCAAGTTCAGCTCCTCCCAGCAATTCCACTACATCCCTGAGAGTGTTGGCCAAACCCTCCTGGAGCTCTGGCAGCCTTGGGGCCGTGCCCACTGTTCAGTTCCTGACCACCCTCTGGGGGAAGAACCTTCTCCTCCCTTTGGATCAAATCCTTATTTGCTGTCAGACCCTTCCCATGGCACTACAATCATTAGCTCCACTGGCACTGCCACCCTCACAACTAATTAGGGCTCTTGGATGGATGCAGGAAATGATGAATATTTAGTCACTGTGCATCTACTACAGAACCAGCCTATTATCAAACAAGTGACACCTCCACAAACTTAAATTAAATAATGGCTCCCATCGAGGATTCTGAGCCCCTGACAGGATGGCAAGTGATTTAAGTAGCATGGAGCTGAGCAACTGGTGATGGATGGTGGTTTTCCACTCGCCCTGTTACAGCCTGTAATAGAACAAATGATCATTTTTCAGCCTAATTGAATGTGGCCGCCCCGCTTATACACAGAGGAGACAAAGCCTGATAATTTGCTTCATTAAAATGCATTTTTATGTCATCTGAAGGATTAAAAAAAATAATAATAAATCGGGGCCGTTGATAGGGAAGATTAGAAAAACAAAATTTATCATGCAAACAGCGCTTGCAAATGAGGGGTGTTTTGGCATTCTTGTTGTGCAAGAGAGATAAGCCCTGAGCACTAAAGCACACAGAGCATCCACACTGACAGTAATCAACCCTTCTTCAATAGGAATTATGTCACCACACCAATTTGAAGAGCATTTTGTCATTTGCTGCTGCAGTGGCCACTGGGCCATATTGGTAATTCTCAGACAAGCTGTGGGGGCAGAACCACAGAGAATCTGGTGACAAAGTCCAAAAGTTCAGGTTCTCTGGGCTGACAGGCTCTGTGTTCAAACAGAATCAAAGCAAGGCTAAGGCAGAGACCCAAACTATCAGGGAAAAAACATTTAAATACGAAATATCATCTTGTCAAGTTGCAGACAATGCTTGTCATCTGTCTGCACTTGCTTTGTTTTAGGGGTTTTTTTGTGTTTTCAAAGCGATCTTGTTAGGAACAGCAAATTGCCATCCAGACAGCAAACAACTCTTTGGAAATAAAACAGCCACTTGCCATATCAAGGAATCTAAACCTGGGCTCTGCGTATTTAATAAAGTGTAATTCCAACATAAGTATTACAAAAGGAAATGCTTTTCCCTATATCACCTTAGACTAAGCCAAAATTACTTGGAAAGAAGCTGGAGATTTCTATCATACACTTAACAGGAAAAAAATATCAAAGCACTTCACCATTATTTTGCTACTATATTCTAATTGCACTTTTAGGTATTGAGGAGGGAAGGATCCTGGAGATAATTTGAATTTCTTACCACCTGCAAGGCAGATAAACCCAACCAAACTGCTGAAGTGACAGGAGGATTGAAATAACTTTAAATCAACCCAAGAACTCTGGATGTTGCCATCAGTAAAAGCCAAGAAACCAGTCACCCTTCCTTAACTAGTAGAAAAGTGAATCTAAGTTTAAATCACTCCATTGATAGCACTTCCAAAACAACAACAACAAAAGGATACCTGAAAACAGACAGCTGACCAACATTTCTCATATTTAAATTATCAAATCCCTTTCAAAAGCATAGAGAAGCTCATGCAATCCTACAGGCTGGGGTGATGCACCCCAAGGAGCACGAGACAGAAATTACCCCAGGTAATTTATGATATTTGCATTCAGAACGGGAAGCAAACGGTGCAATGTTATCTTATTAACACTATCAGCCTTTTAAAAGTCACTTAGACTGTGAGTAAATACAGATTATCTTAAAATATTCGGTTCAGAATCTGGAAATTACGTTATGTACAAAGAAACTGAGAGTAAACAGGTCAGTTTTACAATTAGATCAAGATGTAACAACCTCCAAAATAAAACCACGGGGTGGGAAAGATTGACCACAACCACCAGAGATGAGTTACCACCCCTCCCTTGGTTTTCCTGCTGTGGCAAAAGCACTGAGCCCAGAAAATCCAGAATTGTGAGGATCCCTCCACTCTCCAGCTGCTCTTTCTAAGGCCATGACTCAGTTTCCTTTCGGAGGGGAACAGGATATAACACGCTGTTATATTTAAACCACACTCCGGATCTCCGGGCAGATAAAATCTGAATAAAAGGTCAGAGTGTTGGAGGCAGGAGCTGTGCCAGTGACCAGAACATCACCTGATGGGAGCAGGGAGAGGGACCAGCTGGGCTGTTTTCTTCCCAAGGCCCAGGCTTTGTTTCAGCCCCTGCTCCTCCACCAGGAGTGGGGAGACATGCCCTGGACCCGACTCCGGCCCCGTTGCTAAGGAACTGCCAGGCACGGCTTTTTTGGGCTCCCCTCCTTTACCAAACCACCCCCTGCCCTGTGGGGTGACAAATGCCAGCACTGGGGTCCCCCAGCACCTCGTTCTCCCTCCAGGATGGATGATGGAGAGCTCGGGCAGGGGCCGGGAGCTCCGTTTTTAAGATGCCCTTGGAAAGGAGATGAAAACCGCGCTTCCGACAATCAAGCGCCGGCTCGCTGATTAATCTTCCAGGCAGCAGATTCCTTCCCCTTGGCAACAGGGAAACTGCTGGATTACAAGACCTTTTTCTTCCCCCCCCCCCCCAGAAACCAGCAGCTTCTGGAGGCACCTCTGGATTATTCAGTTTATGCTGGAGTGGAGAGTTTCGCTTCTGTTCCTGCACAGAAACAGCCCTTTGAGCCCTGGCAACTGGAGAAGGGAAATATCTGTTGTCTTATTTTTTGGGGGGGGGATCAGCAACGTGGTAAGTTGCTTAATAGATAAAAAATATTCCACGTGAAGGCAGAGAGACCACGAATCGAGAAGCGCATGGCAGCTGAACAAAACAAATAAAATAATTAATTAAAAAAAAAAAAAGATATTGTTAAGAAAACACCAACTTCTCTGGCAGCTGGGGGAAGATCAAGATTAGGGAAAGCAGTGAAATCACCCATTTTGAAGCCAAGGTCACTGACAGGATTTATAGGTTTATCCCTGAAGAGCCTCTGCTGAACATGAAATGCTGAAATAATTTTGTTTTAAATCTCTCCCTCCCCCCCATTTGGGCTCCCTCATTTGCTGGAGGCTTTTAAAATTCATTCCTTTTCACAGCTGGTTAAACAATGGAATCTTTTGGCAAACTAAAAGGACAGAATTGATTGCCCTACACAAACTTTTCTGCACGTATAATTGATTTTTAATTCACTGCCTTATTTCCGAAAGGACTCGACAATAAACTCGGTGCTGCATGTGCAATATTGATCCCTCTAAACAAGGGCTCAGATCAAACACTGATGCAAGTTAATCACAAGCAAAAAGATGGTTATCTTTCATCTAGAAACCTGTGTTGAAACCAAGTTCACCTTTTCAGGCTATAATACACCTTGTGTTTTCCAGCTTGGCCACAGCTTATCATTTTGTAACCCTGCCAACTGCTAAGGAACTGTAATTTTATGCAACCTTTAAATAACAACTTTTTTCCCCCCCCTCAAGCAGAATAATTTCATCCCTCATCGGTTACTTTTCACTGGGAGGGCTGATGGTTCTTTTCCACTTCTTAGAATAAGCTACAGACAAGACCTTCCCACACTTGCTTGAACTAAAATCTTATTTATTCTCCTTAAAGTACAGGCCCAACTGGGCCATGGCAGTTTAAATTTGGTGGGGTTTTTTATCTCAGTGCTCAGTAAATTCCAACTGCCACCCATTAACACACTTGCAAATGGCTGGATTTCTAAGTTCCAGAAAATGTTAATTTAGTGGAACTGTCCCTCCACTGTAAAGCTGTAATGTTTTATTTTCTGTGCATAAAACATTAAAACTGAGCAGTAAGTGATATCTTAACCTTCTAAGCCCACTGCCTGGTTCAGATGCAGCCCTGCAATGCCACTCAGCTTTTCCAATCTCCCTTGATGATTTTTTTTTTCCCCCCACTCGACTGTTCCAGAGGTTCTGTTTCAACCTGGCCGTGAATTCCATTTCCTAGAGCTGCCACAGAAACAGTCAATAAAATTCAGGGCATTTTTGCCCCAGTAAGCAGCTCTGTCTTCCAGCACATCTGAAGAGCTTGGCTTCAAAGGAGGAAGCCATGAAAACAATGTTCTCATGAGCAGATGCTCCAAAAAGGGCAGGTGAGAGACATTTGAAGATGATTCCAAGCAAATAAGTACGTGGGCTTTGCATAAGTAATTTCTTGACCTGCTCTGCTGGATTACAAACCCTTGCAAACATATCAGGAAAAGAGTTTTCCCCTACCTTGTCCTTTTTGGAAGAAAGATCTCCATTTGTATTTTATGATAAATGAATTTAAAGCCGAAGCCAGGTGTGGATATTTTAAAATTTATGAACTTGTAAATTGATGTACATGGCCAATTAAGGTTTAGCACCAGCAAGGATTAACTACCCCTGCACATAAGTTTAAGAGGTTGTTTGAATCAGGGTTGTTTACCTCAACTACTCGACATCAAGAGCAATGTAAAATATTTAAAAGGCAGAATATTTCATGATAAAAGCTGGTGCTCAGGGATGTCACAGGGTGTCAGTGACAGCTCTGCACGGAGATGCACAAGTTAAAAAAAACCCTCCTAAGGAAAACTTGGCAATTTCCCTGGGAGAATTTAACATCTCTGAAGAGATGGAACAAAGTGCAGAGGGAAAAGGAAGAACTGCCCAAGAAATGCAGTGTTGTTTTATCCAGATTTCCTGAACTTTGGGAGGCTCAGCCCTGAGTTTCAGAGGCGGTTCCATCAGGTCCTCATAATCAACATCTGCCTGGTAATCAGGAGCACAGTTCCATGCAGGAAAAGCATCCCTGTGCAATAAGCTGCAGCAGAGCAGCACAAGCCCTGCCTGCAGCAAGCATGCATAAATAAACAGAATTAATAACTACCCAAGTGTGGACGGGTGACTTAATCTGTTTCGATTAGATGCAGCTCAGCCCGAGGCCTTTGTGTTATTTAAAATGTGTTCATCATGTTTAATTAAAAACCTAATAAACTAGAGCTTCTTTTGGTTCTGATTCGTCTCTCTCTCTTCTGGAAGGCCTATTGATTTCTTTAGTAGTTTTGATAGAAAGAGAGAGGGGGAAAAAAAGCACATTCTGGGCAAAGAGACGACGAGGTGAGATGGAATCAGGGCTGGGGGGTGAGGAACAGTCAGAACCAGCTGGTTTCCTTCCACACTTCCAATGCATCAGGAATGCCAGAGGAGAAAACCATTTAAATGAACAAAACTTAAGGTGACCATGGCATCCTTTACAAATTATAGCCATTGGATAGGTTATTGATCTGAAAGGGAAGCTCATTTTTGGACCTGGAGCAAGTGCAGGGGTCAGAATTGTACTGAACATCCCTGGAAGTGTAAAAGCAATTTTGCAGAGAAGATTTTCGCCCCAAAGATGTGTGGAAATTTCATAAGGACAGTTTGTCTTGGGAGATATTTCCACTGAAACCACGCCAGGAAATATGGACGTTGAGTTTAACCTGAACTGAAAGAAGTTAATGATCATGGTTCCAAATCTGGAAGCTGTAGAAGGTCCAGAAATGCTGCAATCAGGGCAAGCACCAGAGTAAACACAGGCACTGCTAAGTTTGCTGTATTTATTCTCCATAAACACCAGGTCTGCATGTTCCAAAACACAATTTCCAGGTCAGTTTTGAAGTATTTCCAACTGGAGAAGAAGAAGGGACCAGCACCATTCCATTCTTAGGAGGGATTTCTGATTGCTGGTACCCAAAATTAAAAGATTTCTGATTGCTGGCACCACAAAAGAGACAGTTTTTGAGGTGGCCACCAGCTCAGTGCTCTGACTCTGCCACCCCCTGCTTCGAGTGGAGCATTTTGATCTCTTGGTGTGTTCCAAGTCAGACAATCCCAGTGACATCCAGTGCCCCTTTTCCCAGGTACCCTGACCTGCTCCAGCAGAGCCAGACATGGAATTCAGTGGTAGGGAGCTTGGAAAAGGTGCCAGCTGGATCAAAACCACATGACTTGCTCCGAGGCTTCTCCCCAAATAACCCACCTCCTCCAAGCTGCTCTGCCTCCTGCCTGACACTGCAGCCTCACACTGAGGAGATCCCCCCAGGTGATGCTGCTCGGTGTTGGGGAGTGCTCACAACGTGCCCAGAGAAGGTTTTATATATGACAATTGCTCCAACTTGTCCACAGGAGTAAATTCATGAGCATGACAAGAGAAACCAAGCCCTCCTCGTCAAATCACTGCTGGGAATTGATGTTGTCAGGTGGAGAATGAGCCCTGACAAACAGGAAACAGCTGCTCTCAGGGCTGCATTTAGACCCATCAGGGAAGAAGTTGCTTTGGCCACTTTTGCAGGCAGTGTGCAAGACTGGGTTTCACACTGTGCCTCTGAATTTACATACTGGGATTAAAAAAAGAAAAAAAAAAGGGTTTAAAAATAGCCATAGGTTTAGAGAAGCCAGGGAGACAACAAACCTCCATCTTCATATTTACAAAGCCTTCCATGTAATTCGATCACTGGCCAATTTTATCCTCTGTTTAATTTGATCTAAACCTCTGCAACCACATCAGCAGCAGTAAAAATAACAGGACTGCCATCCTTTATTTTAATCAGGTCTGATATTGCCAAGCAGCTCTTAGATCACAGTTTGGTCACAGGGCAGCAGAGCTGTTCTAACTGACAAGAAATGTTTGTCTTTGGGCAGCAGAGGCCACAGAAAAAGTGAAAAAAACTTGAGAAAGAACCACATTTTCAATAAATTTGAGTGATGCACAGTGTTATATCAGAAATGCTACTGAATACACAAAGGCTGTGCTGGACAAGGTGTTATCATGTGCACAGCAAAATCAACAACAGGAATCACCCAGCACAGCAGAAGCAACTCAGCCAAAATCCTTGTGCAAGTCACAGACCAACCAACTCACAGGGCACTTCTGACTCTGGGAAGTGTGGAGTTTTAAGAACTGGTTTTGTACTAAGCCAGTTCTTTCCCTGAATCAATGTGACTACACCCCACTGCAGTGGCTTTTACCACCTGCCCAATTCCTGGAGGTTGCCCCAACACTCCTTTCTTTCCCAGCCACACAACCTTTACAGCTTCCCTGCAACAGCTCTGACACTCATCTTAAAAATCTGGCAGAAAATTAAACTAAGAATAACAAAAAGGGAAGTGTGACCTTTTTTGGGGGCCCACAGGCAAGGCAGGGGGAGAATATGATGGGATTAGAAAGGCAGGAATGGAAAAACTGAAACAAAAGCCATGAGCTACACTATCTTCATTATTACGACCTACATCATTATTATTATGATGATTATTTGAGTTGGTCACATGCCACAAAGCCTTTCTCAGTTCAGGTTATCTGACCAAAGCTCTGTATCAGGTGTGGGATCTGCTTATTTATCCAAGTTGTAAAACTTAAGTAAGTAGATATTTGCTGGGCTACAAGAAAAGATTAATTCTAAGTCCAGCACAAACAGGGACATGGATTGGACCTGGGTCTTCTACTTCCCTCAGAATTGTGTCTCTTGGATTATCAGCCCACCACAGGATTAGAGGCCTCCTCCTGCTCATCACTTGCCATCAGGAGATGGAGGGGCCACACATAGTTAAGGTTCTCAAATTTAACAGTTAAACCCACATTTAACTGTTTGGGCCAGATTTTGGGTTTGATAGATCAGTATTTTCTGAAAAACACTTCAACATAGAATTCCTAAGCAGCCTGTGGATCCCACAGAAAGAGTTTTCCTCCGTTTCAAAGAGCCAACAATGAGGAAACTTCCCTTGCAAGTCCCAGAAACGCTCCCAAGTGCAGAGCTGCTGCTTTAATCCAGAGTTTTCTCCAGGCTGCAGGGACAAACAGGCTGTGGAGCTGTGCAGGTGGAGCTTAGCTGGCTATAAATAAGAGCACAGTTTGATCTTTGGCTTTGCCGAGGCTGGAGGGCTGCCAAGTGTTTCTGGAAACTTGGATGGAACAGAACAAGAACAAATATGATAAAATGAGCTGGGCCTGACAATGATTTATAGTCAGTGATCACTGCTCTGTGCTCACAGTCTGCACTTCTGGAGTAATGTTTCACTTTGCAATAAACTTTGTTTTTTCCATTCCTAAGGCTCTATTCTCCCTCTCATCTAACAGGGACTGAGCATTGAGAACCCCTGAGCTGCAGCAGCTCCAGCACTCCCAGTGCAGCTGATGGAAAAAAACAAGGAGGGGGGGGGGGGGAAAATCTACGCAGGAAAGAAAAAAAAAAAGGAGGTGTTTGCCCTGTACAATTTAACCATGAATGTGTGCAGAGAAAAGGGGTTGAAATATGAACACAAACTTCCTGAACACAGGGCAGAGCACTCCAGTGCTTGTTCCAACAGTCAGTTCCCTAAACAAAACTCACTTTTATGACGAGATAACTGTAAAACTTATCAGGAAAGAGAGACTCAGGCCTTTCCCTGCCAGTGTCAGCACATGACCCTCCTTCCCTCCCTGACTCCAGGCAGCCTCCTGCCCACAAAGGTTCTTTGTTGGATGGTGGAATCAGCTGCAAACACGGGTTTCTGGGGCCTGGCTGAGCCCTGACAGAGCTCCTGCAGGAAGGTTTGCACAAGGAGAGAGCAAAGCCCCCAAATTCACTGCAGCAACTCCCTGAAAGGCTCCCAGAGAAACAAGAGCTCAAAAAACTCTCCCCAGCCAGGGCCTGAATTATTAAAAACACCAAGAGACCACCAAAGTTCCCCCCATTAACCAGCTCTGTTTTAGAACACCAATCTCACTTTAGTAGAAGCTGACCAAGAAAACAACCCTTTTATTTTTGTTCATGCCTTCAAATACTTTATCAGTTAACCACCTTAAAAATTCATCCATTCATTCCTATCACTTTTCCATGAGTAATTTATCTTGCACTGTACCTTATTTTTTCACTTATATATTCATGTCTCTATATTTTCATTTATATCCCCATGTCTGTATTTTTTCACTTATATCCCCATGTCTCTATATTTTTTCACTTATATCCCCATGTCTCTATATTTTTTCACTTATATCCCCATGTCTCTATATTTTTTCACTTATATCCCCATGTCTCTATATTTTTTCACTTATATCCCCAAGTCTATATTTTTTCACTTATATCCCCATATCTGTATATTTTCACTTATATCCCCAGGTCTATATTTTTTCATTTCTGTACCCATGTATATATTTTTCATTTATATCCCCATGTCTACATTTTCATTTGTATACCCATCTTTATGTATTTCCTAATAAAGTTCTATACATTGAACAAGGCCCCACTGACTCAGGCCTGTGCAAAATTTACCCAGTGCAGCACATTATATTTGCTCATAAAGATAACCTTTTTAGGGGAGGAAAAACAAAAAAAACAAAACAAAAAACAAAAACAAAAAACCAAAAAAACTAACCAACCAAACAAAAACCCCCAGAACCAAAACAAAAAAAAACCCACAAAAAGCCAAAACCAACCAAAAAAAAAAAAAGAAAAAAATTTTAAAAAAAGGAAAAAAATTAAAAAAAAGAAAAATTTAAAGAAAAAGAAAAAATTAAAAAAAAAAATTAAAAAAAAGAAGAAAAAATTAAAAAAAATAAAATAAAGCAAGAGAAGCAACATGAACTTTAAAGGCTGGAGGGAATAAATCATTTCCTACCACTTCATCCTCAGTCCAACACTTCTCAATCAGCTTTGGCACAGGTTTCTTCACCAGGCGCTGCAGGGCCTTCCCAGCATCGTAGTTGCTTTCATGGAGCTAAAAAAGGAGGGAGACAAACAGATCATGCCATGGAATTTAGCAGGGAGCTGATATTTGGGAGAAAAACCACCATAGGGAGCCCACTGAGATGTTCTCTGCCTAACTGTTTTTCCTGTGGACGTCTGAAGTGAGATTTAAACAGGCTGAAGGGTAATTGGGGTATGTTTTCCCTTTCCTTCCTAAACCTCTCCCAGATAATGTTGGAGCCCATAAAGCACTGAAAGCTTTCACCAAAAAATATTATTTTTACATTAGCAATTCCAAGAAAAATTATAAGGAGCTCCAACAAAGTGTTTTTCAAAAGGAGTTGTATTTTACACAGCAAGTTTTGCTCAGATCAGTAAAATCAAATGGAAAAAGTAACACACACAGGAGGGACTGCAAGTCATGGGATGTCGAGTTTACCCATCCAGAAAATTCCCTTTATTTTTCTGGCACTGCAAAGATCACCATGGTGTTGGAAAACAAGTGTGGAAGGGAACAAACACCTCCAGAGAGCAACCAGGGATGTCCAAGCTCACCTCACCCTTTCAGAGCCAGAGCCTACAGTGCACCTGATTTTTCTCCCCCAAATTCAGTATCTAGAGGATCAAAAGTAGACAGGAGACATGAAAAATCAGGGTGGGGTAGGAAAACAACTGCATGGAAAAAAGCATTAATGGAGCCCATGAGAATCTCTGGCTCTTCACTCGATAGGAAACTGCAGATTTAGGGCCTGTCCTGCCTTCCAAGTGGAATTTTAAGCACTGAAGGAGTGGGAAGGAGCTTGCTCTGTGTTGTCTGAAAAGGCTCTCAAAGAAAAGAAATATTGCTGGGATGACAAAAACTGAATTATCTTCCTACACCATTTGCATCCCAACTTCTCTGCACAGACAGGAGGTTGTTTTTTTAAGCACAGAGCAGAGCAAACCTTCAGAGTTGTTCATGAGCAGCACGGAATTCTACAAAAGACCCTCAAAGGTTTCTTTACAGCAGGGAACACCAAACCAGGGCCCTTATATTGCTTCTCTTGTCTTAACTCTTCAGCAAAACCAGCTTTTGACAGTCTCTAAACCCAATCCATTTGGAGGATAAAATATGTTAGAAATCCCATTGTTTTCTTCAATAACCAAACCCTTGCACATGAACTTGAAGGCATTAAAAGTAACAGCTCATTTATTCCATTTGCTGGTCAACTCTCAGTTCAATAGTTTTGGGCCTCCTTTAGAACATCTGAAGAGCTGAGTCCCCAGAACACAACTGGATCAACAATTATTAGTGAACACTGGGGTCCAAAATGAAGAGGAGCAGGGGAGCTATAAAAGCAGATCCTTTGCAAAGACCTCTCAAAAATAAAGCCACAGTGAGGGGGCTGAATGTGATGTCAGCTGAGTTCCAGAAGAAATTAATACAGGATGGGTTAAATTCACACAAACTGCCTCAGATCTTCTCTCACCAGGAACAAATCTTGAGCTGCTGAAGGTGCTCTTCCACCTCCACCAAGTTACTGGGGCATTCTTTATTTTTGAATACTTAAGGGAATTTTGAAGGAAGTGAAGTACTTCTAAAAATAAAAGGTCACTCCTGGGCACAGACCTCTGCCCTTACACACAGTGTGTTTTCACCTTCCTTAACTGGAGGCCTGAACACACACTTTTTTTCCCCCTTACCAACAACTAGCAACTTACCAACACCAGCAAACAGGGTGTTTCTGCAGTGCTTGAATAATATAATGGGGACAAGAAAGAAAACTAAGCCAGAGTGGATTTGTATTCATGTTCAGCTTTCAGATGGCACCTCCAGGGGAGCTGCAGGTACTTGGGGCAGGAATTACAGGCAGAGTGACCACAGCAAACAAGGCTTCAACTTCCAAAAGTGATCTAAGCCCAGGTAAGAGCAGAGAGCTGAGCCTGCAGTGCTCAACCACCACCACTAACTTCAAAAAACCAAAAAAAAAAACAAGTAAAAAAAGCAAGTTTCAAGCCCCCTGTGGTATCTGCAATACCCACTTCCAGGCATGGAAATAAGATGTTGCCTTTTCTACTGGGTACACATTAATTTTCCTCCTTGTTTGCACTCCGGCACTGGGAACAAATCCATCTTAAAGCAAAAAAGCACTGTTTGTTTTGCCAGCTCACCTTGCAAATGGTTGGGTTTTTTTTTTGTTTCCCTGTGCATTGCACTACCCAGAAGATTTTTCACTTAGGCAATGTGACAGTGTTGAAGAGAATGGTGCTTCTGTTTCCCTTCCCTCTCTGCTCCCTCCCCAAGCACCAGGAATGCCAAAGCCTCTTTGGAACTTGGAGGGCATCTTTATTTTGCCTCAAGGACAACACGTGGTTTTTTTCCCCTGGCAGCCCTTAATTGCCCAAGCAGCTCCATCTCTGCAAACAAAATCAACCAGAGAAGCCCAGAAAGAATGGCCTGGCCTGACAGAAAAGTCAAAGTTTACAGGCCACCAAGACCGTCCCAAATCAGCGACAGAAAATACAAGCATTGACTTTTGATCAAGTAATTATATTAATAATATAATAGTCACCAAACCCATCAGCACAGGCAGGAAAGAAGAGTCACCTAACAGAGAAGACACACGTGTAAAAACAGACCTGATAAAGGTTTAGAGTCTCCTGAAAAATGTTACTTTTAGCAAGTAAAAAAAAAAAGGTTTTTAAATGCCAGGAGTAGGATAATGCAGCAGGAAGGAAAAATATTTTCTCTAAGTGCTGGAGTTAAATTTACCTGTCTCAATCTGGCTCATTCTCTGCTTATTACTTGCAGTCATTTAATGTATCTAAGCACTTTATTGGCAAGATTCAAACATATAAATAACAGCTAATGATGACTGCCTCTGGGTTCATTAACTTCTGGTTGAACTTCTCAAGGTATTTCTATAAACACTGGGTTATTGTCCTGTCAGGTGCAGAATCACCACTTTGAGCATTAACTCTGCCATCTCTGTTTTGCACCACTGTGACTTTCTGTCAGCCCCCAACTGCACCAACAGGAACAGACACAGAGGTGCTTTAAACCAGAAAATACAGGATTAAAGAACGACTCTGAACGTGCCCATGTCCAACCCCCTCATTTCTATTACAGCAGTCATTAAACAACAGCAGATCCCAGGGAAGGCCTATTACCAGCCAGGCTGCACATTCCCACAAGGTTTCCAGCCCCTGCTCCCGAGCAGAGCTGCCATTCCTGTCTGTGATGCTGCAAATAAATTCTCCTCTGGCACGGCTCAGCTGTCAGGCACCTCTGGGCTGTAATGAACCCATGAATTACATCTTGCAGCTCTGACATCTCTGGGCTTGCTCATCAAAATATTGTTCTTCAATTGTAATTTATAACTTAATTTAAATGTCCCTTTTACTGTGACCTTTTTAGCTCAGAGTGCCATTGCATCTGGCAGTTCCAGCTCCAGCAAGGCATCCTTTGGCAATTACAGTCATTAGGAGCTGCCTTGAAAAGCCCATCTGAGTTGGGCTGCATTCATGGCACAGTGTTAAATAATTGCAGTCCATTAAGAACAGTTACATTCCAGAGTCCTTTTCTCCAAGGAAAAATTGCTGCTGTCTGGTGGGACAGTGTTATTGAACTAGTTGGATATGACAGAATCCCAGACTGGTTTGGGTTGGAAGGGACCTTAAAGTTCATCTTCTTCCATCCCCTGCCATGGGCAGGGACACCTTCCACTAGCCCAGGTTGCTCCAAACCCTGTCCAGCCTGGCCTTGGACACTCCCAGGGATGGGGCAGCCACAGCTTCTCTGGACAACCTGTGCCAGGGCCTCCCCACCCTCACAGGGAAGGATTTCTGCCAAATATCCCATCTAACCCTTCTCTCTGTCAGTGTGAAGCCATTCCCCCTTGTCCTGGCACTCCAGGCCCTGTAAAGAGCCTCTCTCCATCTTTCTTGTTGCTCCTTCAGGTCCTGGAAGGCCACAATTAGGTCACCCTGGAGCCTTCTCTTTTCCAGGCTGAACAACCCCAGAAAGGATTGTTCAGTCAGAACCCACTTTTGTGGGGATACAGCCACATCTTTGTGGGGATACAGCCACATCTTTGTGGGGATACAGCCACATCTTTGGGGGGATACAGCCACATCTTTGGGGGGATACAGTCACATCCAGCATTTATAGGGCAGCACTGGAATTCCAGAGTTCGCCCCGTCCCAGTGCTGGTTCTTCCATGGAACGACCACTGGTCCCAGACAAATCACATCCCAGGATGAGAGAGAAGGGAAAAGATGAGGAAAATGAAAAGCAGGATGAGGATTCCTGCCCTGTGGCTGGAGTAGCCCCGTCTTTGGGTGGAATAACTCCAACCCAACACCTGATTTAACACAAAATGTGATTCAGGCCACTTCCTTCAGAAGCAGAGCTGACAAATCTCAGTTGGATGTGGATATTCCTCATAGCTATGGGCATCTTGCCCTACTGTGAAAATGGAATATGCTCCATTTAATTTTTATCAGCCCTGGCTGATACCCAGCAAGACAAAGGAGCCCTTCAGGGCATTTGGTGCTCTTGTCTTGTTGGGTATCAGATAAAACCAAACCAAAAAAAAACCCCAAAACCTCAATTTCCATCTCTTCCCCTCAGTTCTCATCTTTTTAAGCATCTAAACAGCTCCAATGGCTTCCAAATGATCTAAGATGCTACTGATAAAGGTTGAAAAGCCTGGTATTTGTGATGCAGCCACTCTGCACACACTGGTACTGCCAAACAGCCCAAAATCCAGCTGCAAAACAGCTGTGGGGCACTGCAGGCATGGCCAGTGCTCCACACACACCCAGGGCAAGAACTTGAAACAGCATTTAAAAAAAAACTTCCAGAAAACACAAATATTTTTGCATACTCCTCAAAAACTTTAAAAGCAATCACAGCAGTCATTTTTGACCCTTTTTATCTGCCTGTTTCAACAGTTTCTGTAGAAAGGCTTTCTGACTCATCTAGCAAATAAAGTGCTGAAGTTTTTCCCCTAAGAGCAAGGATAAGGATGAATGGAAATTCAAAGTGGCCAAATTGTCTCATGCACTAGAGGTGGCTTCATCTCCCAACGTGCCCAGGCAGAGAGCACTGGCCCCTGAAGTGCTCCAGCACCTCGTTTGAACCATGAGAGTAAATGTTAATTAAGACTCATCCAAAAGGAAAACTGGTAATAATAAGAAATGCTAACATATATTTAAATAATTTTTTTTTATGCTTTCAACCTTGTCTGTAGTTAATGAACAAGAAAATCTGGTCTAAGGGCAAGTTAAAACAGGGAGTAATTTGTCTGGGTGACATCTAAGTTAGAACTGCATTTCCTTAAACTGATATTACACTGTCATGTTTGTCACTCATAATGACATGTTCCCATGTAACAGTGTGATGAGAAGGCAGAACAACACTATTAGTAAAGAGAGATTTACACAATATTAGCATATGATTGTTGTGTCTCCCCTCCATGTAGTAGTACCTGAGCTGCAGTGGTGCTGTTTTTTCCCCGTGTGAGGATAGATGAGAGTTGCTGGCTCTGATTTCCCCAGCAAAAATATCACAGCCTCAAAATGCCCAAAAGCTCAGAGGTTCTGCTCAAACACCAGGTCTGCACATGGGCATGCCCAGATTCTGGTCTAGGGGTTGTTGTTCCATAGAACTGGTTCTCACCCTCACTCCTGGATCACAACAACAGGTCAGGCAGAACACTGGGGATGAAATGTCACTCTGGAATTTTTCCAAACCCAGCACAAAGCAGTGAATTAACTCCTCCTTGGGCTGGGATCTGTGAGAACAGAACTGCACAACCTCTGACCAGCAGGCACAGGTCAAAAGGATAACTGAGGTCAGGAGTTTCTGACACAGAGAGGATCTCAAACCACATCTGAGGCTGGAGCAGAGCTCCTGAGGGCACGGGCAGAGAGATGGGAGGGAGGGGAAGAGCTACCCCAGGATTTAGCCCAGCTCTCACCCCACACAACCCACCAGCAGCAGGCTGAGGTTAAACATTCACCATGGCACACCCTCCCACGGGTTGGCAGAGCTGGGGCATCCCCTTTCCAACACAGAACTTTCTGAGTTCGTTTCTCACCACATCTTGTGGTGAAAGCCTTGCAGGAGCTGCTGTGTCCTCCTCCCCCCCTCCCAGCCTGACCCCAGAACTCATCAGCAGGGCAACAAACTCCAAAATGAAAGCTTGATTTCCTTCCTGAGGGTTACAATGACAAATGTGGCAGCAAATCCCAACAGCCAAACAAAGGAACGGGAGCTGGAGTTTTACCTGGCACGTTAAGTGAATAATCACTTCAATGAGGCTGAGATATAAATATAAATATATATGTCTGTATGTTGCACTGTGCCTTCCATGATCTTCATTTCTATCTGGTATAATTAACAATAAATCATTCTAGGGGCTTGCAGCACCTGTTATTACATAAATAAAACACCAGCAAAGAAGCTTGTCAAGACTGATTTATGTGAAGTGCTGCTCTGAAGTTTATTGGATTTCCATAATAAGAAATCATACCCTATCAGTTTCTTTTACATTCATCTTCTGGGTTGCATATGATAATTTCTAAACAAAAACACAACTTAGTGCAGGTTAAGAGTCTCACAAATTATTTATCAGATAAATCTGATCCATTTTAAATAGACAGTGAGAGATAAAAAAGAGGTGCCATTTTGTCAGGACAACAAATTTAACTGTTTTAAGTCAGTCTTTCAAAAAGCAGGTTCTCAGAAATAAGTCAAAGTCTCTTAAAATATCCCTGACAGAACTATTAATTATTAGGAAACTCTTTGCTAGAAAAACTCCAAGTGGACAAGGAAAGTATTTTCTAAAATAGATGTGCAATACAAAGAGAAAAGAATTAGAAGAACACAACCAAAATATTTTGGGACTAATCTAATTCAGAAGCAAGAATTCTACAAGTGCAATTACAGACTCCTCGGGCTGCTGAGTGATTAAAGGGGGTAATTAAAGTAGATGGCAAAGCAGGGAAGTTAAATGAATTTTCTGCATTAGTCTTTTATTATAGATAAGGGGAGAGAAACTCCAATTCCAAAAGCTCTTTGATGATTTTTGACCTTAACAGGAATTTGAGCCTCTGAGAAGGATGTTAAAGAACAGTTCAGCAGGCTCTGGAGTGGTGAGCCAGCAGGAGCAGGTGGCATCCATCCCAAGGAAAGGCAGGAACTAAAATGGAACACAGGTAAGAACCTGAAGAGGATGTGCAATAGAGACTGAACTGCAACACTGATCAAACAGCATAAAAATCTGCATCACACAAAACCTTCAGGAAAGGAACCAAAGGACTGGGATTTCTACACTCCCCTCAGTTCTGGGAAGCACTGAGAAATAACATCTGACTTTGCAGAAGTCAAAGGGAGAACAACAGGGAAGGATTTAATTTGGGTGCAGAATTTGATCTTGGATTTCAGCTCATTACACATTCAAGTGTGTGTATTTGAACAAGAATGAAAGTTCTGGCACTGTTTACTTAGTAAGTATTACAGGGGAACATTTGAGATCTTAATACTGTTTTACTCCTGCCTGTTGCAGGATGAAAACTGATGCACTCTCTGAAACACATGAAATCAAACAGAAGTGGAAATCAAATAAAAAACCCCAAAGCAAGTGGTTTTGATAAGCTAATGCTACACAGGGAACATTCTCCCTGTTAAGAATGCAGGCATTTGAACCTCAGTTAACATTTCAGACTGGCTGGACTGAATGGAAGGACCAACAGCCGGGTCAAGGGCCAGCTGACAAAGTCACAATTCCAGCTGGTGGACCTGAGCTGAGCACACAGAACATTCCCTGGGATCCCCTTAAAGGCACCACCCAAAAGTTCAGCACTGAAGTTCCACAGCTCAGAAAATGGGTTGGGGTTTGAAAGGAACGTTGAGCTACAATCAGCCTCATATTGTGATCCCTAAATCTGTTTTATCTCCTGTTTTATGCACTGAGGAGCCCAGAAATAACTGGGAAGGCTGTTCCTCCCTGCAGGAGTTGTACTCACTGTGTTGAGGGCGTTCAGGGTGGTGTCGTCACGGGAGGCAGCGACACAACCGTCCTCTGTGGATCCTCCATCACACATCCCTGCAAAGGCTGCCATGCTCCTGTGGAGTTTGAGGGCAAAAGAGTTGACATTCCTCAGCTGCTCTTTGATGCACACATCATGAGAGGCATAAAGAGTGTATTTACAGCTTAAATCATGAATTTCGGGGCCTTGTGGCACTGTGGGAACGAGGAGAACGAGGCACCGAATGCTGGTGGTTATGGAAAGCTGAGTCACCTCAGCATATGGAATAATTGTTTCATAATTAAAATCCAATCTAATTGGGTTTCATCAGTTAAAAATCTGCACTGCAGTAGTACCAGAGCCTGATGAGCATTAAGGAAGATACAACCTCCAGACATGAGAACAGTCTCAGCAGACAGCAAACTTTTTGCTGTCATCTTAGTTTTATTATGTCAAAAAAACTAAACTGAATTGCAGATTCCCCAATCTCTGAATTCCTACAAGCTACAAGTAATTTACTAAGACTCTGAATTACTGTGAATCTTCCAGGCAAACCAGAGATGTGTAAGGAACTGAAATGCAAACTGAAGCTCCAAACAGGAATCCTGTGCTGTCACGGCTCTTCCACTCAGAGCAGTTCCTTTCCTTCTTCCACCATGCCCATCCCACACTGGATCATGCCAGCACACACTGCTGGCTTTGCATTTTAAAGCCAAAAGTCACAGCTGATGCAAAGATGCCTTGTTGGCCCAACAGCAAATCTGAGCATTCTGGTCTCAAACATACATTTCAGCAGCCCCATTATCCCGAAAGAGAATAAAGGAGGGATTGGATCCCACTGCATAGACACAGCACCCCACATTCCCCCTCCAGCATGACCCAGGCACTGCAGGATGGTGGCTGGAATTACCTGGCTGCCCTCAGGTACATCAGCAAGTCACAGTCGTTGACTCCTGGCATCCACACGAGCTCTTCGTGCTGGGTCACCGTGTCACCGTCCGGGGAAGGGAAGGGCTGCAGGTCAGGGAGCTTGGCCTGGGTAAAAACGGGGTTCAGACACACATGACAGTTCTTCCTAATGTTAGGAAGCTTGTAAATTCTCTGCAATACTATGATCTCATAGATGGAAGATACTCAGGCAACAGGTGGTGAAGCTACTTGCTCCAAGTTTTCAGAAGTTTATCAGGAAACTGGGTCATCAAGCCCCAACCCATTCCCTTTATTCAGCATTTCTTCCTCCAGAAGGGCAGCTCATTTCCTGACAATTATGCAGGTTAACACCACTTCTCAGCCCAACACACAGACCAAGCATGTCTGCAGAAATATCAGGGCTTGAAAGGAAACCATTTTGTACTGCAAACACAGCCCTCTGTTGTACAGAAGTCAAACACTGATGGACAATTTATCCTCGGAGACAGCGATTGCATTTGTAACAAAGATGCTGCTACAACTCTGTTTGCCAGGCTATAACATACTCACAGAACATACTAATAAGAGAGAAGGCAAGAATGTAGCAACCATATGTGTCCCACTTTAAATTAGTAAAAAAACCACACACATGTGATACTAAATTTAAAATTAAATCCTCGGTAAATCATTTAAACTCTAAAGAGAAACAAAGACATTTCCTGAAAGCGAGATAGCTCAGCAAAATGAACCCTGCCACTAAATAAGTATTACACTACTCTATCCAGAGACCCAATTAGCATCTTTAGTCATCTACTGCTATGAGATGAGATAGCTGAGAGCCTCTTCAGAAACAGCTTTTAAGCCCTATAATTACCTCCTATACTTACAACGCTAAACGTATTTGAGAGGCAACATTTCTACATAACCAGTAATTACAAGTCACAGGTTCAGATGTCTTTCATGTTCTGCTCTTTAATCTGTACTTTATTTTACTTCTTGCCTGGGAAAATGGATATGTCATTGAACTTCTCTTCTGGAAAAGGATAAGCCAGCATTATCCCCAGCTGAGGTTTCTGGAGGAGCCATGTGCTCCAGTAGCCGGGGGACTTTGCACAAATCCATGTTCAGCCTCCTGTACCCTTGGAATGTGCTTAATTACTGGAGTCACTCCCAAAAGCAACTTCCTCTTGAGCACAGAATCACTGAGGTAGGAAAAGACCTCCAGGATCACCGAGTCCAACCTGGGACCCATCACCACCTTGAGCACCGAGTGCCACGTCCAGTCTTTCCTTAAACACTTCCAGGGATGGGGACCCTCCACCACCAGGGCATTAATTAGCCAAAAGCTGTCACAGGAGAACATTCAGTAGAGACCCTCTGTCCTCCTGTGCCAGTGAGTTTGGAGAACTGCAACTCCACAGCACATTTATCTTCACTGTGTCCTTGTCTGCTGTGATGACACATGAAGCACTTCGGGGTATCTGTGCTCTAAGTAAAAACCGACCCAACAACAGCCTCCAGCATCTCTAACACACACTGTTTAAGGAAAAAGAAGGCAAGAGATTCATAAAAAACTACCCCCTGGGGACCTCAGCGTTGTTTCTGGGTTCTGCTGGATGTACTTTGTGCTCACTGAGGTGGGTGGAGGGAAGTGGATCCATATCCACTCCCTGAGTCAAGCCCAGGGTGCACAGGAGACCCTCTTACACCTTCCACAGACGGAATCAAACGACAGGACAGAGAGCAGCAAATACCACCTTCAGCCTGACTTCCCACCAGGGCCACCACAATCAGCCATTCCTGGATCTTAAGATGACACCTTACACTAATTACCAGGCTGAGAAGAACCCTCTCAGTGGTGACATTTGTCAGGGTGTACAGGGATGCTCAGCAGGTGAGGGAGAGAACAATGCAAGTTTAAAGCACTAAGCAAGCAAGGATTTAACAGTGTTCTAAATCACTGGACCTTCTCCCTGCTCTAGGTTTTTTTCCCCCCATCCATAAATGCATCTGGTAATTACACCTTCCAGCACAGGTGACTAATGCCTGCCAAAATATTAGATGACAATTTGAGATGAAAGTTGTTTTGAAGGTACCATTTACAGTGCTCTTATTATAACTGTGGAAAAGAACAGCACAGGTTGAATTGCCAAGGACGTTTTTCCTCTGAAGCAAAACATCCTTAAGAATGTTACATAAATATTTACTTTCACTTGTTATTAAACAACATTTTTAAAAGGGTCTGAATGAATATTCATCACTTGGATGTGAAAATCCAGTACTTGGACAGTGCAAAGTCAATTCTACAAGTAAAGGAGAGGATTCAGTTCCCAGTGACAGATCTGGCTCCATGAACCACAGTAAGTTGTATGTTAATGCTCTTTAGGAACAGATTATTTTCATTGCTTATGAAGGATTTCCCTCAAATTAGCACTAAAATATCAGGCACAACTACAGTCTTAACCTTATTCTGCTTCCCAGTGTTGAACACACTCACCTTTCTCAATTCCTCTTTGAACAATCCAAAGGACTTAAGGCACTTTTTAATTTCCAGTAGATCTCACAGTGCTTCAATCTTATTCAAGAATTAACCCAACAGCACTTCTGCTAGTAAAAATCATTAATATATCAACATCTGTCAGAAAACCCTGGGCTCAGGAATTCTAAAGGACTCACTAAAGTGAGTCATCTAAAGATGATTCTAAAAAACTCGCCGGGTTTGAACAGATGTAATTTTAAATCAGCATCATCTGAACAGATCAAGAGGCAAAAGCATGTCCAGATGTTGGGATACAAACAAAACCCCTTACCTGATGGCTGGGTCCAACTCTGATTTCACCTTGGGTACTGTTTAGCCTCCTAAGATATAAAAAAGAAACCAGCAATGAGAAAGAATTGCAATTCATAAAATTCAGGGGCACGTTCTGTCATTTCTTTTCATTGCATTTCCAATGCAAACGGAAGAGAAGCAAAAATAAATGTTATTAAGAAAACAAGGGGGGATATAGTCAGGTGTACACTGAGCAAGCTGGTGTGGCAGGAGGTGTCCCTGCCCATGGCCAGCTCCAAACCCTGCCATGCAGAGTCACCTTCCAACAAGCTCCTGACCTGGACAAATCCTGGGATCCTTTACTTGTTTCAACCCCAAACTAATGCAGAAAACATGGCAAGTATTATCCCTCAGCAAAACCACCAAACCATTAAATCCCATTTGATGCCAGAAAGGTCACTGGAGGGTGTTTTTTTATGTGATAATATCATGTCTTTATGAACACTTTCACCTCAACATTTCAAAAATGTTGTTTAAATAGGTGTATTAAGTTCAACTTCCCCTCACTGACCACTCTGAACTGTAAATCACCAGTGCCCAAGTGTGGATCTGAACAGGCCTTACCCAGGAGAACCTGTCAGACAGGAATAAACACTGGGTTTGTAACACTCCATCCTGTGCCCTGATATTTTGGCAATGTTACCCTTCCTAGGAAGCAAATCCACTCCAAAATATAATGCCAAGAGCATCCTGACAACAATAAGAACATGTCAAAATGTTTTCCCCCCCAAATGCATATTTTTGTTAGACACGCTCTGACACTGTTCTCTTGTTTTCAGGTTATGCAAAGGAATGATTGAACTAGGAAATCAATTTTATATTTACAAAGTTACACATTAAATACCAGGGTACTTTTTTTTTTCCAGCTACAAGGTGTCAGAATTTTTCCCTGTGAGGAAGGAAGGGGAACCTGACAAGAGAAAATGCTGATGGCTCTTCCTTTATCCCCAGGATTCCTTTTAAAGCCGTGCACATCTCTGCTAGTCAGTGCAAGTCAAACCTAAAAACATGCCTGGGCAGTGGCTGCCAGCTCCAGTTCTGCACCCCAGCCAAGGGCTGCACCAGCAGGTTTTGTATCTGCACAAAAAATTGGGCTGTTTTCAGTTTAAATATGAAAAACCCCAGCGCTCCAAATATCCCCCCAACTCCCAATTTCTTCAGTTGCACCACAGTGAATATGATAAATACAGCATTTAATAACCAGGGCTGGAGGATCCTGTAAGGAACTGCAAAGTTAAAACCAAAGTTTTGGATGAGACTTCTGCTCCCATCTCTTCCCACAGAAACTCAGTGGGGTTATCCAACCATTTCCCACGTGAAATGTGGAGAGAAACAGTTCTGTGGTGCCTTTCCATCACCCTTTTCTGATGATGTTCACACCCTCCCCTGCCCCAAAGGTGAGGACAGGGCTGAGTGAAGCTGCTGGGCAGGCTGCTCTCCATCCCACTTGGATTGTCAAAGGGCACAAAGCCCATGGCTCTGCCAGGGCACACAAGCTGTTCCATAATTTTCACTGGTTCCACGTCCCCAGGAATGGGTTTCAGATGGAAAAGAAAATTCTCGTGACGGAAACTAAAAGGCACTGTAGGTTTTAAGCTAAATTATATTGGTGAGAGCAATTACAAGGAGAATGGAATGGCATCCTGTGTTTATTCCATGGGAAAGGGGGAAAAAAAGCAGCCAACACTGTATATGAAATGTGACACAAAAGAAACTGCTGTAACAAAGCAGTATCCATAGCAACAACAACTTAATATTTCAGTCCTCTTCAGCTGCAGTGGATTAAATATAATGACAAGATGTTCCCTTTGAAAAGTAACCTGTTGCCATGACAACGTTGTGTTCTGCAAAGTAAACAGGGGCTGGTCAGAGAGGAGATGGAAGCCTGTGCTGGAATATCAAAAAGGCAGGAGCTGCTGTGGCAGAGCAGGGCAAAAGCAGCAGGCTCTGATCTGGGAGAGGCTTGTTCCCAACAGCTCCTGGAGAAGAGAGAGGATGTTCAGTTCAATAAAGCTTTGTCCTTCCCATTCTGAAGCAACAGGGGAGGTTGGAGGTTCAAGGCCAAAGGCAGCAGCGCTGAGAGAAAACAGTTCAGAGGTGAGGATGGGAAGGGACTGGAGGCAGCACAGGCTGGTGCAGAGCTTTCATTTACCAGCTTTAGGAAGAAGAAAGAGGAAGAAAGGTTGGGCACAACAGTTCCTGCACAATTTCCAATCCAGAAATAAGCTTAACCTTCTCTGTTTATCCCCTGCCTTCCTGTCCACACCAGGCTTGCCCCATTTAAACCAAGGGTGGCACCACTGGCAGCTCTGTCCATGAAAACGTGGCACTGCAATGCCAGGAAGGACTGGAATTCCCAGATGGAGCTGCCATGAAGCACAGCAGGACAGCTCTGGGGATAACTTGGGTTCAGGACTTGCAGCACCAACCACTGTTACAGCATGGTCAGAGCCAGGCAGGATTCAAGGCTGGGAATTCCCAGCAAAACTCTTGAGTTTGGGGGCAAGGGCCAAAGGCACTTGGAGGTTTCTGCACAGACTCCTCTGCACAGCTCTGCCCTGCCCTTGATGTGAATCCGAGTCAGTCCTTCCCCAGCAGGAGCAGGGAAGACCTTTGCCAGGTTCTGAGAGGAACTGCACACGAGGGGGACCTTCGGGGTCAGGGATGGCGTGTCCGAGGTGGAACCTTCGGAACGGTGCCACTGCTGCTTTCATCACTCCCTTTTTACTGCCAGGGTTCAGCAGGAGACATGCTAGGCAGTAATTGCACGTTTTTGAAGTGACTTGCATGCCTGAGAAGGGGCTGAGGGAGGTGGCACTGCTGCAGCATCACACTGAACCCACTCTGTTCTTCTTCCCTTCATTACAGCCAGCAGCAGACACGGTTTAATGTCCCTCTGCTGTGGCCACCACGCACTCAGTGCTCTCCACCACTGGCTCTCAAACATCTGCCACCAGCCAGCAACAGCTCAAACCTCAAAAAGAACTCAGTGATACCATTAAGTTTAAAAAAAAAACAAAACAACCCACAACAAAATACCCAAACAAAACCCCACAACCCAAACAGCACACACGGGCCAGAGTTCTGTGCTACCCACTGAACCACTCGGGGCATAATCACTCCTGAGTCTGTGCAATGAGGTGAGCCCTAATTAAATTAGAGGGATGCTTCCACAGAAGAAGGATTTTGAACTGGCCAAACGGCTCAGCCACAAACCTCCTCTCCAACAGTGTTTCTGAATCTCTTTGAAGCTCTCCAGAAAGAAAAGTTTGGAAAACCAACTTGCTAAAAGCGGCGGCCTGGTGCGACACGGGCGGGTCACCAACACCAACTTCACAGCACAAAAGAAGTTTCAACCATTAAACTGGGAGCTTTATCAGCCTGGAGCAGCTCTCCCCACCCCAGAATCCAGCTGGAGGAGGGTCAGGGCTCTTGGAATTGAGCCCAGGACCACCAAGACAGTGATTCCTGTGCACTGAGCCATCCCCAGGGGAGGACACGTTGTCAGCTAAGGAAGTGTGCAACACCAGCTGGAAGAGGTCATTAATTTTATATGACCAAAGATTAAAAGAGAAAAGACACAGCTCAAAGGCAGAATGTGCAGGGGGTGGGGCTGTTTGCTTGTTTTTAATAAGCAATAACAAGCTCTAGCACTGAACAATGAATCTGATGAGACTTGGGGTTATTTATGAAACTCAATGGCTTTACTAAATAAAACCATGTGCATTATAGACATAATAGATTATATACTGCAATTATACACTTAGCAGAGATGTAACCAAA
Source organism: Manacus vitellinus (assembly GCF_001715985.3). Classification (NCBI taxonomy): domain Eukaryota; kingdom Metazoa; phylum Chordata; class Aves; order Passeriformes; family Pipridae; genus Manacus; species Manacus vitellinus. The sequence goes on along the minus strand of NW_021940578.1, from coordinate 4,803,802 downwards.
TTATTACTGGCCACATAATCAGTTACATCAACTGAGAGCGTGAGGCAATTCCTAGATATTTGTGATTTTGGTAAAATTAATACAAATCTCAAGTAGTTAGGAAAACAAAAGTCTCAAGGAAAGTTTTGGGGTTTTTTTTAAATCCTTTAATTCATATAATCCAATACCCAAGACGAAGAAACCCTGCTCTTCAGAGGCAGTTCTAAAAACATCTGGCAAGGATCATTTTGTTCCATCTCCAGAGGGACAAAAACGGGCGAGAACAAAAATTACTCCGCTCCAACTTCAGCTGATTAAAAAATAGTTTATCAGGAGCTGAAGGTGATTGGCATTGCAGGGAAGAGCATCTGCTTATGGTCACTGTTGGGACACAGGAGACTGAGCCAACTGGAGCCCCAGTTTTGACCTAAGATTATCTTATGCACATCATGTTCATACACTACAAAAGGGACAGGCAGGCTCAGGGCACTCAACCTTTAACCAAAAAAATCCCACAACTACCACAAATACCTGAGTTAAATATCTAAGAATAACAAGCTCCCTGATTTTCACCTGTCCAGCTTGCACTTGGCCCTTAAACCTTTTTTTTTAAGCAAGATTTTAAAATCCATTTCATAGAAAAAAATGTCTTAACCCTCAAAAAATATCCTGGTCAGCCCCTCTTAAGCTGAAGTTTCATTTAAAACCTGTTGTGACAGCGGGTCATAATTAAAAAAAAAAATAAATAAAAAACGCAGGAGCACTTTTATGTTCTGAGTGAAATATCCACCCTGTATTTCAGGCAAATGAACTTATAAGGGAACGTTTTCAGTGATTGCTCAATGTCAAGCAGGAATGAACAAACATGTCCCAACACTTGGATGCTGAGTGCAGGCTCAGACCTGCTCCCTGACTGCAGAGCCACAACCTGCAGGAAGCTGGGGGCTGTCCTGCCCCGTGCTGCTGTTTGCAGAAGGAAGTAGTTGCCCAAGTTTGAGTCAGACAGGAAAAGCTCTTTTCAAGATAACGTTATTTTTCATGTTTAAATAGGAGGGGGGAAAAAAAAGCCTATAGAGAGTCCTCAGCACTGTGCTCCACTCAAAAGGTAGGATGGAAGGGACCATAATTCAGCTGAGACAAGTTCCTGCAGAGGAAACAAGTGTTCTCTGCACACTGGAATTACCTGGGTGGGTGATATTTGCTGGCAGATTTCATTGATCACCTCTCTAAGACTTGTTTTCCAATATTTGTTCACCTTTCAATAAGGAACACATCAGTATTTTGATCATAAGTTCAAAAAGAAAAATCATATAGTGGAAACTTGCATGGTTGTGATGCAAAGCTGCACAGTGCAAAGGTCTTTATCTGGTTACACGGGATTTTAAAAGAACCAGAATGTTACTAATTCAAAAGTAACACTTACACTGATAAGGAAACATGTAAATGAATTCACCATGGAATGATGTTGCTTTAAGTCTTTATCCTGCACAGTTTCTAGAATAGCCAGGCAGTACCTTTACACTTCCAGAGTAAATATGCACCATTAAAACAGAACAAATACCACAGTGGCACCATTTTTTTTTATCATAGTCTCAGTTTCTGGGCAGGACAGTGGAATGGGGCAGCAACCTTAGCAGGTAATTTTTCCATAAAGCTTCCTCAGGTCCCAGGCAATGATCCCCCATTTGGGCTCCTGCTTGAACAACACAAACCTCCAGCTCCTTGAACAGCAGACACAGGGAGAAAGAACAAGGTGAGAAGGATGTGAAGCATAAAGGAAGCTTGAAGATATCCCTGGTTCTGCCACACACCTGGAGATGCAAAGCTCTGATTAAAACAAACTGCAGCCTGAAGAATTGGAAGGCAGGGGGAAGAGGTGATCTGAGTGATTTATGCCTTGAAAAAAGCTAAAATGAAGGCAGAAGGAAGGGAAGAAACCATCAAATACTGGGCCATTGCTTCTTCACCCAAAGGACAATAAACAAGCACTTCCCATGATATATTTGTGACTTCCAACAGCTCTTTGGAATGGCACTGTAAGTCACCAGAACACCCACCAGTAACCCCTGAAGTGGGGAGAATCCTCTGGGCATCCAGCCAGCCTAAAATTCACCTAAAATTCACCACCTGGAGCACAGCCCAGGCTGACCAGGGAGGAAAGAGGCTTTTCAGGGCACTAAAGATCTTGCCAGTACCAAGACTGCTCATATCACACAGCCTTAGTCCTCCTCACACCAAGAGTTTTCTTGGTTTGGCTTTTCTGGGGGAAGGTTGTGGGCTTTAGAGGTTTTCTTTAAGGTGGGGGGAGAAGGAGGTTGGGTTTTTCTCTGTGCTGTTGCCTTTTCTTTTAAAAAAACAGGTCCTGTACTACACACAGACCTCAGGAGCTGCTTTGGTTATAAACTCCAACCCCACAGGTGGTAACACAGGTGACAGACATTTGTGTTGAAACACATGGAAAGGAAGAATTGAGATCTCAAAAGCACTGAAGGTCTGCTGTGAGAGGAGCATTGCCACAGGGAATACAAATATCCATACACTTGCTAGAGGCAGGAACCATCTGATTCCACATCAGGGCACAGGCACCTGAGGCATCCTGCAAAGGGGAGGTCTGGGAGCCAAAATATCCAACATCACATCCACAAGTTCTTGTGCAAGTGATCAGTGAAGAATGACACATTTGGCATGTTATTCCAGCTGTATTTGTTTTGCCAAATGTAACGGTCCTGCTTAACAATCAGATTTTGTGGCTGTTATAACCTAGAGGTACTTATTCCACCTGTGCTATTGTAAATCAATCTCAAAGTTTTTAAAAATAAGCATGACCAAATGATCATTTTAAGCTTAGAACTGGCATTATTCTCAAACTTTTCTTAAATGCAGGCACAAATTGCCACTGAAAAGCAGCAGAAAGGAGACTGCTTCATACCCTTCCCATACCTCAATGCATTCTCTTCTGCTTTTAAGTCAACATTAGAACAAATGTTCAGGACACAAGTGCCATATCCCTGTATCCCTGCAGAGCACTGTCATATTCCTGCCTGTATTCCAGTAGCTCCTTTATTAGGAATAAGAATGTTTCCAAAGCTTAGGCCTCTTTAAACTATGAAGGGATCCAGCCAGGTTGAATTCAAGGGAATTGGGCTCTGTCATCATTAGCAGGGCTTTGCTTCACCAGTGGCAAAAGTGACCAGTGACCCACATTAACTAGGAGTTCTTGATTTTTTTATGCTCTACAGGTAGAAAAGGAAATGGAAAAGGGAATGAAACTTGGGATACAATACAGATATGGACATGGCACTAACGTGGGCAAAATTCTGCTGGCTTATTCATCATTCATTCCTCAGCTTCTGACAAGAATCATAGAATGGTTCTGGTTGGAAGAGACCTTAAAGTTCATCCAGTTCCACCCCCTGCCATTGGCAGGGACACCTTCCACTAGCCCAGGTTGCTCCAAGGTCCATCCAACCTGGCCTTGAACACTCCCAGGGATGGGGCAGCCACAGCTTCTCTGGACGACCTGTGCCAGGGCCTGCCCACCCTCACAGGGAAGAATTTCTGCCTAATATCTATTCTAAATCTCTGCTCTGTTAGTTTAAAATTGTTCTCCCTTGTCCTGTCACCCCCTGCCCATGTGAAAAGTCTCTCCCCCCAGTGACACACACTGTGCAGGTGAGTGACAAGGTGTGCAAGGCTAAAGGCCAACCAGCCTTAAGCTCTCCAACTGCAGGGATGTCACTGTGAGCAGCACAAACACTCCTGCCACCTTTAAATCCACACACTCCAGTAACTCCCAAACGAGCTGCCCTGGTTGAAGGATTTCCCCTCAGCACCAGCCCCTGCAGGGTGAGGTCAGTTCTGCAGGGCAAGGGGCTGACAGAGGATCTCAACAGGACAGCCCTGTTTTGTTCAGACACTCCTGAACACGCTGCAGAATCATGTTTACTCCCACCAACACACCCAAGTCCTCTCAAACCCATCTATATTTAGCAGTGACAGTGATGGCTGCCCCACAAGGACCTCAGAGCCAGTTAGGACCAGAGCCCAAGCCTTACATTTTATTCTGACCAGCCTCAAAAGGGGTTTTGCCAGCCTGATAAACCACCGTGGGTGCTGCTGACACGGCTCTGCTCCCTGACACAGCACAAGCTCCTCAGTGCTCGAGGCGATATTGCTGCAATTTAGATGCACAAGTGTCACCTGCATGTGACTGCCAGGCAAAGAGACCCAGGCTGGGCACTGCTCCTGAATACACCTGAGCAAGTGTCAGCGGGATCGCTGCCCCTCCATCACCGGGAGAACCACCCATCCTGGGAGCGACCAATGGATTGTGCTGCTGATCCACGACCCTCCTCTGACAGCAGCCAAAACAGGCCCAAACATTCCCTAATCCCCGCTCCTCCGGCAGCGCTGCGGCTGCGGGGAGAGCCTCTGCAGCTCCCTCCAGACCCGGCATGCAGACAGCACCACCGAAATCCCAACTGCACCACGAGGAGAAGGGGAGGAAAAAAAACCAAACAAACGCCAAAAAATAAGCCCCCACAGCTCCAGCGTTTCAGTCCATGCCCCCCTCGGACCCCCTGGCAGTGCCCTCATGCACCGTGCGAGCAACGCTGCTGAGATTTATCGCAAGGCTCTGAGGAACATGCAACAGCAATGGAATGATTTTCATAAACATTGCAGAAAGTCACAAACAACCGCAAAAATCACCACTGTTTCGGGGAGGCCGGAGTGATGTCGCCTACCTGCAGGGGCTGAATGGATCATCCATGACTATGACAGGCGCCTGCGGGTTCGGATGTATCCCCGAGCCCCCTAGTTAACAGCTAAAAACTCTGCCTTTTCCACTCTACCAACTCAAAATGGAGGCAACATGCAGGCTGAGAGACCTCGGCGAGCTTTCACTGAGCTTGTGCTGTGACCTAAGCCCGCACGCAGAACGCAGAAACTTCGCCCTCGGACTGCCGGCACTGAGCATGTGCTGTGACCCTCCCTCAGCGCGCCCGGGCGCTCGGCGCGATCAATCCCAGCGCGCTGTTTCCGTAAATAAAGCTCGGAGCGCTCGGCAGAGCCGCTCACACACCGCACACACACACAGATACAGACACACACACACACACACACGCCAAGCTGGTGTGCAGGGAAGTGGGGCCTTGCCTGGGGGATCCCTCACGGCCAACGCCGGAGATCCCGCCCCGGCCCCCGCGGCGGCTTCGCCCGCGCTCCCCGAGGCGGAACCAAACGCGCTCCTGGAAGCCTCTTTCTTATTATTATTTTTTCTTTCTTTCTTTCTTTCTTACACTAGGTCGTCATCAGCTTTTCGAAATTAAAAGGCTCGGATGCAAAAGGAGAAGCGTCACGTTTTCACGTGCAGTTTATGTGCTGGAAAACGGAGCGGCTGATTCACAAGATACCCGTGTTCCGTGTGTGAGGGCATTTAAGGGATGCCAGTTCATTTACAACCTAAATGAACTTATTTTACCTGCAGTGTATGAGAAAATCTAAGGAATATAATTTCATTTACGAGCTAAATGAACATATTTTACCTGCAATAGCATTTAAGGGATATTAGTTCATATATGAGCACTTTTGAACACAACATGTTCTACCTGCAGTGTGTGAGGGCATTTAAGGGATGTCAGTTCATTACAACCTAAATGAACTTATTTTACCTGCAAAGTATGAGAAAATTAAGGAATAGCATTTCATTTATCAGCTAAATGAACATATTTTACTGCAATGTATGACAGCATTTAAGGGATATTAGTTCATATATGAACACGTGTGAACACAACATGTTCTACCTGCAGTGTGTGAGGGCATTTAAGGGATGTCAGTTCATTACAACCTAAATGAACTTATTTTACCTGCAGTGTATGAGAAAATCTAAGGAATATCATTTCATTTACGAGCTAAATGAACATATTTTACCTGGAACGTATGAGAGCATTTAAGGGATATCAGTTCATATATGAGCACGTGTGAACACATGTTCTACCTGCAATGTATGATAAAATTTAAGGGATATCAGTTCATTTACAAGCTAAATGAACTTATTTTACCTGCAGTGTATGAGAGCATTTAAGGGATATTAGTTCATTTACAGCCACGTGTGAACACAACATGTTTTACCTTCAGTGTATGAGAGCATTTAAGGGATATTAGTCCATTTATTGTGAACACAAAATGTTCTACCTGCAATGTATGGGAGCAGTTTAAGGGATATTATTAGGTCATTTACACAGGTGAACACATTGTGAACCCAAGAGGAGCCAGGCTTGACTTCTTGGCTCACCCTTCAATTTTGGCCTTCCTGTTTATATTAATGTGATTTTCGAACAGATTCTTTGGTGCCCATTTACATGAAGGTGACATCCCTTCCCCTGGAGCACACACACAATGATTTAATTAGGATTCTCGCCTCTGTTTTTAGGCACCTGAGATGCCTGAAGCTACCACGAGGCTAAAGAAGGGCAAAAAGTTTCTCAGATTTTGAATTTTGACAGACAAACACATTAAACAGAACAGATCAGGCCACAAAACAATCCCTGATTTCCTCTCTTACAACAATCCAGTGAGAAAAATTTGTTATAACATGGGTGGATACACAACTTTCTTGTTGTGTTGCCTCCCACCCCCTTCTTGAGAACCTTCACCAACAGTTTGGCTCCTTCAATCAATGTGCCATAATAATTTAAATGTTCAGTAAATGAAATGTTCCAGCTACTGTGGCTCTGCTGAAATTATCCAGTGCCATTTCCTAAGATACAGGATAGAGGAGCCTGGCTCATGCTTGTAAAAAAATTCAAAACTAACACAATCAAAGTTCCTATGGTTGGTTTGGGTTTCTTTTTTTAAATACTAAAGCTATACGAGGTTATGGATTTAAAACTTCCAGAAACACGATAAAGTTTTATAAAGTTTTAAAAAAAAAAAATAAACTCACCATCAACTCACTTCTGTTATAATATTACATTCAGAATGAGACCATCTGACCAGAAAAAGACAACTACTCCAAATATGCTGCCCAGTCTGTACCAGCTGATTGATTTAAGTAATTACAATTGTAAGGCCAAATGTATCCAGTCTTCAATTACAGCAGAAATATATTCCTGAATTTTTTTGCTGCTGTTGTTCCAATTAAGGTTTTTGACCCCTCAAATTCATGTGAACTTGAGAACAAACTCTCTGCTTTATGCTCCCCTTGGCTCAGGGATAAATTGAGATATGGACACATGGAAATAATGTCACAGTGACAGCAGTAAATCTTGTATCAGCCAGAGAGAAAAACCCAAGGAAGTTACTAATCCATTTCTCTAAACACAGTTTTTGGGAGGGTTTTTTTGTCTGTTTGTTTAAAAGGGATCAACTGCAAGGTACTTCAACACAACAATATCAACTGATACAAAGTGAGGGTAACCAGCACCTTCCATAATTCCTTCTGAGCACTATTAGACAAGTGACACAAACCAACTTTGCTGTAATTCAGTAGGACCTACAGAAACCATCTGTTCCACATCACACGGGCACATCATGCAGATAGGCCCCAGTTTCTCCCATCAGGAGGATTCATGGTTGTGTTTAAAACTGTTAAACTTATTAAAAAAAAAAAAATTGGACTTGCAACTCGCTGTAGGAATTGTCTCATCTAAACAAAGCACAGCAGAAACTGTCAGTGCTGTACTAAGTATGAGCATAACAAGAACTCTGATTTGAGCCATAAGGATGGATACATTTAAAACCCATAATGATCATTTCTCTAGCGCTGCCCCAGGCACTGTTATGTGCTTACAATCAAAATATTCTGACTGCTAAACATTCAGCAGACAAGATGACAGCAAACCCCAGCTCTGCAGCTCTCCCTGGCCTCTGCTCCCATTTGGGTTGCACATATCAATGGATCATTCAACTACAGATTTTTTCTAAACAGGGGCAACATGAAGAGGGAGCTCTGAAAATCCCACTGACACAGTTCCACAGCTTCCTGGAAGAATACACACTCTTGCCACCTGTTCCTAGACCTGAAACTTGTACAACACCCACTCTGCTTCCCACTGAAAGGAGGGAAAAATAATAAAGGAAAAAGAGGGTCTTAATTCTGACTTTAAACAGAAATCCCTGTCCAGAGAATGTAACATGAAGAACAAGAAGGAACAAAGTCCCCTTCAATGTCACTCTTGGGGACACTCCTCTCAGACACCCCACTACTCATTTAACTCACGTCACCACCCACCAAGAACACTCCAAAGGATTAAAAATAAAGGAAAAGCAAACGTTGTGCAATAAAACCACAGACAAACAGTTCCCAAAACATGTATTCCAAAATGTTTGGTATTATTTTGTTGTACAACACAAAACAGCATTGAGGAGGAGAAATTTGCATTCATGGCCATGAAAACTGTTTGTAGAATAATACCTGGTTATTTCTAGTTCCAAGTAAAAAATTCAGTAGCCTTTCATTCTGTATATTTACAGATGTCAGTGGCAGACAAAACTTTATACTGTCTTTATTTACTCCAGCACATCACACAGACCAGCAGCATCTGGCACATCTGCATCCCCCAGTAACAGTTCCAAGAGCTTTCTCCAAGCCCATACAGGATGTCAGAGCACAAAAGGAAGGCCTGGAAGCAGTGGTGGGATTCCATGTTGGTGGAATTAGTCAGTTCAGAGCAGTCACTTCTCTGAAGAGACATGAAATTAATTATTTTCGAGTACTCCACGTAAAATGAATTTCCTTTCTCAGCTGGCAGGATGAGCTCAGTGGATGCATCCCACACCCTGGAGAGCCAGGAACACACTGCAGCTCTACTGACTGGCTTCATTAACACTATTCAAGGTGTTAACACTCAGTCTCTGGCTTTAAGATTAGCTGAGGGTTTTATTCCACAATCAGACTTTTTTTAGTGATGTGAGAATTACTGAAACTGGGAGTAGTCTTTTGTCGAAATCTGGAGGAAAAAAACCCACAACCCTGCCTGATACTCACTGCAAAGAAAAGTTATCCCAAAATGCAGTTTTACCAGTTCCAGACAACAGCAACAACAGCAGGATGACAGTTGATATTTCTCCAGCTAAACCTACAACCAGCAAGTTTTCAAACAGCAAAAAAAGGACAAAACAAACTTTCCTTGAGCTCTGTGTGCTCCAACAACAAAAAGGCCTCTTATTCCACATCCACGGGCACTGGGGATGTTTTTGAGGTCTGGGATGTGTTTGAGTTGCTCTGCAAACACGTGAAAACACAGAAAGCAGATTCCCACCAGGCTGAGCTGGATCTGAGAGACCTGGGGAAGTTTATGAGTTTATGCTGAACACAAAACCACTCCAGAGGAACTCCAGCTCTGCACACACAGCCCACAGCTCAGGATTGTTGGGGCAGAGATGTTTCCTGCCCCACATTCCAACGAGGCACTTGAGGGGCTCACACTCGTTCAGAACCTCATCTACAACACGCTGTTACTTCAGGCTACCAAGAACATTTTCCACCCTCTCCGTGTGAAATAAAACACTACCTTAGAAAAGCAAACCAACCTGAAGACAAAGTTGTTTCATGTTTGGGGTTTTTTTTTGGTTTTGTTTTTTTTTTAAAGGCAAACACCAACAGCTCATCCCGAAACGTGTCTTACAATACTTTTCCTTCCAAAAGCAAAATAAATCTGGCCTTGGGAACTCGAAGCCACATGCATTGTAAAACAGTAGCAAACACACAGGTCAAAAATAATCAAGCGACCTTGACTTGGCTCCTTTTTCTCAACCTCCCCCATCCCAAGACAAAATACAGACTTGACGTGCTTGAGTGAAAAAATAAAAAAAAAAGAACTGGCTGCAACCAAATGAAGAAAAAGCTACTTTTCAGAGCTGGCCAGGCTGAGTAATTAGCTGATCACTAAGTGCTAAGCTTTGTCATTGTATTGATCTTTTCAGGCTCAGTCATTTTCTAATAGCTGGAAGAATTAGCAGCTACTTCTACACAGAAAGGGGGTTTAAAACTACCCTGACAGCTCACATAAACGGCATTTCAGAAGAGAAATCATCCATTAAACACTAATACAAACACATCGCTTAGAATTCAACCCCGACTCCAAGACTGAAGAACAGTGACAAACACAGGGGGCAAGGATGGTGCTGAATATCAGAGGTGGACCATGAAAACCTCACAAATGCCTTGCATTGTTACAAACGATGTTACAAACGTATTTTAACATGTTTTATTTTAAAATATTCCGTTCCCAGAGCTCAGCACCACGCACCACCAAGAGACCTCCTGGAGACTTACACTGAGAGTAAACTCACACTCCTCCAGGCCCCTGTCTCAGGGTTAAGGACAGTTGAAGACACTACAGAATAAGGTGCAGGCAGCCTCATAAATAGGCAATTACATAATAATAATATGCCCACCCAGGGAATTTCTTCCTAACTGCAAGCAGGTCGTGGTTGGCTCTGCCCTGAAGCAGAAAGATCCATATCTGCATTAAGAACAGCAAACCTACCACATAACAATTCAAATATTTATTGTTTATATGCCTATCTAATCCCCACTTCAAACAATACCTCTAGAAATCAAGGTCCACAGCTAATTATGTTCTGCACTGAAAGGAACAATGCACCTTTCAGTGGGCACAGGCCTTGTTCCACATAATTCATCTTTTACTCCAGTAAAATATGCCCCTACACAACCAGCTCCTCAAGGCTGGGGTTTGTAAGGTGTTCTCTGGGTTTAGAAAATTCCATAAATGAAGAAAATACAAGTCCTGGTTTGGACCCAAAAAACAACAAAGGTACACTCCAAACACAGCTGAGAAATCCTGGCTGGACAAATCCCAGGCAGACTGAAAGAGCTGGGAAATAACAGAGCTGGACACACCTTCAAATATGTACTGACTCCCAAAGAGAAGTTCTTTCTGTACCTCTAATTTGTTCTCTAGGCCAGCACAGCATCGAGTAGGAATTGCTGCTGACCCTGGATGACAATTCATACACGAGAGCAGGAATTCCCACACTTAAAAACTTCCAATTTGATTTCTTAAAAGTGTCTAAATTTTAACTTTGCTTGCCAGGAGATGCAAATGTACTGTAAAAAGTATTTTCAGGGGTGTACATTCAGCCAATGAGACAGCAAAGAACTCCTGCTGAAGTCTGCAACCTTTAAAACAAAAATAAAAATCCACATTTCTAAGAAGCTGTTTTGAAGCAGCACATTATTTACCCAGAGATGCACTTGGACATCAGGATTTACTGCAAAACTTTTGTTTTCTACTCCTATTTTCTTCTATATAAACAGCAGAAAAATGGAGCTTCTCCCTTGCATTCCCTTTAATCAGCATCACACTGGATTTTTAACCTTTCTCCCCTTGAGTAGTTGTCATAGAATCACAGAATTAAGGTTGCAAAAGACCTCCAAGATCATCAAGTCCAACCTCTGACTGAACCCCAGCTCAGGTCACTGGTAAAGTTGCCTTTAAAAGCCACTTCACTTACCTTGTCTCTGGATTATAGCCCAGGATGTAGAAAAATGAATCCACTCTGGCTTTGAACTCTCTAGCAGCAAAAATGTCAGAGAAATGGGAGATGTTGCACTTCCCTCTGGAAGAGAGAGGGAAAATGGCATTAGAATTCTTGCTTGAATAACAGCTATTTTAATTAAGTGCCACTGCAATCTGTGTATGAGCCACAGGCATCCTCGTTCTCATAAATGTCCAAAAACATCATAAATACCAGCCTGTTGTAACAAATAACCATGTGGATTCTTTCCCACGGTGGAAAGGGAAGGAAATCCAGTTACAGTGTCTCAGATGGTGTTCTCCAAACAATCATTAATCCTCCTTTAGCCAGCACAGAGTCCAAGGAGCCCAAATTTAATCAGACTAATGAACAATACCTAGAAATACAAGCCTGAAAATATCTAATTTTCGAAGTTTTTACAGTCTTATTACACTTCAATCTTCCAAAATTGTACTGTTCACATTGTTGGAGTCAGACTGGGAAGTCAGCTTTGTATTTAGAAAGCTAAATAAAACCACAGTTTAATAAAAGCTCCAAACAAAAAGCAAAGCTGTGCCGTTTTTAGCAAGTCTGCAATCCCAACAATACAAATTCCAAACAGACAGAAGTTTCTCCCTTCTCCTTTTGTACCTAAGAGAGTAAAACACACAAAGACATATTAAAAAAAATGAAGGGGGAAAAAAGGAGACCTGAGGATTTATTAGCTTGTTCCACCACAGATTGCTAATAATTTCTTTAATACAGCTCGCTGATGAAGTCATTATCTTTAAGAAGAGCATTCAGACTGACTCTAAGAAGTTGTTTCTCATTTCCTAGAGGGTTTGTTGGGCTCTTTATGTTCCACAGCTGCTCGTGCTCTGGCAGCAGCACATCCCACTTTGCTGCCTCTCAGTAAATCAGATCAGGAGCAGGCAGAGACAAATGGGCCAGAGAGGCAGAGCTGGGGCTTTTTATCTAAACCTGAGTCGAGGCAATAAACCAAAGCACAAGACTTGGCTCTTTTGCAGACTGATAGCATCTCCTCTCCCTTGCATTTACTGAACAGTATTCACTGTTATAAATAAGCTGCTACGGAGCTTATTTAACACTGTTAAAGGTTTGCCAGTCCTGGTCCAAATGGAATGAGGAGTGCTCTTGCCACCAGGACGCTGAGATGAATCATTATTTTTGCCTGCAATAATCATTATTTTGCCCAGGCTGCTCAGCAGAGCTGGGAAAACACCTCATCCTTGAACAACTGCATCCCTGAACAACTGCACAGGGGAAGCTGAAATGCTGGACTTGCTTCCCTTCCTAATCTTTTCAGGGTAAAGCACTTTAAAAAGGCTTTCCCAGTCAACAGCCAGCTAAGAACTGCCTGGGAAGGTGAGCTCTCCAACACTTCACCTGCTGCAGGTGAGGGAAACACCCCCTGGGAGGATGAAGGAGGAATAAAGGTGCTGCTGTTTGAAGCCAAAATCGATACTGGGATCCTGCAGAACTGCCCCTGGCATTGCCCAATTCCCAGTGCATGGCCCTGCTGGCAAAGCACAGAGAGCCTGGGTACTGCCAAGGCCGTGCCAGGCTCTGATGGAACATGAGCAAGGTGTGAACACCCATCCCACACAAACACTCAAGGCCAAACTCCTCCCTGACACCCATTTTCTCCCCGGTGGCTGCTGCTGGTTTCCTGGTTTAGTCATTTAGAACGACAGAAAACGAGAAGGGGGATTTGTTTTGATAATTCGCATTAAATTCACATTTTAAAAGCGTTCTGGGGAAAGAGATCGAGTTTCCTTTCAATAATTCAGCTGACAGTTAATAAGCATTTGCCAGCTAAGCTGCATTATCTGTGTCAGTGGCAGCAGCACATCTTGTTCACAGCATTTCACACAAGGAGTGCTGCACTCACCACAAAGATCCATACAGGTAAAATTAAGCACATCATTTTTATTACACACTTCCACAGGGAGCTACAACTCTGCTCCAGTTAAATTTTTCCACCTGTTGGAGCAGAGGATTGGTAGTTACAATCACTGGTTTTATTTCCCAGTCTGTCATCAATTCATCCTGTGTCCATTTGTTTGCAGAGGGCAGAGGAATCATCTGGTATTATAATAAATTAGAATTTCATGTTAACCTTCCATGCATCACGACACACTCTGCCCACTCCACGTTCTCACTGAGAACACCACGTGCCATTATCCTGATGTTCAACTTGTCCACTGGGAGAAGGTTATTTATCTAGTTTGTTTGCCATACGTGTAAATTCCATTTTTAACTTTCCATTTCTATCTTTTCTTTAAAAAGAAAAAAAAAAAAAATAAAATAAAAAACCAGAAAGGATGTAGAAGAGAAGGTAAGATACTCCCAGGGAAAATTCCAGACACACAGTTGAGTTTCTCTCTGTTGAAGCAGACAGATTTCCAGCTTGGTTCCATCAGGACAGCCAACCTCCTGCTAGCTGCTCTCTGGGAATGCTCATTTAATATTGCAAATCGACCTCCTGTAACTCTGCAAAGGCACTGTGGAATTCCACGAGCTTGTAGCACACCCCTGGAATGCTCTGAGTTTATAAAAGAAGTCTAATACATAAATCAAAGACTTCCTCCCCCAATAGAACAGGAGCTAAGTTTGTCTTGAAGTAAAGTGGCTTCAGCAAAGTGACTCTGAGCACAAAAATGTCTCCAGATGGCTCTGGTGAAACACCATCTGAGCATTATTAGCAGGGAGATTATTCAATTTGCATTTTGACAATATCCAGGCATGTTTGGCAGGCTGAAAATCAGCTGAAAAATAAGGCCTGGCTGTTTTTCTCCGAAAACACTTGGCAGTGGTGGCGTGTCCCCCTCAGCTCGGACAGCCCAGCAAACACCGGGTGAGCAAGAGCAGCAGCCCCCGGGGAAGGGCAGGGAGCAGGAACAGCTCCCTCTGGGTGTGCAGGCAGAGCTCTGAGCTGTGACAATGACAAGGGCCCGGGAGAAAAAGCCTTTTAACACAATTTAATCAGGGCGACACCCCGGCAGTCCGGGCTGCAGGAGATGCCACCGTTACCAGGGCAATCAAACCCCGAGCAGGGAAGGGCAGCGCTGCCTCAGGAACCAGCCATGACCTCAGCTGGCAACGCCGGCAAACAATATCTTCTGAGCAACATCGATTAACCGAGATTAAAACTGAACAATTACAGCTCGGTGCTGACTGAGAGCAGATAACGCCAGTTAATTACCGCGGGAGAGGAGGAGAAGGCTGAGCTGGGTGTTAATGACCCCACACAAACCCAGTAAAGCCCCTCTGGTGTCACTGAGGGTTCTCTCACCCCCCTCAGCCCGCAGGGTCTCACCTGAGGGCAGCAGCGTGGTAAGTGTCCACATAATCGGAAATGAAGAGCTCTCTGTTCTTGATAACGGGGTCTGTGATAACCAGCTCTCGTCCAGAGTCTGCCAGAAAGCACAAACACAACCCCCCGACTCGTTAGCTGGTCTGCAGGTGGTTTTTACAGGTCAAAGTGTGAGGATGGTCCTCAGATAACACACTCAGGTTAATTAAGGTGACAAACACTCTGTTAATGTGGCCTGTAAAGGATGGGATATGAGAATTAATGTGTAAGAATGGCATATCCATTCTTATACATCAATTCTCCCTTGCCATACCTAAAAATCTTTGGAAGGGAAAGAGCTTTTAAGGAAAAATGATGACACATTTATCCACTGACCACTGGAAACTGTCACTCACTCCTAGGGGGAACGAATTCAGGTGGAAGGACATAAGGAAATTAAATTGTTACTGACTTTTCCAGGATAAGGTTTGGGCTGTTTTGCATATTTAATGTCAAATCTTCAACTGAATCTTGACAGCACTAACTGCTTAGTCCTCTGGCTTTTGAGGTAAATATTGATATTCGTGTTGAAACACCGAAAATTCTGAGTGTTAACAAAAAACTGGAACACAACACAACTTTTTCCATGACTTCTTCATAACCCCTTTGAGGAGCACGAAAACACTCGCCCAGGAGTGCATAAAAAAGCAGCCATGCTATCAAAACTGCTCCCTGCCTGACACTGGGCCTGTAATCTCATCCTCAGAAGTTTCGAATAAATTAGTAAGAGAAACGTTAAGATTTGTGGGGCTTTTGCTAAAAAGCACACACAGAATGTCCTTTAAAAGGAGAACTCGTGCTCAACTTTGTACTGTCAGGCACCAGAAAAGTTGCTGTGTTCCATATTTCAATCATCAACTTTTATCATCACAGTTCACCTTGGAGTATCTTCAGAATTTTGAACAGTTGCCTCGAGGAACTTCCCTGGTAAGAACAGAAGCAAATGTTATGTCTTCCCTGGAGGCAAGAGATAAATGGCACTGGGATATGTACACTGAAGTTTCTTCTGCTTCTGTTAAACCCAAGATCACACTTGTTTTTGCAAAGAGAGAAGGGGAAACGCAGCTGGGAGTGTTCCAGTTCCATCCCTTCCTGCAATATTCACGGGGGTGAGGGGCAGGAATGGAAAACACCCAGTTCTGCACAAAAATCAGGAGAGAGTCACAATTCCTTTGGATAATTTGGTCTTCACTCAGTTATTAGCACAGAAAGCCTGCAAAAGATTCAGTGTTGGGTTTGTTTTCTCTTATCTCTGTTTAATCCATCACAGAAATGCATCTGATTACAGCTGTGGGTACAGGAGTTAAACCAGGCAGGGCAGAAACACCACCAGCTGATGGATTGCTTCACACCCCTATGCAAAAGTGTTCTTGCTTTGGTAAAACTTCAAACTGAGAGCAAGGCAAAGCAGGCCTGGCTCTGGAAAGCCTGACTTACCATTCTCGTTGTGCCTGTCCTGGACCAAGTGCTGATAGACAGAGTCCGGGACCTCCGACTGGCGATAGTACCACTTGACGTTCATGAGGAGATGGTCCCGTTTGCTCTGAAAAACAAGGTCTAAAGGCATTACTAAAAAGGGAAATCGCACCACACCTGACACAACCTTCTAAGTTTTCCACACTGAAACCTGAGATGAAACCCAAAAAAGGAGGAAAAACCCCAAAAAGGAGGAAAAACCCAAAAAGGAGGAAAGCGTTTCCATGACGCCGAACCGGAGAAACGTGCTGAGGGACAGATGGATTTTCAAAGGCAACAAGAACCTCCTGCAGTTGTGTCTCTCTGTGCATCTGACCAGCAAACACTAATCTATTCACTCACATTAATTAACCCGAGAAAAGAAAAGGCAGGGATTAGAAAAGGATTGGAATTTCTGGCCTCATGCAGCATGGTCTTAGTCTGCTATTTCTACAGCCATGAAGTATTTATGGCCAAACATGCAAAAAAGAATACCAATAGTAACATAATTCAATGCAACTCTTTTTTAATAGTTGAAACTAAGAGATAATAGAATTTTCCCTCCCCCAGGGACAGATGGATTCAGACATAATCATAGATGTTCTTTATTACACAGAAGAATAGGATACTGCACTTCAATCACAATAATTACAGGCTCTGACTGCTCATGAACCTCACAGCAAAATTTACACAGAACTATCTTCTTCAAATGCTCCTTTTTCATTGAGACTCTCCAGCCACCAATTTGTTCCTTCTTAGAAGGAAACTGAAGCACAACCACCACTTAAAAAGAGAATTTTTAGATCAAGTCATTACAGACTCTGCTTCAGTTTATCTCTGAACCCCTCGGTCAGCAATTCCTTCTGCTGTTCCAAAACACTTGAAGAAACAAAAGCCTGGAGGGAAAATAACATTCTTTTGGCATGAGGCAACTGCAAGTTCGTGTTTTTCCGGATTACAATTCTCCAGACCCTTCTAGGATTGCTCCTAAAACATTTGACATTTCCAAGTTAAACCACAGGTTACTGGCCCGGAAGGTTCCTGTTGTCTCTCCTGTTGCTGTTACAGCGATTCTGCTTCCCAAACAACATCAAAACCTTCCCATTGAAAGCACTTGGTGAAGCCTTTGATGAGAACCACGTGCAATACCAGAAAACCACTGCCAGTGGCAGCATTGTGCCAGAAAAGTTTGTGACTGATCCACCACTTCCACACGAGATGCTCTTGAATCCTCAAAGCCCATTCAAGAACAACACTTGGGCTGTACAGGAGAAACCTGATCCTGCTCTGTTGGGTTGGTTTTTTTTTTTTTTAAATAACACGTTTGCAATCAAAGCCAACGAGCTTGTCTAATGCATGAAAACATCAAAAGGACAAGGAGTGAGAGGCAGCTCTGATTTCTGGCGCCTGCTGTTCCAAAATTGGGGTTGCAGACTCGTCTGTTCTCCTGCAGCACAGCTTTTGTGAGCAGCCTCCCTGAATCCTGGAGACAAAATAAGTACAAGGAAATAATCTGTTACCCTCTCACCAAGTGCTAACAGGGACTGCTTGAAATGATGGGAAACATCCCAACAGCCCAAGCAGTTCTCTGGGAATTCTCTCTGCATTCCTTAGGTGGGAGGAGAAAGCCCCCACTCTCGTGCTGAACACACAAACCATCCCTCTGTGGCACAAAATCCCACTCCCTTTTATATGAGGGCAGTTTACAACAAGCAATAACAGCTTAATGCTTTGATTTGCTGGGTTTGTGCCACTGAAGTCAGGGGGCTCTCAAATAATACAACCCTCCAAGGAGCAGTGGGAAGGAGGCACAAGTGCATCTGTATGGGGAACCAGGAAGGTGGACTGAAAAATCCACTCTGGGACTTGGTGGTGGAGGTGGTTTTGAATAGCAAATGATATCAGGGGGAGGAGGAGGACTAGAAATCAGGAATGGAAGGCACTTACAAAGAGTTACCTACAAACCAAACCATCCCAAGTCTGAACAACAACGAGCAGCCAATGGAGAGATCCAAGAAAAGAGAGTAAATTATTATATTTTGGAAAAAAAGTAGAGGACAAAGGTAGCAAATGATGAATGAAAGGCTGCAACTCTGCTAAGAGGGGACAGTTTTGCAGAAGGAATTCTGAGGGTGTACAAATTCTGTGTAAAGATACATCCTTTACATCTGCACACACTGGGATGATATTCCAACAAAAAGGGATCAACACTGAAATGTTTTCACTGCTTCCTTGGCATCACAGGGAGCTGGGAGGTCACAGCTTTTCTGTGAATTAGGCCAAGGCTCTAAAGGAGGTGGTGATGCCATCACCCCACTTCCCTCTCTCTGTTTCTAATTCTACCCTAGAACAGCACAGGGCTTTTAGCAGAGCAGGGATGAGGCCAAGGTCAGCACTTCCAAAGGGTTCAGATACTCTGGAGAGAAGAAATCAGTGCCTGGAAGTGAGGTTTTCCCACTTGCTGCCATAAGGGACCACCTCACCCTCTGCCCTCCCCCCAAAATACCCTTTTTTGCCATTCAGCCAAAGCAAAGAGAAGTTTTTTGCCACATCCCCTGGAAGCTTCACTGCCAATGCTGCCCAATATGCACTAAAGAAATGGGCTAGCAGGGGATTACCCAGGAGCTCATCAGGAATATTCACACATGAACACACAAAGGAGGCAGGCAAAGCATTTACTGTGTTTGGCAGCATTTTATCACCTCATCACTCAAAAATCCCACAGTTTAAAAAAAAAAAAGGATAACATCTACACACAAGGTTGGAGCTTTCTGCCAGCTGAAGCGTTGGAATTTGATGGGAAGATATTTCACTTCCCACTCCGAGTGGGAACCCCTCGGAATGCCTCAGTTGTTCCCCTCCCTGTGCTTCATTCCAGGGGTTTTGAGGTTTCTCCGGCACACGAAGGAGAACAACAACATTTCCTCCCCTGCAATCAGAGTCTCAGCCGGGAGATTGGATTTCGGGAGGCGGGGCTGGATCGAAGGAGTTTTTAGGGAAGTGATGAATGGCCCTGTGCTGCCAAACAGGAGAGGGACTGATGGCTCAGGCTGAGCCTGCAGGGGGGAAACGCTGGCACAGGGCAGGACAAAGCAAAAGGAATTACAGGGGGTTCCTAACACAGAGAACCACAGTTCAAAAATGCATCTTTTAAAACTCTGGAGAAAAAACATGAAGTTAGAATTTGCACCAGAACAGGGGATAAAACCAAAACACAACCAGGCCAAATGGTGTGGGATGAACACAGACTCTACACCCACTTCAACCCTGAACTTCTGAACACTGAGTTCTATTAAATAAGTCATCTGAAGGGAATTAGAAATGAGAAGATGGATGAAGATGGCCAGTCTTTAAAGATTCTCAGACTCGTGGCTCCACGGTGCTGACTGGCTCTTGGTCATGGAATCGTGGGATGCTGCCCATGGAATAACTTGGAGCCTCCACAAGTAAAGAAAGCAGGGACAAAAATATCATTTACAATGGGATGTGTAACTTTTTTAATCAGTTTTTTTTACAGAAAGGTCTCTGGATAAGGTTGCAACCAAAAATATGCCACTGTACTAATAAACTGCTATTTGTGCTCTGCTGGCAGGGGTTGGGGTTGGGATGTGGGTTGGTTGGGTTGTGGGGTTTAGGGGGTTTTTTTGTTTTGTTTTTCTGTTTGTTTTAAGGGGGAGGTGTGATCTCCTTCCTAAATCACTCTTTTTACCAGGTTTGGTCAGTTTTGTCCAATTAATTTAAAAGCTTCACCCTGAGAAGCATTTTCTGTACTTCCTCTCCAATACGGATGATTTTGTGGGTTTTAACCTGAAGCTTCAATCTCCCTAAAAATATATAAAACGTCTGTCAGAGTCTTCCTTTTCACATTTACATCCTTCACTGCACAGAAATTCCTAGACATGCTATTTTGTCAGCCAACTTTCTAAATATGTATGTCATTTATAAAGCAGACTATACTCAGAGGTGTCAAGGCGCCAACTTCTGTGGCAGACTATTTATTTTAGAGCCATGTGCACACAAAAGAAGTGTCCCCCAGTTCCTGAAGTGTGACTTTTTTTTTTTTAATTTTTTTTTTTTAACACCTTTACATCTGAAAAGCCGCAGACAGTCACCTGCCAAATTCAGACTCAGCCGTGGCAAGTGCTTTTAAATTTCAAAGTGTCTTTCTGGCGGCTCCAAACGATTCCCTGTGCTACAAAACCACACTCTCCCCTTAAATGAAAATATTGTCTTCTGCTGCAGCACTCACTAAGTGCTCACTTGGGGGGTTTTGTTCGTGCTGACATTTTGGGTTTTGCTCCTTTGAAACAACATGAATCAGTTTTGGGCATGGAACAAGAATGAGATGGAACCTGTAACTGGATTAAAGCCTCCCCAGTTCACAAGCATCTGGTCAACTTCGATTTAAAATGAGCCCCTGCCTCGGAGGGAGGAAAAAAAATAATCTTGCAGGTTTCTCTTTTAAAAGTAGGGAATGTTGTGATTTCCACAGCCCCTGTGATAATTCCAAGGTGCCTGTTTTCCTTAGGACAGGCTCCCAACACAGCTCCTGCTCATCCCAGCTCGGAGCTGCCGAGGTTCCAACACTCTCCTTCCAGGGTTATGAGTAACCACACTGTGCAAACCACCACAGATGTCCTGCACCTTCTCCCAGAGGGATTTAATCAGTGTACTTCACTACTTGCCCTATTTAGATCCATGTTAAATCACAACTAGCCTTGGAAACAATATCCCAAACGCTGGGGATGACAGATGGGCACGAGGGAGTGGGGGAATAGCAGCTCTTTCAGAGGCACAAACAGCAAAACAGGAACAAGGAAAAGAACATCTCCCCCTTTCCAACGTGTTTTTCACTACGAAATTTTTCCATCAGAGAAGAAATGATAATAATGGGATTCATTCTAAGCTACCAAATTCTCTGCAGGATTTTAATTTACACGTTAAATATTTTACCAGCGTAAAAATAAACATCTTGTGCACAGCAGCAAAGCAGCTCTGGCCCCACAAAGCCAAGGGTTGGGGTTTTTTTTTTAGCAACAGAAATTAACCTCCTCCTTTGGGGCATTGTTTGTCCCCCCTAAAATAAAGATTTCACTCCACACAAACAGTTGCAATGATGCTCCCTGACGTGCCTGACTCCAGTGGTACATTTGATTTCCTCCATCCCTTCCTGGCCCTTCCCTGCCATGTGCAATTGCTTCCAATATTTCTACTCCAACTGCAGAGCTATTTTTTACACTTAGAATTTTGACATTTACTAATATTCAGAGGAGAGAAAAAGAAAAATAGAGACCACTCAAGCAGTGAGGAGGGAAAAAAAAAAGCAGCGGGGGGGGGGACAAATGAAACTATCCGGGTATCAGGAGCTAAAGAGATCCAGCAAGGATTATTTCTCTTCCCCCTCCACAACAGCCCATGTAATTTCACATTCTCAGGATATCTTTTTGTAGGCTGCTTGCTAATTAATTAGGAAACCCGATCAGCTGTTTGTAAGCCAGGCAAACCCAGCTTGGAAATGCAGAGGTTTATTACTCCAAATGAATGTTATTTTTGCAGCTTGATTATTTAATTCAGCCGCCCGCGTAGCAACACATAATTACTCCTTGCAAACACAGAGGCATTGTCAGCCTTCAGCAAGAAATGGAAAAAAAATGGGAAATGAAAGCAAGGACGTGGCAACAACGCAGATTAATCCTCACAAGAGCCCGGGCAGGGCCGTCCCTGTCGCCCTGAACCCACACAAAGGCTGCCCCCTCTAAACCTGTTATCTAATGACTGTTCCATCACGAGAGCTTTTGGAACAGGAACACGCCTGGGTGGCTTATTTGGGGCACAAGGCAGGGCACAAAGCAGGGCTGATTGAGGGGAGGCAGGAAATGAGAGGGCTCGGGGAGAATCGATCAGTGGCTTCGCTCGAGTGGGAGCTGAGCTGGGAACGAGCTGCCCGGGGTATCAAATATTGCTGTTGCCAGGGTAAAGGCCCATTTCTGTGATCTGTGCAGGAGAGAGCGTAGTTTATTGACAAAACAATATCGGATTTTTCTCGCCACGCCTCGCGCTTGACATTTGGTGACTGTTTACGGGTTTTTTTCCCTGTGTCCTTTTTACTCACAAATAAAACTCATTTTGGAATTCACGAAGTCACCTCGGCGGGGCTGCAAATTAATTCAGCCTCGTGTACAAGTAACTCTGAGATGTAAAACACGCCTCACACACCCCTTGCCCTAAATCCCAACCTTTCACACTGGGATGCAGGTGCACAAAGCACTTGGACACCTCCAGGATACACAGGCCTTTTGCTCAGAGCCACCCTGCTTTGGTGAGAATATTCTTTGCTCTTGGTCTCTGCTGCAGTTTCTACAGAATTGGAAGCAACACTGTTGACAAACACGCCCAAACATCACAGACAGGTTATTTGTAGACTTGTTTCCTACAGAAGAAGAGGGGAAAGTCCCATCAACATACCTGCAAACCTCAGCCTACCCACACATAGCGATGGATAAAACAACAATCTGTTTGCCCACGCCTTTAAAACAGTGCAAATCGTGGTCAAAATTAGTTTCTCATCAGGACACATCAACGCAGATTAATCCTCACAAGAGCCCGGGCAGGGCCGTCCCTGTCGCCCTGAACCCACACAAAGGCTGCCCCCTCTAAACCTGTTATCTAATGACTGTTCCATCACGAGAGCTTTTGGAACAGGAACACGCCTGGGTGGCTTATTTGGGGCACAAGGCAGGGCACAAAGCAGGGCTGATTGAGGGGAGGCAGGAAATGAGAGGGCTCGGGGAGAATCGATCAGTGGCTTCGCTCGAGTGGGAGCTGAGCTGGGAACGAGCTGCCCGGGGTATCAAATATTGCTGTTGCCAGGGTAAAGGCCCATTTCTGTGATCTGTGCAGGAGAGAGCGTAGTTTATTGACAAAACAATATCGGATTTTTCTCGCCACGCCTCGCGCTTGACATTTGGTGACTGTTTACGGGTTTTTTTCCCTGTGTCCTTTTTACTCACAAATAAAACTTGTTTTGGAATTCACGAAGTCACCTCGGCGGGGCTGCAAGTTAATTCAGCCTCGTGTACAAGTAACTCTGAGATGTAAAACACACCTCACACACCCCTTGCCCTAAATCCCAACCTTTCACACTGGGATGCAGGTGCACAAAGCACTTGGACACCTCCAGGATACACAGGCCTTTTGCTCAGAGCCACCCTGCTTTGGTGAGAATATTCTTTGCTCTTGGTCTCTGCTGCAGTTTCTACAGAATTGGAAGCAACACTGTTGACAAACACCCCCAAACATCACAGACAGGTTATTCGTAGACTTGTTTCCTACAGAAGAAGAGGGGAAAGTCCCATCAACATACCTGCAAACCTCAGCCTACCCACACATAGGGATGGATAAAACAACAATCTGTTTGCCCACGCCTTTAAAACAGTGCAAAACGTGGCCAAAATTAGTTTCTCATCAGGACACATCGTGTGCAAGGCTGTTCTGGGCACTGGCAGGATGTGGCCAGGCAGCCAAACCCTCGGAACCAGCCCCCAAGGCTGGAGCCTCCAGCAGAGCGGTGGGTGAGGAGCGACTCATCCGCATGTTAATGCCGAGTGGCTGCCATATGTTGTCTCCCAGTGTGGGTGGTTTGGCATTAGAGCTGCTAGACTGTCTTAAAAACACAGCCTTCAGATCCCCAGAACTGCACCACCCAAACTTGCCACGCTGCCACCTTCCCCAGCACGAGATGTTCTGGTGGGGCGAGGCAAGAGCTCCACGGGCACGCACGACAGACAAAGAATAATTCTGGCAGCTGAGAACTGGGCAAAGATCCCTCAGAAACTGCAATAAACAGCACTAAAAGGCTGCCTGAACCTCGGGGAATTCAACAGCAAAATCTGCCTCATCAGGAGTTAGCACTGAATTTCGTTTGCTTCAACTGGATGCACTTCTAAGACAAAGCTCAACCAAATGAGCATGTTTCTACAAAACTCAACCAATCTGGCACTGATGTTACCTCCCAGCTCTTAGTTTTATTTAGTGTCACTCAAGCATCTTCCCTTGAACACGTGGGTGAGGAGCGACTCATCCGCATGTTAATGCCGAGTGGCTGCCATATGTTGTCTCCCAGTGTGGGTGGTTTGGCATTAGAGCTGCTAGACTGTCTTAAAAACACAGCCTTCAGATCCCCAGAACTGCACCACCCAAACTTGCCACGCTGCCACCTTCCCCAGCACGAGATGTTCTGGTGGGGCGAGGCAAGAGCTCCACGGGCACGCACGACAGACAAAGAATAATTCTGGCAGCTGAGAACTGGGCAAAGATCCCTCAGAAACTGCAATAAACAGCACTAAAAGGCTGCCTGAACCTCGGGGAATTCAACAGCAAAATCTGCCTCATCAGGAGTTAGCACTGAATTTCGTTTGCTTCAACTGGATGCACTTCTAAGACAAAGCTCAACCAAATGAGCATGTTTCTACAAAACTCAACCAATCTGGCACTGATGTTACCTCCCAGCTCTTAGTTTTATTTAGTGTCACTCAAGCATCTTCCCTTGAACACGGCCTCATCCAGGTTTTTAAAGGAGAAAAAGAACATCACTCATTTCAGGTAATGACAACAGAGATGTCTGTGTTTAAAACAAACTGCAGTATTGATTCCATAAACTTTTCAGCTTTACTAGAAACAAAGCTGCTCGCTGTGCCAAAAGAATTAGCAAGTCACCTGGTTTGATTTTTGAGTGAAATACACCCCAGTACAAAGACACCCTTAAAATTGCAGTGCAACCCTAAATGACAAAAGATAACTTCACCTTGTTAAAAAAAAAAAAAGGCAGTTATGCTTAAACCCCGACTGGCTTAAAAAAAACTATGATAAGATCTTCCATGAAGGTTATGGGTCATTGCCTGCTAGCTCATTTAATCCCTTTGTGGGATCTTTCTGCTCCGTTTCCCTTTGACATTCCCGGGATCCCATCTGTGGCTCCCGGTGTTGGTGACGTGGAGCAGAGGCACAAAATCATCCCAGAGGCACAAAATCATCCCAGAGGCACAAAATCATCCCAGAGGCACAAAGTCACCCCAGAGGCACAAAATCATCCCAGAGGCACCAAGTCACCCCAGAGGCACAAAGTCACTGCTGGGGACGAGCACCGGGAAGGAGCCTGGCAGGGCTGGGAGACAGCCTGTCCACCCATTTCCTCCTCCCCCTGAGAGCCACAAAAAGCTTTCCCCAGCTGACTGCTCCCTTCCTGGGGACAATCCCCAGCTGTCTGCAGCCCTGCATCCGGAGCAGATAAAGGGGGCTGTGTCTGATGAGATAAAATTGGTGTTACCTTCACAGGTTCCCAAGAGGGAAGCAGAGCACGGATGCACAGCCAGTGGATGCACAGCCAGTGGGATCCATCCTATTTTTGTCTGAGCAAACCACATCTCCACGTTTTCTGGGATTCCTGCTGTTGGTGAAGATCCTTCACAACCCCCTGAGCTGCTGCACCTCTGTGTGTGTGTTACAGCCAGGGGCAAAGCACAGGGGAAGCTGTGGAGGTGACACATCCCTGCTGTGATCCTACAAATATCACAAAGCCCTTCACAGAGACAGGGCTGAGGAGCCACGAACAGGCTGTAACTCAAATCACTGGAAGAAAAAGCAACAAGCACTATTTTTGACCCCAGCCTGTTCATGTGTGCTCCCTCTCCCAAATCCATCATGCCTTTCCCACAGAAGGGAATTTGGAGGGACAGGGACCCTCCTCAGCATCCCTGTTGCTGGGCTCACCCCACACAGGGTCCAGCAAACCAGGCACCATGAGCAAACAGTCACCTCCAACTAATGGTACCACAAATGCACTGAACTAATCATCCAACATAGGCTCTGGTAATTAAATTCCATTAAGGTTTTTTAGCATCATCCCGAAGAAGTGCAACACTGAAATGAAGACACCATTCAGGCCATGCCTGGCATTTGCCATTAAATGTCATTTATGGTATATCCAGCTCCAATCTAATTGCTGAGCCCCACCAGCTGCAGTATTTATCACTTCTATTAACACAAGCAGCACCTGGCACTGGGGCTGTTCCAAGCCATCATATACAGTTTAAATAGATTTCTCACCTTTTAAATATCAAGAGGCCACATTTTCTTTACCATCTCACCAAGGGGTTTACCTTTGAACAAAGACATACCAAGAGCTGGAGGATAAAACAATCAGGAGACAGTTTGCTCTGCAAACCCTGCCCAGAGTTTGAACAGTCACAGGGCTGTTAAAATATCGCCTCATGGGCAGGGGAATTTTAGGACAGGCAAAATTAAAGCACCTCTTCAAACAGGCTGGGGTTTGAAATTATAAAAAGGAAAGGAAAAAAAATAAATAAAGACTGATTAGCCAGACCCTGTGACTTGGCCATTTCACCACAAAAGCCAATGCTGTTCCCATCAGGAAACAAAGTGTGTTTGGAAAATAAATGCCTGGAAAGTAAATGTTTCCTTGTGCAGCTCCTCGGAGGATGTAATTTGCTTATGAAATGGTCAGTTACTTCAACGTTTACATCCTCTAAGAACCTGCACAAAACGTGTGTTATAGAACAAGCCAATGTTTTAAAGCAGGAAAAAAAAAAAACAGCTTTCTACACGTGCTTCATGTGAGGCTGTTCAGGCACTGGCTGATAAACAGGGGCATGACACAGCCTTCATAAAAACACTGCCAGTAATTAGTGTGCAACAACCACAGCGGCTAATCAAGAAAACAAAGCAGGAATCTTAAAAAAATAATGTCAAGTTGTAGAAGATACAACTGGCTCTTATCCCACATTTCTGATACAGATTGTCCACAGCTAGAATTAGAAGCACCAGACTTTGTGTTTTTTCTTTGTATTTATATGGAAATCAGTACTAAATAAACATCCCCCACACCGGCTCCACAGGCTGCAATCTAATCTGAACCCGGAGATTGGAAAGATGGGCTCCATTCATCTGGAAATAGCCAGATATTGAAACCACTAAAATCAGAAATAACTACACTGGGAATAAAATGGATCCATTTACCTGCTAGAAAAGAAAAATGCTCAAAGGAAAAGTTGGGAGAGAGAGATACAAAGGAAAAAGACCTCTTTTCTCAGGCACTGAAAGCATAAACATCCAGACAACTACGATGATCCACGAGAAAAAGAGCCGTGAAACACAGAAATAGAGTTTTTAAACATATAGTGCAGACCACGGACACCATCTGCACTCTGGCTGGAATGAAAGGGAACACAGCCAGCCAAGCTAACACACAGTTTCTAAGGCTAATCGTTTGTCTTGGGCAATATAATCGTCACAGCATTACAGCTCTAACAAATGAAGCCACTAATAGCTCCCATTTTAAAAAGTCAAGGTGTTAATTCAGTCAGGGATCCAGCAGCAGAATAACTTTGAGACCAACCAGTAGTTCCATAAACCATTCAGTCCTCATGTAGACCTCAAATTAATTTACTTTATTACTGGAGGCATTGGATGGAACCCATTTTTTTGCCCAATTCAAAGGCTCCTGCCTCTGAAATCCTCCTGTAATGTTAATGAAGGTTTTTGCCTTTCCCTTGTTGTTCTGGGCACAAGGGTTTCTACCAAGCATATCATCACAGCCAGTTCTTCCAGACACTTATTGAAAACAGGAGAATTCTGTGTGCAACCATTACCCAGAAATGCAGAAGCTGGCAGAGTACCTTACCAAAAAAAAAAAAAAATTATTAAAAGTTATTCAGGAAATTTGTATAAAACTTGGTTAGACTGGTTTAGAGGGAGCTCATGATTCTGATTAGCTTCCTCTTAACAAATGCCAGCTTCTCAGCAGGAGTTAGGAGATTGTTTTTAACATCTCCATGAACTCAGTCCTTCAAACTGCTGAGCAGGAGGAGTCTCTTTTGGGAAAAATTAAAGTGTTAGAGATTATGTAATAAAATCAGGAGCTCTCCCTCTCTTTGACACTCGTGTTAAAGGCAGAAGCCTGTTTAAAGCAGTGTTGGAGCACATATTTGAGAAGCCTGTGCAATTGTCTTCAGTTCTGGCTGTAACATCTCTCTGGGAACCTGACCTCAAAGGCCTGGAGCTCACTGAGTGTTCAGTACCTTAGCAAAGTGAAATAAAATCAAATATTCATGCACTGGCACAAGCAACACTAACAAATCCAAACCCATTTCCCAACGCTTGAACTATTGCAAACTACAGCACTTGTCCTACAAGTGCTTTCCAATGAGTGCAGCAATAAATTAATCTGTAATATAATGCAATATTAGCTCACATTTAAATATTTACTAGGCAGTTAATGCCTTTCAAAGGCAGGAATGCCCCAGATATGCTCCCAGCTGTTTATTTTCCTGGCCCGATGTCTTTAGTAACAAACAGCCCAGGGGTTGAATCACCCCTCCACATTCAGCAGCAATATTAAACACCAGGGACAGGGATCCATCAGGCCTCTCTGGCACCAGGAACAGCCAACATGTGGGAATGGAGCATGTTCCAGGGGGATGGAGCATGTTCCAGGGACCTGCCCTTCCCAAAGCCTGGGGAGGATGATGGAGAGCAGGGATTGCAGCACAGGTTACACCCAACCCTGCAGAGACCACGACAGCTGAACCCCCAGATAAAGGGTTCTGGTGATATTTCACCACTTTGGGGGAATTTTGCACTTTGGAGAGTGAAGTTTTTAGCTGAAAAGGTCCAAACTACCTCAAAATTCCAGCAGTTTACATTGGATGAATTGAGGGTGCAGGAAATCCCACTGAAGGGCAGCAAAAATCAGGATACAATTTCCAAGTATTTCCTTACAAACCTGCCCCAGCTGAGGCAGGGAAACACTAAATCACAGTCCCTGCTGGTGACCATCATCATCATCATCATCATGATCAAGAATTCCCGGGTTTAGGAATTGCTTTGTGATTTCAGTATGTGAACCATCACAGCACATCAGAATAGGGACACCAACAGCAAACAGCAGCTTCCTTTTTGGAAAGCATTATTTCCCAATCTTTTTTGGCAACAGACATTCCAAAAAGCATCCAAGGGAACACCTTCCTGCAGATCCCTTGCCATCCATTGCAGCACTGTCTGATATTCCACATTCTGCAGCTTGTGCCTGGCAGGGTCCTGGGGTTCACACATATCAAAGCAGCCAATTGCCTTTTCTCTTTTTTTTGCCTTTTTCTCTTTTTTTTAAAAAAAAAAAAAAAAAAGTGAAGAATATGAAAGCACAGACTGAAGCTGGTCCTTGTTAGCAGACCCATTTTCATCTCTTTAAACTCAAAGAGAGCAATTCCCTTGAAAACTGTCACAGCATTTTCCCAATCCATAAAGAGGAAGTTCAACAGCCTCAGGTCACTAATCACAACGACGGGAGATCCAGAGCATAAATTATGTCTTCCCATTTCACAGCAGCGAAACACAGAGAGCCTTTTATCTTCCTTATTTGATTCTTTCTATAAACTGAATGTTTTAGGCATGTTTGTAGCCTAAAAAGGATGTTTTACAAATAAAAGGGAAGCACTTTGTGCAGCCTTTCCTGACAGGAGGTGGATGAGGAGCACAGACAGGTGGATGGACAGGAATTGCTTTACACAGCAACATAACCTGGGTGTTTTCTCAAAGGAAAAACTTCAAATGAAGTTTAAGGGTTTGCTTAGAACAAGTTTGTTGGTTTTAATAATTCTGCATTGCTTTTAACCTTAAAATGTGCCAACAAACAACTGAAGGGAATAAGATTTTAAAACCCCCCAGAAGTTCTGCTTAGAAAGCAGAGCAGGATGCTTGCACGCTCCTAATTTAATTAAAGTTATTTTCCTTTTAAATACCCTCTAATGGCCCAAAACGAACTCAGGCTGATTTAAAATCAATCACTTTAATCAAAATTACAAGTTCAAATTCTCCATGGACCAGTGTTCAGTGACTACAGTGTCAAAAATGCACATCCATCACATCCTGACGTTTTCCTCGCTCCGAGTCCCAGCCAGGGACCAGCACAGGTTCTCTCCTTCACACAGAGGTGACTCTGAGGCTCTGCCAACCCCCAGCCCTGCTCTCTGAACAGACCTGCCTGCCTTCTGCAGGGAAGAAAACAGCATTTGCAGGAGCTCTGAAGCTCTATTAGCCGGTCACAAGGTGGAGCTGACTTGAAGCATTTTCCTAAGTGGCCCCATCAGTCCCTGCTGCCCAAAAGGGGAGATGTTGCCTTTCCTGCCACTCAAGCTCAGAACACATCTAAGCTATTCAAAGAGCATCCACACTATTTTCCCTTCCACATGCCAGCCTTTTTGCACCTCTCCCCAGCAGAACACACACCCTTCCCAGCATTTTTTAACCTACACAAAAATCAACCCCTCCTGACGTGCTGTGGGGCACAAACCTCAAATTTACTGGACAGGCCAAATAATCCCTTGTCTTGCAGAACACAACTGCTCTACACAACACTCACACAGCAAGAGCAGGGGCAGTGCAGGGAAAAAACACCCACAGGGATAATGAGGAAAACTTTCATTGCAGAACATCCACCCCTTGCCCAATGTCTGTCACTTCACCAACGGGGTGGGATTGTTGGGGTGTCCCGTGCAGGACTGGAGGATCCTTGTGGGTCCCTCCCAACTCAGATATCCTGGGATGGTGTAGTAAAGAGGAATACTGGCTGATCCTTCTGGACAGCCAGTCCCTGCCTGCTGGAGCAGCAGCACACCAGAAGGGCAAGAACCACGGGCAGCTGCCCCCTAACACAGGGGTGTGCCAACAGCCTGGCATGGCCCCAGGTCCTGAAACCTTAAGGAAACCAGGAAAAATGGGAAGAGAGAGTCCAGCCAACTGCACATGGGGCAGGAAAGGAGGAACAGAGATTTCTGACTACGCTCACATGCCCACAGAGATGCAGGTGGAGATGTTTCTGTACCAAGGCTGCCAACACTGCAGGCAGCTGCCACCTCCCACCTTCTGTTGTAGAGATCTCACCCCACACACTTCAGGCAGGGAGTCTCAGGAATGTTTTCCAGAGGGTACCACGCTACAGCTCAACTGCCCTTCCTCCAGTGCAGCTGGAACAACCAGAAGTGCCTGGTTTCCATGTTATGTATCACTCTTTTCTGCCCAGGTTTTAGTCCCTGCCAGGACTCACAAGCTCAGCGAAGATGCTTCTGCATCTCAGTTGTCCTCCACCGTGGTTATTGTGACAGTTCACAGCTGGAATAACCCCAAAACCAGCTCCCCCTTCAGCTCAGGGCTCATTTTGGGGGATGTTTGCTGTGTCCTGCACCTCCAGGTGCTGCACTGAGCATTTTATATTCCCAGGAGCATCAGCATTACCTGGTGGAGCGATTCCAAGGCCAGCAGTGAGGCTGCAGCACTGCTGAGGGATGGGACACACACACTAAAATCCAGTGACCACGGTGACATTTCACATTCCTTCAGGAAACCATTTTGAGAGCGGGAAAACAAATTTCTTTAATGAATTATCTTTGCCAGCTTACGAAGCATTACGAGGGTGTCTTTGGAGGCTCAGCAGAGACACGAGAAATCTGACAGTGCTCAAGTACCCCCAAATGACCAGAGAGAAAATTTCAACTTCAATAATCCTAAAGGTCAGGAGCATTATTAAACATGACAGATGCCCTCACGATTCAACACTAGAGGACATGGCTAAATTTATTCTAACTCCATTTTCCCTTGCTACATAAAACCGCAGCTAATGTACAATTTGATACTTTTTCTTCTAAAAGCCAGAAATAACAATTTTTTTTTCCCCCTCCCCTCCGTATTTTCAAGCTGGCGTGTAATGATTTATTTAGCAGTCAATTATCTCAGCAGCAGGTGCAGTAAACAGGTTTACTTCGGGTAAAGGAGAAGGAAACAAGACAGAAAAAAATGGAAAAAAAAAAAAGTAAAAGGTGGTGAAGATTCTGCTGCTGTGACAAAGGGCTGAAGGGAAGAGTAAATATGGGCAAGTCAAATATACAGGGGGTGTTACTGAACCCTGTGGTTCCTGTATCTGCAATCAATCCACTGCTAATAAAGGTGTTCTTATCTACAGCTTTATAAGCCACACATCCCTCCTGCTAACCCAGCATGGGAAAAGCACTTGGGGTTACACTCCACAACTGGTATATTCTTGTTTTTCCCTGTTTGCTCAACATCTGCCTTCCCCCTCAGCTCCCAGTTGTGCTTCCTGCTTTCCTCCTGCTAAACCCAGGGAAAACAACACCCTGGCAGTTCTGCAGAGCCAGAGTGGGACTTCACAGCCAGCCCTGTTTCTGTCCCGCTGCACTTCTTAAAAAACTCCCTTTGCCTTTTTAGACAGAAGTTTGGCCCTCAAAATAAACCAGCTTTGCAGTGAATGGGAGCAGTTTTGTGACGTGAGATGAGCTGACAGGGATGGTCAGCTTGGATTAAGGGTCTGTCTGCCACAGCCTTGGACACCAGGGATGCTCCAGAGACAGGGAAGGAGCTCCAGAGTCTTTTCCTGGGGGTGAATCCTCAACAGCCTCCAGACAGGCCTTCAATTTTCACGTGGCAACAAGCCAGAGATGAAAATTCTGATTGCTTGGGCCTCTGAATTGCCAAGTGGGGCAAAAACAAAGAGGGGAATCACATCAGGAAAGAAAAAAAGGGAAAGAAGGGGGAAAGAAGGGGGAAAGAAGAAGAGGGAAGAAAAGGGGGGAAGAAAAGAGGGGAAGAAAAAGAGGGGAAGGAAAAAGGGGGAAGGAAAAAGGGGGGAAGAAAAAGGGGGGAAGAAAAAGGGGGGAAGAAAAAGGGGGGAAGAAAAAGGGGGGAAGAAAAAGGGGGGAAGAGGGGAAACAGAGCACCAAAACCCCCCAAACAAAAACCCAGTGGATTATTCTGTGGGGTGTTTTTTGTTTGTTTGTATTTTTGTTTGTTTGTGGGGGGTTTGTTTGTATTTCTTTGTAGCCCAAAGTTCTAAGGTCTGGATTCCAACTGCAAACATCCAGGCCATATGGAAGGAAATGGAGGAAGAGCTGGCTTTGAGCCCTCAAAAACATACCATATAGTCTTAACTTCCAGCTGTTTAATCCTCCTTCTGGACAATGCTCCCATCTCTTTTAACCCTCCAAACATGAACACTCTCTCTCCCTTTCCCAAAAGACAAGGATGGAACTTGTGACATAACATTGCAGCTCTGCAGACATTAAGTGAGGTGCACTGGTACATTACACTGTCAAAGCCACTCAAAAAAACCCAAACATGAACCCAAACAAGTCACAAAAATGCTGAACATTCTTCAATTGACAAGATAATGACACTGATGGAATCGCAGATCTTTGCCAGCATCAGCCAGCTCTGAATGCAGTGTCTCCACACAGCCCTGAGCACCTTGGGAATGCAAAATATGCTGGTTTAGCTGCCTCAGAAGGGATGGTTTCTGCTCCTGCCTCCACAAGATATACCACCAAATAAAGAGAACGTTGCTCTGTTTTTCAAGCGAGTCCAGTGCAACTCCAGTCCCCATAAATCCAGGGAGCAGCCTCGTGCCTCTTCCTTCAGTGCTCAACTCACCTGAGAGCCGTGGCAAATGCCCTGCTAATTTAACACCCTGAGAGCAGCAAATCAACTCAGCCCTTAAAGAACAGTCCCTTAGACCAAAAATAATTCGTTTTTACACGTATGTGACAGGGCCAAACCTCACTGTGAGCCACAGCTTAATATCCGTGTGAGGATTCCAAGTGGCATCAATGGAAAGCAAAGGAAGCATCCAGAGGAGCAGGGGAAAAAAGGAAGGGAATTATCAAACTGGATTCATGTGCATGGGGAATGATTTTCATACAAAATGCCCAGCAAATCTCTCTGCGCCGCTGACAAATCACCAGCTGAGGTAAATCCCAGATAATGAAACATTGTAAGGAAGGCTCTATTTAATAATTTAGCCCCTGTCAAGGAGTTTGTATTGATTCTTGTTTTCAGCACTGGGAGAGAATGTTATCTGCAGCCTCACGGCTCAGTGACAGCATCAGTGAATTTAATCACTGTGCAGCTCCTGCCATGCAATCCTTAAACTGTCACCTCTGATTCTTCATCATTCCCTGCCACTTCCTTCAAAGCCCCTGGACCCACACTTCCATACTAATCTCCCACCCCACACGTGCCCCACTGTAATCACAGCAGCCTTTCAATCTGCTCCACATTAGACATAAAAGCCAATCTCATTTGCAGGCTAAATTTTTGATTTTAAATAATTCAGGGCTCCTTCAAACGTCTCATTCGTCTGGCTCTTATTAGCCAGTCTGTTCCATCCCTTGAACAGCAAAATGAGCTGTGCTGAGGCAGGGCTGAGCACTTCCAGAATCATGGAATCACAGAATGGTTTGGCTTGGAAGGGACCTTAAAGGCCATCCTGTGCCACCTTCCACTAGACCAGGTCGCTCCAAGCCCTTGAAAAGGTTTAGCAAAGATTTGGAGGAGAAAAAAAAAAAAAACAAACAAAACAACTTTCTGCCTTTTCTTGACTGTAGAAGGAGAAATGAATCTGGAGAAGCAAAAAAAAAAAAATCTATATTAATCAGCATTTTTTCCACCCCAAAAAGGAAAGGTCACGCTGCCTGCCTCGGAACTGGCCAGGAAAAATTTGCCACAAATTAATTCAGCTGCAGTTCAGGAACAGAACATCAATTCATCTGCAAACAGAATGAGGCTTTTAAATACATAAATGCTTGTGGCTACAGAAACCTCACCCAGATATTTGCATTCAAAACCAGCAGCTCCTGTAAGAGCGAGGAGAATAACAGATGTAAATTTAACATGTTTGCTGAAATGCAAGGCCTGATGCAGGGGGAATGCAAAGGACAGGAAGCAGATACTGCATAATTTAGAAAAACAAATTTCTTTTGATTTTTTTTCCCCTCCTCTCCTTCATTCCAGGTGAGATGCAATCCTTGCCATTTTACAATCAGAGTGAAATGATCCCCCAGGCCCACCCAGACAAGGTCACCGTACACAGATTTTCTATTACAGGGCACTGGCTGCGTTTCACAACTGTCTTTTTATGCACTTCTGCCTTTCCATCCAGACTATAAATTGTTACAAGGCCCTGGGGCAATCCAGCTGTGTACTCCATTCAAATCAGGCTTCAAGGAGAAAGCTCCACAGCCGAGATGCTCCAGTCAAATAAACACAGGGCAAAGGCATCACAATGAATGATGTTTGCTTTTGTGCAGGCAAATCCAGCGTTTTCCTGCCTTCAAAAGTTCCTCTCTGATGCTCAGATTCAAAAAAAAAGTGTGGCCATTAGCATTTTAAATGTGGCATCAAATTAAAGCAGAATATGAGAAAGCAGAAGTGTGGCTGCTGAAATCCATCTACTGGTCGGGCTCTGGGTCTCTCTGGAAAACAGGAAAACCTTCAAAAAGGCAGTTTGGACTTCATTTATCCAAGTTGGAAATTCATCCCAAGAAAGGTTGAAACGTCAGGATTA
This sequence comes from Manacus vitellinus, assembly GCF_001715985.3. Taxonomy (NCBI): domain Eukaryota; kingdom Metazoa; phylum Chordata; class Aves; order Passeriformes; family Pipridae; genus Manacus; species Manacus vitellinus. The sequence continues at coordinate 4,768,085 of NW_021940578.1, read as the reverse complement.
GAGGGTGGACTTGCAGGACCTGGTTTATTTGTATAAATTAGCTCATCCCATGGTCAGAGTCATCCTGTTGTTACCAGAGCTGGCAGTGGTTTTATTGTTCCTGTTTTCTTTGCTTCTCCCTTCACCTCTCCTTGTTATCCCAGAGAAAACACATACAAACTTCCAGGATGAGTTGTTCCCCGTTCCCTTTCATTTTGGATGGGTTTGTTTTCCCCTTTCAGCTTAGAAATTAAGCTGGAAGTGCCCTGGTTTCAGTCAATTAATCAGCACTTCACACTCACACTGTGATGTTTCCAAACCTCCCATTCCTCCCTCCTTGGGCTGGAAGTTCAGGCTTAGGCCAAGTTCCACACTTGTGCTTTGTTTCTTTTTCCCCAAACACTAATATTCAGTCATCTTATTTTACTTTATGATCTCTGCATACAGATAAACCCATTTCCAGCAGCCCTGGCTCTGCACCACTTTTGATATTTAAATGGAGACGTGTAATCAAAGCTGGATACGCAGGGGTTTAGATGCACTACATAATTAATATATTCCTATCTGAAATGCAATTACTGCTGTTGCATCATATATTTAAGCCAGCAGCTGGCTATTTAAGGTGAGGAGAAGAGTTTTATTGGAATATTATCATTACCAGCACTTCACCAAGGCAGTGTTTGGCTGGTGACAGATCCCTGTCTGCACCAGCAGGTTCACAGGTTTCCATGTTAAATTAAATATATCCTGAAGAATCCCTCAAACACCTCCCTGTGCCTCTCTGGTGGGGCCACTGAGCACAAATGACAAATTATCTGAGTTGCTTTTCCTTCCATACCCCCAGTATCCCAGTCCTGCAGCCTGGCTGATCCCCTGCCTCCTGCTTCCCAGGCTGCCCTTCCCTTCCAGGTCCAAAGCAAAGGAGCATCAGAACCACCCCAGTGACCACTGGGCACACATTTGAACTGAATTGCTGCATGTTAATTGGGTTTTTCCTCATCCAAGTCAGCCAAGCTCAGTTTTAATCGTGTATTTTCATCATCTGGAAGTAACCACAATCAACATTTTAATTAAGATAAAGAGAATGGACTGAGTTTTAGGACTTGTTAACCATTAACAAAGAGATAAAGGGAAACTTCAGTGTTTATAACACACTGATTGTAATGCAAAGGATCTGTCAAGGCTTCAACTACAAAGGAAAACCATTAAATACTACTGTTTAATAAAAAAAACCCCACCTTATAGCTATGAAACAACATCCTCAGAGTGAAGGGAATAAAAATCTGTTTCTTCAAGTGGCTTGATCCAAAAAGAAATGCAGTGAAACCTTCCAGCTTCAAAACATGGCATTCTTCAATTTAAAAAAGGGGGATAAAAAAAGGGCTTGTTTTCTTTTTGGGAGATGGAATGAGGCAGCACAAAGTGCTGGGGTGTGAGTGATAAAACACGACTGGCTGAGCAGATCCTTTGCTATTTCCTCCAGAAATTCCAGATCCATTTCCTTCTGCCAGAAACTCTGGAGATCAAAGCCATTTTGGCCAGGTTTGATTTATTCTGAGCAAGAGCTCAGAACTGCAATTCAGAGCCCACAATAACAGGATAAATAACCAGAGCCAGGCTCTGCTCTGAAGGAATGAGGGGAGATAGGATCAATCCTGGAAAAATTAGCACTGAGGGTGGGGGGGAGTGAAGCAGCATTGGATTCCCTGTTAGTTATTTCAGGATTATTGCAGTTCAGAGCTGGAGGTCTGCAGACAATTCACCCCTGTTCACTCCCTCTCCAGTGCCAACCCAAACATGACTCAGTCATCGCTCCTCTGCCGGCTGTGCTTTGATCAGGGGATTTGTAGCACCAAAGAGTATTTAAGGAATACTTCAGGAAGCCTGGAGATTTTTTATTTATTTTTTTTTTAAGATGTTTTGACTCGTGCCAAATGACAACGAACAAAAAAGTATGCTTCCCTAACTTCCTGGTGACTAGGAAAATTTGCATTTCTGACAGGTGGGAACAACTGCATTGTTAAAAATGCACTGGTTTTATTGAAGAAGGAAGGGGAAAAGCAGCAGATTGACAGCCAGGAGACAACTCCTGATGTAAACAAGCTGAACATTTTCTCACAGAAAAAAAAACAACCCAACCAACAATCAGAGAAAGTGATGTTTTTTTAATGCAGCGAAGCATTAACTGCTTTCATTTTATTGACTCGCCCGTGTAATTTAAATCCCGACGCTGGGAGATTGTTCTGGAACAGAAAACTCCACAGTAAGCAAACCCTGAACCACATGTTAATGATCCCAGCTCTGCTCCTCCATGGAACACCATTTTCCTCATTCTTACATTTGCTCAGCAATGTCAAGGAAGTATTAAAGGCACATTGCTGTGCCCTCTTCCAGCCTTTATCCACATGTTCCAACTTTCCAGTTATATTTTACTGTTTCTTGTTTTTGAAAACAATATTTTTAAAGTGACTGACATTGTAAACCTGATAACACAGGCTGAAATTAGGGAAAGAAGTGCTTCCTGAGGGAAAAACAAGGGTAGAAAAGTTGCTCTAAAGCTACTCATGACCTTGCATAATCCAGATTTACACCTGAACCCAACCACCCCTTCAGCTGCCCCAGGGAGGAGGGAGAGCACATCCTACAACACAGAGCAAATATTGAGTGCCAGCAATGAGAGAAGGAACTGAGAACCAACAAAAACGTGGAAGGCAATAAAGCCAGCACAGATTTAAACATTGCTTCACCACAGTTTGTTCCTAATCAAAGTCCTTAAGAATAATCTGGCCTTGAATCCTGAAAGAGGATAGTATTAATCCAGAGAAAATGAATTAGCACTAAAGAGAGATTAATAAAATGTTCTGGGACACAGACAGCACAAACCCCAATCAGCAGGGAAGGAATAATCTAGGAACTTCCTGGTTGTTGGGTTTTTTTTTTACATACAGACAACCATCTCATACTCTTCTGACAGGTCATGGCAATTTCACTTTTAAAATGTATCAATAATTCAAAAACTGGGAAGTGAAGCAAACAAAGAAAAGGCATTTATGGCACATTACACCTTTTCACGTGACCTGCCACCCCAACGTTTTCCATAAGGGGAAGAAAAAGAAGTTCTGCTTCCAAGGGTCAACATTCACAAACATTTCAGTATTTGAGGGCAAAAATAAACCAGAGGATTTCCCAAGAACACACTTATCAGAGTTCTGCATAAACCATCACAGCTCACAACAGCATGAGAGCTACTGAACTATTATTCTGTATTTTTACACCTTTGACACATCCCTTCCCCTGAGGGAACACCTGAGGCTCTGGAGAAGAACAGGGACCCCCAGTGATCCAGCCTGGACAGCAGAGCATCCCCTTTTTCTCCAGTGAGAAGAAACACAGAGGTGCAGCAACCCCACCCTGCCCAGGGCAGGACAGCACAACCCTCCAGTGCCAAGAAAACTGATGTTCACTCCAAGCCCCACTCATCCTTTTTCCTTTGGTGCCTGCTCTAGTGCTGTGTCGTTTTTATTTAAGCAACCTGTCTCTGGAGGCAGCTGGGAAAAAAATGATCCTTGTCTCAGCAAGACAGGATTCACAGGAATCACTCTCCACGACCTTCTTTCAGTTCTTTCCCACCAGTTCCTGCTGTTTCCCTTCCACACCAATGGGTCACCCAACCAGGTCACTGCCCCCAGGACAGCAGAGTTCTGGGAGGCTCCCTCAGCTGGGAAAACTGTGCTTTTTCCAAGAGGTTTTTCCTAATTCCCAGGGCAGAACAGTTCTCTCACTGCTGGTGTTCCCAGAAAACACCTGAGACTCCCAACACGTCCTTGGAGGTGATTTTGGAGCTGTTGTTAACCCTGCAGAGAAAGCTCAGTTATGGAAGTTCTGAAGCAACAGCAGAGCAGAAAGGACTTGACAGTTCAAGTGCCCTTTGTGCTGACAGCTTCCCTAAGACACAACACAGCAATCAGGTTTTCCTCAACTCCACTTCCATGAATCCCTGAAAGCCTGAAGGAATGTGGGACCACAGGAACAGTACAGACAGAGGAGGTGAATGTTATCCAGGACAGCTCCCAACACAGTTCAGGTGGATTGATCAGATAATTTCACAGCTTCTCACACAGCCAACCTGAAAGCATCAATTGTTTTTTGGACCCAAAGAGACAGACCCAGAAAGCTGGTTGTGCTCCTTCAGCTGCTCTCAGTGCTCAGGAACCACATCTGCTGCTCCTGCTGCCCTGTCCTAAACCAACAATACCTGTCCTAAACCAACAATACCTGTCCTAAACCAACAATACCTGTCCTAAACCAACAATACCTGTCCTAAACCAACAACTAATACCTGTCCTAAAACAATAATTAATACAACTCAGGGGGAAAAGCCAAGCTCTGCAACACAGGCAGAACACAGGATGGCAAGAGAGACAGTTTAAAGAGAGATTAGGAGTCAGTGAAGTTTCCTCACGAGGATTTTAGGGCCGTTGGTGAAGTGGAATTGTTCTCCAGGAAAGGCAAAGAGCTACTCCTCTAATATCATTTTTAATAGAACTGATTCATCTTAATGTCAAGAGAAACTCGTGACAGAGGGATAAACTAATGCATCCAAAGACACCACTGCACCTGCCAGAACTGCTGCAACTGCCAAGAGCAGGCAGAGAAGAACAGTTCCTGCTTTCTCCAAGGCACAGGGTTGAAACACTGAAACACAACTGCTCTGCAATTGTTTGCACCATCTGCTTCTGGAGCTGTGTGACTGCACCAGGCTATGAGGACTCTGGAACACTCAGCTGGAAGACACCAAAAAACTTCGCAGAACCAGTTTTTAGTTCTGGAATAAAATCACATCTAATTATTATTATTTAAGATACTCCTGTGAAAAGCAAGTTAAACCTCAGTGTACTTCAAGAATGGAGCTGAATGGTACTCCAGTCTCATCCCCAAAATCATCCTCAGGACCTTTTACCCTGCAGGACAGCACACAAGTGCATCAGGCTGTGCCATTTTTCACTGACTGTTCTTTTTATTTTTAAATTTTTTACATCTTTTGGTTCTAAAACATCACCCTCAACTGGTGCACCTGAACAGCACCCAGAACCACAGGAAGCACAGGCTCAAGCTCAAACACTCAGCCAAAAACTTTCATTTTCTGACAACCAGCACAATAATGTATTTAATTAGCAGGCGACATTTCAAAGCTGTTGACTTTAACTTCTCTGCTTCACTTGACATATTTAGCTGAAGGCAAAACAAGACTGTTTTCCTGTTGGTATCTCACACTGGAAGAGAAATCAAGTGTCCTTTGCACTGTACATCTTTCCTTTTCCCCCAACAGTAAAATCAAGGGTCACACACACACACTGGAGATTCATTTTTTGCTGCTTTTATCAGCATCAAGAGTTTTTTGGTTTTGTCATTTTTATGCATTATGGCAGTAAGAGGAGAAAAAAAAATCTAACAGAGAAATTAAAGAACTCTGAGCAAGCAAAAATAAATATAAAACAGGGACACTATTTCCATGTCAAATATTCAAAACTGCCAGCAAACCTCACGTCAAGTTGAAACCACTCCACAAAAATGTAAAGGTACTGCAACACAGTGCACTGCACTTCCCACAGTTCTGCAAACAGCTTCAACTTGTGGGACAAGCCCAGTGCTGACAAGAGAAGCTTCAGCTTTTGTTGTTAATACCCTGAACAATTAATGCAACTCAGCAGGAACTCATTGCCCAGAATGGCAACTCTCCCCCTGGAATTCCAGGGAGACACTAAAGCATCTGATGTGCAGGAGTGGGACAAGTTCTCCCACTGGCAGAACCTGAGAACTACAAATCCAACAGCTCCAGAATCCAACAAATCCAACAAATCCAGAAATAAAGGGGGAGGGAAGAGAGAACAAACCAAACCACTGCCACGGACATCACCACTGAGCAAAGTTCTCCTTCACTGTGGTCTCACAGAATAAACTTGGAAAAGCTTGGAAGAAAGGAAGATACAGCTCAGAGCAGCAGATCCTGGGTGATCTGTGTCTGCAGACAATGCACTGGTAAGAAGGACAGTTTATTATTTATTCAGAACTTGAATAAAGCCCCAACAAGCAGCACAAGGAGGAGCAGGAACAGTTCCCTTTTCAAAGATCCTGCTTGCAAAGCTCTGCCAAGTCCAACCCCAGCCCTGGGCTGTGACCAAGCAGCAGCTCCTGCCCTGCACTGGGTGCTTTTCTGTGCAGCTCCAGCAGGTGAAAAGGAACACACTGAACCTTTTAAATGTGCAAATTCAGACACAAAGGGGCAAACCACAACTCTGATCTGTTCTCATGCAGGTCCTTGACTTTGCAGGTTTAAAGAATAAAGTGCTAAAGTGTTCTTGGATGTTATTTTGTATTTTTTCCCAATCGAACTGGTCACTGGGTCTGGTCTCCCAGTGAGTCCAGGAGCAGCTGAGATGAAGAATTCCCAGTCTCACAGCTCAGCTACAGGAAGCCAGAGGAAAGAGGCACAGCCAAACTTAACTTCCCAGGAAAAAAATTTAACTTACTGAGCCACAGTTTCTCCAGAACACTCAGCTCAGAGTTAATATTTCTGCTAAGCTAAAACTGGCACAGAGCAGAGTTTGAGCTGCACAGTTAAACTGAGTTAATATTTCTGCTAAGCTAAAACTGGCACAGAGCAGAGTTTGAGCTGCACAGTTAAACTGAGCCTAAAGCAAAGGCAGGTCACTGTCCTAAGAGCAGAACAGCTCCTGTTCCAGAAGGGAAAGATTTACTCAGGAGGAGCTGCAGGAAGAGACACAGGCTAAGAAATATCAGCACCTCACTGGTGAGCAGGGCAGGGGAAAAAGGAGATGTGAAAATGTTTCCTTACCAGTTTGAAGTCTTGAATGCTGCAGATGAAATAGGGGGTGTTGGGCCGGCGGCTCTCGATGTAAACGCAATCTTTAAAGAGACAAGAGTTTAAAAATAACGGGAATTAACTTCTGTACCTCCAAGAAAGAACACAAAAACAGGATAAAACTGAAACACAGCCTAAGCTTTTTGAAAGAATCACCATTTCATTTGCATTAACGTGTAATTTATGCCGAGCGCGGTCTAAGAATAGAAACTATTTATGATGATAAATAAGGGAATTAACTGCATAAAAATTAACTTTGATTTGAATAGACATTTTACTGGGAAAAAAAAAAAAAACAAACCAAAAAGAAAGTCATTGAAAGCCCACTCTGGATTGAGTTAATAACAACGACCAGGTCACAGCCTATGAACCAGATCAAAATAAGAGAGGGAACTAATCAGATCTGGTGTGGTCAGTTTGCCATTAAAAACCCAGCACTAACATATTTTCTCTTCTAATTGTGAAGAAAACCAAGGCAACCAATCCCAGATGAAACACAGCCAAGTAAATTAGATTTACCTCAGGGAAGGCCTGGGCTTTCTCCAGTTACATTTGACATGACAGAGACACAGTAATTATTTTTGTTTGCTTTTGACAACTGGACCCTCCGAGGTTGCTGTAACATAAGGGCTGTTGTATTAAAAACAGGCTTGGCAATAGCTACAACAAAAGCAGTGCCTTTGGAATAGAATTACTGCAGGGATGGGAACCAAGTGCCTGATTAATGATAATGACCTTAGAAATCAGAAAACTCACACAAAGCCTGCTAAACAACAAAGATGCTGCTCCCAAAGCCAAACAAGTACCTAAGGACAGTCATTGTGTGCCTTTTTATAGACATAGAAATAAATGATATTCAAACCACAGAAGGTACAGAAAACACCATTATCCTATGAATGGCTTTCCATGAATTTTTTTTTTACATTTCTACAGAAAAACTCCAAGGCTCAGAGTTTAAGCCAAACAAATCTCTAGGGACAGTCACTGTGTCCCTTTTTATACACATTTAAATAAATTATATTCAAACCACAGAAGATACAAAACCCACCATTATCCTATGAATGGGTTTCCATGATTTTTTTTTTTATATTTCTACAGAAAAACTCCAAAATCTCAGAGTTTTATAACACACATGGATGCAGTTTGGATGCAGTTTGATTCAATCCAGCTTATCTGGGAACTGTGGCAATTTAAGCACATCAAAGCACCCGTGTGTCATCCCAGACTTCCCTGGCTAATCATTCCATTTGGACAAACCTCCACTCACTCCAACCAACTGCTCAGCAGCCCAGATGAACCATCTATTTATTTCCATCATGTCCCACCTCCTCTCACGTGCTGGAAGTTTTTTCAGGGTTCATTGGGGAACGTGCAGGAAAAGCCATGAGATCACAGATACAGAAAACACCACAACTTCCAAGATTTTTATTTTCTTTTTCCTTTTCCCCCCACCTTAATATCTCAGTTTTACAAGCCTCATCTCCAGAGCATTATCACACAGCAGGCAGAACAAACAGCTGAACAAAACAGCACCAAAAAATAAGGGAATGTGGCATCTCCTGTGCATAAAGCAAAGGAGTTGCCTCTCTCTGTACTGCATTTAAGGGAGGCACTGCTGGCTGACACCCACTTCAGACATCTCTGAAGCAACAGAGGCCACACTGAGAAGGAAACAAGTTTATCCAGGTGCAAAGCAACGTCCTGAATGAAAAATGCCCCCCCAAAAAAGGAGAACACTGATGGATGGGTTCACATCAACCACCCAAAACTCGCCATAAAGAGCAATTCCTGCCCTTTACCAGAAACCCAACCAGCTTCCAAGTGGACCCAAGGACAGCATTTTTATAATGCAATAAGATTTATGCCACTGAAAACTGCACCCCAGCCCCATCCTCACCCTCAGCATGCTGCAATGGGGTGTCTCACCCTTTTTTTTGTCCCCCCCCTGACAACTTCAGCCAAGTATAATTTGATTTATTCTGCTGGAGGATGGTTGTCCTCACATCATCCTGTGTTCACCAGGAGGTGAGAGCAAGTAACCCCATGGGAAATGTGTGTGCTACAAATCCACACAGTGAGATCTCATCCCAGGGCCACCTTGGACAACTCCAAACACCTGAGGTTTGTACTCAAAATGTGGGGAACACGCAGGGCTGAATAATCTCATTTTCAAGTACAGGTTGAGGAAAATGTTAACTGGCAGCAGCCACAGGTTAGACCTTGAAACCTGACATGAGACCCTAAAAACTTGATGTTCAGAGGCACATCCAAGACATGCAGAGCAAACCACAGAGCTCCCTGCTGAACAAACCGGCAAAGAAAAGAAAAATAATCGACAAAAAATAAAAATAAAAGGGCTTTTCCATAACCTTTGCCACTCCAATGGCAAAACAGAGTAAAGAACCAAGTTCCCTGCACAGCTCTTGGGTTCACTGCCTGTCTCCAGCCGGGAGTGCATTTGCTGCCTTTCCCATTCCGTGTAAAACGTCCCACTGGAGATGGAGCGTTTCCCTGCCACATGGCACAGAGTCATTATGCCTTTGGGCTCGTGATATTCACCAGATGTGCCCTAGTTCTGAAGGGTTACATTAATATTCCCACACTAAAAGCTGCTTTTAAAATTAGAGCTTCGATACGTGGACGTAAAGATCTTTTTGGGGGGGAAAAAGAAAACCAAACCCAACCACCTCCATTTTCTGAGTAGTTGAAGTGTTGTGGGGGGGAAATGGGAAAAATGGGGAAAAAATGGAAAAAAAAAGAAAAAATGGAAAAAATGGAAAAAATGGGAAAAAAGGAAAAAAGAAAAAAAGGAAAAAATGGAAAAAACTTTAAAAAGGGAAAAATGGAAAAAAATGGGTAAAATGGAAAAAAATGAAAAATGGAAAAAAATTTTAAAAAGGGGAAAAAATAAAAAAAAGAAAAAAATGGGGAAAAATGGAGGAAAATGGGGAAAAATGGAAAAAATAGGAAAAAAATAGGAAAAAAATAGGAAAAAAATAGGAAAAAACATTGGAAAAAACATTGGAAAAAACATTGGAAAAAACATTGGAAAAAACATTGGAAAAAACATTGGAAAAAACATTGGAAAAAACATTGGAAAAAACATTGGAAAAATCAGGAAAAAAAATGGAAAAAAAATTGGAAAAAATTGGGGAAATTGGGGAAAATTGGGAAAAATTGGGAAAAATTGGGAAAAAATTGGAAAAAAAATGGAAAAAAATTGGGAAAAAATTGGGAAAAAATTGGGAAAAAATTGGGAAAAAATTGGGAAAAAATTGGGAAAAAATTGGGAAAAAATTGGGAAAAAATTGGAAAAAAATTGGAAAAAAATTGGAAAAAAATTGGAAAAAAATTGGAAAAAAATTGGAAAAAAATTGGAAAAAAATTGGAAAAAAATGGTAAGATGGTTCAGTGCCAGAGAGGAACGTGGGGAGGAGGGCACTGGGAAGGCCCAGCACCTGGTGTGAGCCAGGCCAACATTCCCACTGCCAGGTAGGGAGCTGTGCAGCCTCCTCTCTCCTCCCCCATATGGCTGACAACAAACAAATTGCCAGCCTGATCTTTCAGTGTCACCTCCTGCCGAGCAGATTTCCAGCAGCTCTGCTGGCTCCTTGTCAGGGAACGCCGAGCCCCAGCCCTGCTCTGCAATAAATGGTTCAACCAATTTACTGTGTTCATTTGAAGCTCACAGGAGTATTCCCAGTGCCTGGGCTATAGTTCTTATTTGGCAAATGATTTTATTATAAACTGGTATCATAGTGAATCCATTTTCTTTAAGGGGTTTTGCTGCTGTTTAATGGACTGTCAGTATAATTTAGATTTCATCTATTTAAACTCATTCAAGCCTGGCTCCTGATTGTACAATAAATGGAACATATTTCTATTCAACAAAATTAATGACAGCTAATTGTACTCTGCAGCTCCCAATTTCATAAAAGCAACTGTTCTGCAGCTCAGGCCCCCAGCTCCAGCATTTCCCACACCAATTATTTTCCTGCACTTTTCAAGCATGTCCACAACACTGCACAGTTCTCCTTGGAAGATGCATTCAGACATACTTCATTAACAACCCTGAGACAAAGCAAAATGTCCTTACAGAAAGTTGTTACCCAAAAAATAAAATGCCACACTGAAAGCAAAGGGTGCTGAGCCCCTGCAAGGGGATCCTCCTGCCTTGGAATTGTTTTTCTTTTTCAATTAAACACAGGGAAAAGGGAGGATGGGTGGGAATAAAGAATCCAGGCTGCTAAAAAATATTAATTAAATAACCAATTAGTCTAAGAGCTCCTCCTTTAGCAACAGATAAGCTTTACTGCACACATGCCATTTCAGACAGTCTTTTCTGGTCTTTTAAGGCAGCAAAGTTCTGCTGGAGGTGCCACATTTGGATCTCACAAACACCCACGGAGCCACCTGGCTCCCAAACCTCCTCTGGCTGCACTTCCACAGCTCTGCACAGACACTCCTTTCTAAACCTGGGAGACACAAAAGATGAGCAGCACCACAAACGTCTCACTTTATTTACACAGCCTTAACTTCCTTTTCTATTTTAAAAAAAATCCCCCGATGTGCAATTCCCAACTCACTGGGACGGCTCCGGGTAATTCCTCCCAGACCTCAAACACAGGGATCATAATAAGCCTTTAAAAATGGGGAAAACTGTCACATATTTCATGGGATCAAGTGGTTTTCCACGATGCCTTTGAGTAGGGAATGCAACTGGCCAACACACAAAAATGTGGAGAGATCAAAGGACTGGGAATGGGGAGATAGAGAAGTTTTCTCCTCATGCACTTCCCATTCACTTGTGCTTCCCAAGTTTTGGCAGTGAGTCACTGGAGGAAATAAAGAGTCAACAGTTGGCCCACGAAGCTGCACTTGATGTAAAAACTCATTTTTATGTGGTTTGAAGGAGCTCTTGTACAGTCCATGCAGGACTGGAACTCCACACTCTAGCAGGGAAAACAGGCTCACCACGAGGGCTTGGAAAACTCTTCCATTGCCAAACCCACCACAGACACCAAATGATTGCTGAACTTCTCTCCCTTGGCCACCTTTTTGATAATTCAAGTGTAACACACTCATCAAAACCTGATCTCTTGTGTTTTCATCCAGCCTGGTTTATGTTCTCTGTTTGTACCCCCAGCACACACAGAAAGGCAGTTTTATGCATTAAGGAGCTGGTGTGCTCTGCCACACAGCCTTAATTATTTCCTGTGCTTAATATTATTCACTTACTCCCTTTAAAAACCACACTTCTCCAACTCTCCAATGCTTTATTTGGAAAAAAAAAAACAAAAACAAACTCCCAGCCATTCCTATTTCCCACCCCTGACCCCATCACTCCATCCTCCTGATTAGACACAGAGCAATCCATTTTCTAAGCTGTTGGTGCAGCCCTGAACAGAAACATGTGTTCAGAGCAGGGAAATTAAATGTGTCACTTGAGTGAGGATGATTTTCCCAGAGTGCTGCATTTCAAACAGTGCAGCCTGTGGAGATGCAAATACTGGCACTGCTGTCGAGTGAGCTCATGAGAACCCCCCATTACCCACCCAACACAGACAAAAAACAAGGGTCTGGCCAAGGATCTCCTCAAATTCAAATGTACACCTGAAAAAAATATCATTTCCTCGCATTTCTTCCTTCTGCCCAAGCACCAAAGTCAAATTTCAACTTCCCAGCAAACAATTAACTTTCCTGCAAACAGCTGGCAGCACCAAAAAATTACCTTTATTCCTCAAAATCAACCTGTATTTTCCCAAAAGCAAACTCTTTTCCCTGGAAGGAGCTCTGAGAAGCCTTTCACACAGAACAAATCAAGGCAGCAGCTGTAAAGCTGATCTTACAGCAGAAGTGTTATTTACTTTAACACATGGTATGTCACCTTTTCCCCTTCGTTTTAAAGCACAATATTTATATATACATACATAAAATATATATAAAAATTTATATAACATATAAATATATTATTATATTTAATATATATTTATTTAATATTATAATTAATGTATTATATTGATATATAATAGCATAAAAACTTGCTGTTGGGTCAGCCCTGGGCAGAGCCACCTCCTCAGTGCTGCTCTCCAGGATTTCTACACAAAGGCCAAACAAAGCCAGAGGAATCCATTTGCCAGATCAACCTTGATCTGCACTTAAGGCTGCATCTGCCAGGCACCAGCAGCTGTCCAAGAGTAAATGTGAACTCAGTAAATGCATCTTGTTTTTTCATCCAGCCTGGTTTATGTTCTCTGTTTGGACCCCCAGCACACACAGAAAGGCAGTTTTATGCATTAAGGAGCTGGTGTGCTCTGCCATGCTGCCTTAATTACTTTCTGTGCTTAATATTATTCACTTACTCCCTTTAAAAACCACATTTCTCCAACTCTCCAACACTGAGAATCAAAATTAATGACAAGCACTGTGATATCCCACAGCACAGGACAGAACCAGTCCGAGTTTCAGCTGCAGACAAACAGGCTCTTCCTACACACAGACTTCAATCAAAAACCTTTCTGGGATGTTTTCACCCATTTTCTTAACCCTCCTGACATGATTTAGGACTCACCTACTAATCCAGGCCTCTACTTTAATTTTTTTTTCCCCTTCTTTTAATTACCCGAGGAAGAAAACGAGTAAAGAACACGTTTGTTTCCACTGAAACAAAAAAAGTCTTAATGTTTTCTTAAAAAAAAAAAAAATTGTTAGTTTTCCTCACCACTATTCACAGATGCAGAAGGGTTGAAAACAGTGGTGGAAGTGTGAAAAATAAGGGAGCTTTTTTAACCACATGAAGCAGCTCAGCTCCTGAGGTGACTCCTCTTCAGAGGAGCTGAAAGTCTGGCACTGAACTATTGCAATGATCTCCTGTCACAATGGTAACAGATTTTCAAAGGAAAAGGAAAATACAGGCTCTGCAGCACTTTGGAACACACTCAGTCCAACTGTGGAGCTTCTGAGGGAACAGGAGACCACACGTGGAAAACACACATCTCTGTGACAAACCTGACCCACACAACAGGACAAAAAACAAAGGGCTGGCCAAAGACCTCCTCAAATTCAAATGTACAGCTGAAAAAAAATATCATCTCCTTGCATTTCTTCCTTCTGCCCAAGCACCAAATTCGAATTTCAACTTCCCAGCAAACAATTAACTTTCCTCCTTCCGACTTCAGCGGCCTAAAATACACTTGCCAGAATTTCAAGGCTTATAGAAAAAAAATCATGTTCACCTTAGATATATTTTTATATTCTATTCTGGCATGGCCCCCTTTTGCAGCTGATAAAGCTGTCAGAATTAATAGAAGCATCCAGAAGAACGACAAACACGTGGGCCAATGTCAAATACAAGCCAAGCACTGTCAGACACGAGTTTTTGTTTCATTCAGCCCAGATCCCAACATACCAATTATCAACAAATAAACAGAGGGAGGAAGAACTTCGGTTTGGTTCTTGGTTTTGTATTTTTATAAAGTTCATGGATTAAAACAACCATTCCAGCAATTTCCTCAGTTACAACAATACAAAACATGGACGGAGTTTTAATAAAGGGAACGTTTACAATTAATTACACCAGCAAAAACTAAAGATTAAAATTTATATTGCTTGATAAGCAACCTGACAGGGGATTTTAAGGCAGCCAGAAGGAATCTCAGCCTGACTGGATCTTAGGCAAATATAACTGTGGTTCCACTGAGGCTGGGACTCCCCAGGACAATGATTCCAGCCCTGCAGGTTCACACACAGCCTGACCCCACCTTTGGCTGTTTGCTCACTGTGACAGAGCAAGAACCCAACTCCTGCAGGTCTCCCATCCCTGCAGACTCTTCCACAGCTGAGGAAGTGCTCCCTTGGAAAAATGGCCACTCTAAAACAGAACATATCCCAGAGAAAAGCAGGATTTCACAGCAGTGTCTGACCTGCAGAGCCAGCCCTGACCTTCTCCCTTCCTGCCCAGGGAACAGCTCAGGGGGTTGTGATGCCTCCTGAGCCACACTCAGGGGCAGGAATCCAACAGAACTCTGAAGGGACATCGACCTCTAAACCCAGAGAAGTCAGTGCTCAGCTCAAGTTATATTTTCCAGTAGCAATATCTCACTTTCATCCCAGCGACAACAACTTCGTACACCTCAGAAATAAAAAGGCAACTAAACCCAAAGGTCCAACAGCTGTCCCAAACAGCCTAAAAGAATGGAAGAATTTCTTTGCAGAGAGGGTGCTCAGCCATTGGAATGGGCTGCCCAGGGAAGTGGGGGATTCTCCATCCCTGGAGGTTTTTAAGCTGAGACTGGATGTGGCATCAGTGCCATGGGCTGGGAACCACAGCGGGGTTGGATCAGGGGTTGGACTGGATGATCTCGGAGGTCCCTTCCAACCCAGCTGATTCCATGATTCTAAATGGCAAAGGAGCTCGTTCCTATTTTTCAGATACAAGGCCACATGTTCCAGGACACACAGGAGTGGGAGGTGTCTCTGCCCATGGCAGGGAGCTGGAATGGGATGATCTTTAAGGTCCCTTCCAACCCAAACCATCCTGTGATTCCATCTGATAAAAAAGCTCATTCTGCCTCTTTCCCTGCACTGTATCAAACTGCTTGTTCTTTATACTCTGTAAACTTTAAGAAGCCATAATTAAAATACTTGTTTCATCTATTCCAGTTTGCATTTTCAAATTTTGTATGCAAATGCAATCCAGTCAGACAGTTCCAAATAAAAGAATAAGTCAAGATTATATATATATTCACATGGCCTATGTTTTAAAATAACTCAAGGCTCTTAAAAAGTGCTGTTTTTATTTAACAATCATCCTTCTTAGTTTGGGGCTAATTCACTGAGTGGTTAATGCTTTAGTGTTTCTCTAGGTAGAAATATTATATATAATACAGATATAGTAAATAATATTGCTCTGCTGGTCCAACAGCTGTCCCAAACAGCCTAAAACATCTCTAAATGACAAAGGAACTCACTCCTTTTTTTCAGATACAAGGCCACATGTTCCAGGACACACAGAAGGAGTGGGAGGTGTCTCTGCCCATGGCAGGGAGCTGGAATGGGATGATCCTTGAGGTCCCTTCCAATCCAAACCATCCTGTGATTCTGTCTGATGAAAAAACTCACTCTGCCTCTTTCCCTGCACTGTATCAAACTGCACTTCCCATATCTAACCCCCTGCACCTCTTCTTCCAGCTTCACAGGGATCCTAAAGCTCCAGGACAACGAGGCTCTCAAAAGCTGTTCCAAAGCAGTTTGCTGGAGCAGCAGAGTGGTGGGTGGGACCATCTCACCTTGTGTTACCTCCCACTGATTCCTCTTGCTCAGGTGCTGTTTATGTAGCTACTGATGTCACTGGAGAAACAGATCCTCATAAATCCTTTTAATTCCTGCAGATCCTTTTAAATGTTTCTACGTAGGTGAAGCAAACAACATTGGCCTCAGCTCCAGGGGACATGAAGTCACCTGGTTTTTTCCTGAAGCTCCAAATCAGTTCAGACTCCCATCCAACAAAGTTTTTCCAGTCCTGCACTCAAGGTGCCACCACAATGACACTACAGCTCAGTGACAATACCCAATTCTGTGACTTTAATATGAGAATATCCCTTCCTGAGGTGTTCAACAGGCTGAGGGTGAAAGGGGACAGGGACACACAGAGGTTCCTCCAAGTAAGAAAGGTATTCAAGAGCTCAGAGAACAAGACAATCATTATTCACAGAACCAGCTACTATTCTGAGGCAGATATTTCTACTATGTACTTTTGCTGGCATCTTAATCCATTTAGTTCATAATTTATTGGGCTACTGAAAAGGAAATCTCCATGTCCAATGACAGGCTGAAGACACAGGAGAAAAATACCTCCATATGTCAGGTTCTTGGGAGATTTTAAGCTTGTTGTTGCCCTCATGAAGAGGGAGGGGAAAGATGCAAATATATTACCTCGTGCTAAGGAAGCCTAAAGCAAATCTGAACAGCCCCCGTGCAACCAAAATTCATGTTCCAACAAAAGCAAGGTTACAACTGCGTGTGGGGGGGGATAAAAATCAGGAAAACCCCCCAGATTAGATTGGGAAGGAAATGGGAGGGAGGTTGTGGAAGCTGAGGGGACAGATGGGGAACTGGGCCAACAAGCTTTTAGGAGAGGCCTGTGTGATTCCCAGCAAAGTAGAGAAGATTAATTGCATAGTGTTGTCTAAGCCCTACTCAGTTCTTTTTAATACCTTGTTTAAAGCTGTGCATGAATTCATTATATCCATGCAAATTAATAAGAGCAGTATTTATACAGTAACAATGTAGTGCCACCTTTCACTTGGAAAAATTCCAATTATCTTGATTATGTATTTATTTACAGTTTGTTTTCTATTGCTCCAATACAGCTGCTGAGCTCAGCATGGAAAAAAAGCTGCATTAAGTGCTGGATTAAGTACTGTACAGCAACAGGGTAAACACAGAATGAGATTTTAAGCAAGGACTTCACAGGAGGAAAATGCAGACCTTTAACTTTCATCCATATCAGATAAGAGTATTTAAGGGACAGAATCAAATGACTGGAAAGGATTTCCTTTCCTTAAAGCCTAGGAGATGTAAGCTGAAGACAGCTATCCCTATTGCACACACCTTTAATTTTCATCTTTCTAATCCTTGCTGTGTCTCATTAATTTAAACTCTCTAATCTCTCTTAAAATTTATGTAATTTGCACCCTTAGCTACAAATACATCTTCCTGTGTGTAACAAGCTGTAAGAGCTCCTTCTGTAACACATGCTAAAACTGGTTTTTGGATAAATTAAGCACAGGAATGTGTATTCAAGATCTCATCCTGTTGAGAAATTACCTTTGAAATCGAATTTAAAAATCAGTATATTCAGTTAAGATTCCAGTTAAGCTCATGTCCCTCCAGAACTGAGCTAATGTTTGTTCTCACCACCCTCAGCACTTTTCAAGACAAAGTTTTACAAAAGCACAAAGAGCAAACTGAGCAGAAAAGTTTCAGTGCTGGGGCACCTCTCTTATGCTAATTATTACTAATCATGTAATAAGCAGATTCTTAAATGACAGAACAGTTACAAATACCCCATTATCACACAGACTGTGGTTTTCCCTGTTCTTTCACTGAATAACCTCCTCCACACCAGCTCCAACCACCCCTCCATCCCACTACAACAGGGCAAAATTGAGATCACAAACTGGTTTCCCGTCTTCATTTCAAGCCCCAGCTCTTTCTGCAATAAAGCCAGTGTCTCACATTGTACTCCTGGGCCCACACAACAGCTGTTCTCCACAGATTCTGAATTATTTTTCATCCTCTGACACCGAAAATAAGATTGTCACCAGAGCCAGAGCTTCTGCAGCTCCCTATTGCCACTGCTCGGGCGACAAATATTCCCCAGCCTCGAGCCCTGAGCAGGGACAAACAGCTCCTCAGAATGGTTTGGAGTGATGGATGAAAGGAGTCCAAATTGGAGCTGAAGCATTTCAAGAGATAAGCTGCTCTGGCTAATGCTGGGAGAGCTCAGTGAAAAACACACTCTTGGACTTGCAGGGGGAAGGAGGAGTGTGGAATTCAGCACCTCCCGCCAGGAGCAGTGGCTGGGCTGACCCACACCCCTTGGAGCACCCACAGCCACCAAAACTGGGGGCAGCACTGCAAACATTCCCATCTGCACTGATGCCTTAAGGTCCATCTAGTTTTTTGACTTTTCTAATTTTTCTAAGTTTCATAAGTAGTTACACAGCAGAAGCAGATTTTAGAAGCAGCAGCATTTATTATTCCCTTACCCTTTGCCCAGTAACTACAACCCTTTTACCCCAATTCCCCACATCAATCCCCCTGAATTCCATTAGAAATGTTTAGTCTCTCTTCAAGATAGGCCTCTTCTGTTTGAGGACATCTAATCCTGGCCTGAACTGCAAGAGTACAGTCAAGACCTGGGTAACCATGTGCCCCCTGTACCCCAAAGAAGATGAAGATGATGAAGAAAAGGGTCTCAAAGACCCCAGCCCCAATTCCCCAGGGGTGGGACTGGGGGTGGACCAGGGCAAAAGCCAGGGGGTGGAAAAACCTGGGATTGGACAGAGAATATTATAACATCTGTAACAGAAGCATCTTGTAACCCTATGCCTAGGCACAAATTAAATCCTTTCCTTATCTCGCCCTCAAAACTAAGTTGTCTTGGGAGTTTTTTCTCCCTGAGTTTTCTTTCAGGCATCAGTACTCACACAGTGACATTTCTGTAGCTGAGCTATTACACAGCACCTCACAGAAAAATGAGATTTGACCTCCTGAGTTTCCCAGGTTTTCAGTTTGGATCCATCTCTGTTTTGCTCACTGTGGTACACTGAGCATTTCACAGCAAAGGGATGTAAAAGCACCAGGGCCCTTCAGCCCACACTAAAGCCAAACACAGTTATTTATTGCTTGTGGGGGAACAAACAACTGCAGTCAACACTTCTGAGATGCTGTGCAGGTGAACAGAGAAGTTTGTACTCAAAATGTGGGGAACACGCAGGGCTGAATCATCTCATTTTCAAGTACAGGTTGAGGAAAATGTTAACTGGCAGCAGCCACAGGTTAGACCTTGAAACCTTACATGAGACCCTAAAAACTTGATGTTCAGAGGCACATCCAAGACATGCAGAGCACACCCCAAGCTCCTGGTTCTGTGCCCAAAACATCCCAGACACTTGCTGGTGCTGACACTGCTAAAGCTGCTGTGCACAGGCTGAGCTGTTAATGAGGGGGGTGAAATCAGTGGCATAACAGGGATGAGATCTGAAGTCACCTGATTTATATTTCACAGAGGAGCTTTAGAAAACAATCACAGATCCACAGACAAACTCTCCAGAAAGGTTTGAAGATTTTGAAGATCATTCTCCATCCCAGTCAAAACCTCCAGCTCAGATCAGTTTGTTCCCAAAGTGGGAGCAAAGCCTTTAGTGCATTACCCAATTTAGTTTCAAATCTCCCAGGGACAGAGATTCCATGGGACACACAGATAAATTAAGGCAGCAGAAAGCAAAAAGGGTGGCTCTTTCCTGAAGGGGAGCTAACTCAGACATCACAAGACACACTGAAAAGCTTTTGCATGCCCAGCCTCCCTTTGTGTCCTTGGAAAGGCTGCCTCCTGCCCCCAGGACAAGGATAATTTCAATTAGCAGGGAGCACACAGGGCTGGCAGCTGCAGAGCACAAGGACTTCCAAAGGGAAACAAGGCAGGGAAGGGATTCCTTACCTCCAGGCCTGTACACCACATCATCCTCGGTGATGAAGGACGTGATCTCCCCGTTGTCGGTCCTCTCGTAGCGGGATTTCTTCTTGGGGGGTTTCTTTTTGCTCTTCTTGGTGGACTCCTCGGTGGTGGCACTGTTGTTGTCGTTGTCCTCATCCTCGCTGTGGTCGCTCTCCGCGTAATTCTTGGCCCCCCCTTCCAAGGTGCAGCTGCGCCGGGGCCGGGAGTTCTCGCTCTCCCTCGCCTTGTCCCTCTTGTCCCGCTCCTTATCCCGGTCTCTGTCCCTGTCCTTCTCTTTGTCTTTGTCTTTCTCCTTGTCGGCTGTCATGATTCGCCACGTGCCTTCTTCTGTCCTCTCACGGCTGGGCCTCCGTGAAAGGTAGACAGTGAGCCTGGGCTTCAGTCTTCTGAATTTCTCACTCAAATCCAGGAAAAATTCGACCACTCCAACAACCCCAGCGTTTTAAAAAGGTTCTTGAAGGGGTGAGGGGAAAGAAAGAAGGGAAAAGCCCATGTTAATATTCGAAATTCTCACCATTTCTGCAAAAATAAAAATTCAAACCCCCACCATCCCAAAGCAACTCGGTCAGAATTGTAAAATACAAAGCAGCTCTTTGAAGGCTTCACAGAAATAACAACTTCAGTGTCTGTAAAATGTTTGAAGCCACTTCCCTCCTCAGAAAGATCCTCACAACTCCTTAAAAAAAAAAATTCTTCTGTTTGCTACAGACAGGCAATAACTTCTGGGATTCAGAAGTGCTCACTGAGAACACACATCACTTTATACCTGCAGCTAACAGGAAGGAAAAAAAGCAATTCCATAAAAGATTTAGGAAGGGACAAGTGCAAGAAAGGAGGAGTTCCTTTCCTTTCCTCTGGCTCCCAACTGGAAGCAAATGAAGGAGTTCAGCAAATGGCTGGATTGTTTCACATCCCCACACCACTCACAACGGATGCCCTACAAAGCTGGGACAGAGTAAAGGATGCCATCTGCCACTTCCAGGGCAATCTGTTAGGAAGTCCTGCCCCTATCCTGCTTTTCCAAAAATAGAGCCAACCTGTAATCCACAGATTACAGGAATTAATTAATTGAAACCAAACCAAACCGCAGGAGTTACAAATGCACTAACAAAACCTGCCTTTCCATAGATAAAAATAGGATCTTTCCTGAAAGGAGAGTGTTTCAAAAAGGAGGCATCCAACACACAAAGGTAAATTATCTTTTTTCCCCTGATTCACCAATTTACTCACATCTAACTCCTGACTTTTCAGGAAGCTGCTACTTGGTGCAATGAGAACTTCACCCACTGTGTGGAAAGCTGCAGCCTCAAAGGCTGGGGCCCTGAGAACATTCATTGTTCATGTGTTAAGCTTTTGAAACCACATTAGAGAAGGAAAAGGACTATTTTCATCTTTAAGAAGTCAGCTGAGCAGTCAGTGATCCCCTGCACTTGACATTCCTTCAGCCTGACAGGAACCTCAGACCACAACATTCCCTGTCGACTCCCACCTCCAGCAATGGAAACAGCAAGAGAGAGAGACAAATTGCTTTTGCTGATGCAATTCAGGCTGTGCCTTGAATCTCTCAGGCATTTCCTGAATGAACAGCTCAGGTAGGAAATGATTCTGTTTTCTTTCCCTGTTATAGCAGCTGCCATCACTCTGATAACACACCGGGGGAATCCAATGAAACTCCAGTGGAGAAGAGCACAATGAACCTGTCAACTGCCAGAGAAGCTGCAGGTAATAGTGAGAGCAAAGCTCTGCAGGGATTCAATAAGAAATGTCTTAAATTTCCAGAGGTTAGGGAATTCCCCAGCAGCAAACTTGGGGTTTTTTTTAACTCTCACTGTTGATATAAAGATCACTCTGGTGAAAGGATCACACCCCTCTTGTGGCACAGCTGATCTCAGCACAAGCACCTTTCTCTGGCAAGTGCAAAATGTGTCTCTTTAGCCTCTAAATAATTTCCAATTAAAAAAAACCAATCATCCATCAGTCACCACAGTATTGAATTATTGGGGATGGGTGGCACATGAACAGAAAGAGCAGGTTTGAACCTGGACAGCTACAGGGCTTTTCCTTGAAGCCCCAAACTTAAGAAGGTGCCAACCACCCCACACAGCTCTGAACATAAAGGAAAAATGATTTTAAAGTCCCTGTCTGAAGGAAAAATAAACTGAAGTTAATTAATAACTGATAGATAATACATCCATATTAATTTTATCTGCATCTGAGGCATTCTGAGCTCCTCTTCATAACCCACAACTCTAAAGGAAGCAGAGTTGTGCAAATAACCCTGGAAAAAGCAGCCAGGCTCTCACTGCAGGCTGCTCCTGGCCAAGTTTTATTTGGAAAGCAAATTCCAAGTGAACCATTTTACACCAGTGGAGTCTGTTCAAGAGCCAACACCACATCAAACCCAGTGAGCTCCCCGTGCCTGGGGGGTAAATCACTTCCCAGGAGTCACCCCCCAAGTGCAACTTCCCCCCCTTGCCCTGCTCTTCTGTCTCCATCGACCCTTTTTATGGGCAGAGGTAAAACCAATTGGCCAGGAGAGAGAAAACCCCTCCACAGCCCCTGCCATGGAGCACAGGAGAAGCCTCCAAACATCCTCAACTGATGGATTCCAGTTCTCCCCAGGAGCAAGGACCAACCCTGCAGGATTTAAACCCCCCCCACAGCTGCAGGTTTTAAGTCCTTGCTGTTGCTCTCAGATTAAATCCAAACAAAGTACTTCAGTGTTTTTATTACAAGTCCAATTATTAATGGGGATTTTTTTCCTGGGTTTTTGTGTTTTGGGTTGTTTTTTTTTTTGCACAGAGGAGGAACGTTGAATAATTAAAAACCACGTTCAGAATGATTTTGTTTACTGGAGGGCTGGGCAATAATTAGTGTAGAGCACAGTCAGTCTGTTCAGCTGTGAAATTTCCAGCTAAAAAAACACAGCCAAATGGCCACTCTCCTCCCAGCTCCCATTTCAGGAGATTCCAGAACAAGTCATTTCCACAGCCAATGTATTTATGAACAGCAGAGGCAGCCTCTTCATCTTATCAGTCCCTACCTTGGGATGCAATCTCAGCACGAGCACTGTTCAACTTTCTCACATAAGTACATCCCATTTCCAAGACTATTTTACTCCAAATGCTCCATTTCAAAAGTTTTGCAGCATTCAACCCACATCACCGTGAAGCAACGACTACTTCTGTCTAAGAATAAAGCAATCCCATAACCTTAAATTCAGCTGCAACAGGACCAAGAAAAAACACGACAGAGAAAAGATAATGTTACACAAACTCAACTGTTTAACAGCAATACAGGGCTGCCAGAGGAGCAAAGAAAAACTGTTTAATCAGCAGCCACCTAATTAAGATTAAGCCATTATTACCACAAAGAAGTATTTGATTAAGAAACTTTATTATTTAAGCAACGAGCCAAACGTGTTTTGAAGATTCCAAGATATATTTTGCTTTTATGGTGAGACACAACATTGTCCCCTGCTGCATCCCTGCTCTTTATTTACCACCACCAGAAACCAAAAGCAAAGAGCTGTCTATAGATAAAGGACACACCCAGTATCTGGAAGGATCCCTTTGAGCAGAAGAGCAGAAAGTTTCTTACACATCATCTAAACTTCAGTGTTGGGGTTTTATTTCACATGTTCTCACCTCGCCCACCAACCACCCTGGAACAGGAGGATGTTACAGACTCTACATGTTGCTGAATCACTCTGGACCAAAATGGAAATAGTGTGAAAAAGTATCTGCTGGCTCAGCATCACTCCTCACTCCCAGGTGTTGTGGTGGGTTCAGCACTTGTGGAATTCTGAATGAACGTGGAACCCGAGGAAACACCAGCACAAAACCCACAAAAACACTCCAAGCCTTCTTTTTTTGTTCTCTAAAGCAAACTGGGGTAATACAGCACACAGCAATCACACAGATGTTTAACTCTGGATTAGGACAGCAGAGGCAAATACACTGAAAATCCGGGTTTTGGCAAGCTCTGGGGTTTGAGTTTCCTGTAATTTTATTCACTGGCAGCCCCTCGTTCTCCCTGTACCAAACCACCACCAAAGCAGCTGCTTCTGTCATTAAACTACAGAAGAGAAATTCAGGTTAAGCACCACGGGCTGAAGGGCATTAACAGCCTTTGATACCGGTTTACTGCTCCCTCCGTAGGGAATTCAGCTGGGAAAGAAGTCATTTGAGCTAAAAGGGGAACAATCACTTTACAATAGCTGAGCCTGGCATGCAAAGGAGGGGGAGAACAGCCCCTGTCCATTATTTGCTCGATGCAAGTTGAAAAACCTGAGGAAAAATGTTAACTCTGCTGCAATCACACTGAGACTTCGTTGTTGTTATTATTTTTTAACCAGAGCCTCAGGATACGTCCACTTCTCCCAGTAAGTTTATTACATCCACTGTGGGAGAGCTTCCTTTGCCTCCACCCTGTGTGCCACCAGACTTGAAAGGTCTTTTTTATCTGAAATTGTTCAGAGATCAAACACGAGCCAACAACACGTTTGCAGAGTCACTCACTGAAGTTTTCTGTTCTCTGCTTAGTAGCAAAAAAATGCAGATACCGATGACCTCACGACACATTCGAGTGTGCTGATTCCTGTTTAAAAAAAGGCTCAGTGATGAAGGAACAGAGCAAACTGGGACCAGGAACCTTGGGTTTGAGTCTGGGGCAGGCAGGATGGAGGAAAGTTGGCACTGAGTGTCTCGGGAGAAGTCTGGAAGCAGGTGCTTCACCAGGTCAGAACTGGCCCCTGCAGTGCTCTGCTGAGTGCTTGCAAACACTCCTTTTGTACAGAAAAGGTGTTTAACATTGCACAGCAGCCTCTCAGAACAGTTAAGGTGGAACCAACTGCAGACAAGTCCCAAGGATCCCTCCCCTGCCCACAGCAGTTCTGGAGGAAAACTTCAGTGCCAATGAAGTGGAAAGCAAAGCCCTGCCGGGTCCCTGCATTCCTGACACCTCTCTGCAGCCTTCACCTCTCTGACAGGCAACTCCAGAGCAGCATCACTCCAAAAATAGCACACAGAGCTCCCAGCCACCCCTCAGGGCACAGGATACACCTGCACTTTCAACTAGTCCTTCTCTAGTCAAGCCCAAAAGCACCCGGGTGTCAGGCTGGACTCTCACTAAACCTCAGTTCCACTCCCAAAGACAGAGAACAAGAGATGTCATGAGGAATATTACTAGACCTGCCTCTGCATTTTCAAGTGGAACCTAAAAGATGGTCTTGCCAAAGTATCTTTGGAGAAATCAAGCAGGCACAATTTAACCTTTAACTCAAAAACCTGAAGTGCAGAAGTTCATAATCACTATTTTCAACTTATTGCCCCATATTCACTTGGCTGGGGGGGGGGGGGTGTTCTCCAGCATTTTAAATCTAGTTCAAATTAGAAGTTTCAGCATTTGTTCAGCCACGAATTCCCATCCTCCCATCCCAGCCCAGAGAGCAGGGCAGTGCTGCTCCCACGAGCAGTGAGTTCCAGTGGGATCTGGGAGCTCTGGGATGGCCAAAGTGCAGTGACCTGTCCCACAGGGCCCTGCAGGGATTTCATCTGGGCACCTGGAGACCTTTATCAGAGCAAAAGGCACATATACCACCTCTTCCCACATTAAGTACTTAAACCTCTTAACTAGAATTAAAGAGTCAGGTTTTAAAGATAATGTGAAAGCAAGTCCACCAGAAATGCTATGAGACCGTAACAGGAAGGCATCAGAGGGGAACTAAAAATATGGAGAAGAGCTCCTTTTTCTTATTTAAGCCAGACAGATAAATCTTTTAACAAGATTTGTTTGGTCATGTGTTACCAGCCTTAATAAACACAACAGGACCATTCTTCTGTAAGCTTTTAGTCTCATATTGCCAGATAAAAAGGCACTGTTTCCAGCAAATGCCAGATTAAAGGAAGTATGTGCTGCCACTGCTGGAGTTCCTGCCACGGAGTTTTTTCTAATTTAGATGTCAAGGGAGAATTTTAACTCTGTTTCAGTGCAAGGGATTAAGCTTTTACAAAAGAAACAAAAAAGGAAACAGCCCATAAAGGTTCCCCCTATAAACTCATAAGGTTTGAAGAACTGCTTCAAGAAAACTTTCGAGGTCATTTGTGAAAAATAACCCTGATAATCAGTGTAAGGGAGAAGAAATCTCAGCTGCCACAGACAGAATGAAGAGTTAAACTCCAGGTATCCAAGTGGAGCACTAGACTGGGGTTCAGATCCTCCCAGCCTGCTCCAAGCACCCAAGAGAGGAGTTTCCACACAGCTCCCACTTCCCAAGATCCCACATCCACCATAAAGCTCATTAAATGCAGGGGAGCCACACACACCTTTAACCTTTAGGTTTCAGCAAAGACTAAGAACATCTGTTATCAGCTTTCTCCCACATTCTTTCCTTATCATCCATTTGCCACTGAAAATATGAGTTGCAGATATTCAGAGGGATCAAGTATTTTAAGAGTTCATGCAGGATATTCCTGGGAGTACTCCCCACCCCACGGTTCATCCATCATCTTAAAGTGGAGAGCTTGGCTCAGCACAACACACAAACAGGCTGCAAACTGAGGGCACAGGCACTGGGAAGCCACAGAGGAGGAAAAGGGGGAAAGGGAAAGCAAAAGGGGGAAAGGGAAAGCAAAAGGGGGAAAGGGAAAGCAAAAGGGGGAAAGGGAAAGCAAAAGGGGGAAAGGGAAAGCAAAAGGGGGAAAGGGAAAGCAAAAGGGGGAAAGGGAAAGCAAAAGGGGGAAAGGGAAAGCAAAAGGGGGAAAGGGAAAGCAAAAGGAAAAAAGGAAAGCAAAAGGAAAAAAGGAAAGCAAAAGGAAAAAAGGAAAGCAAAAGGAAAAAAGGAAAGCAAAAGGAAAAAAGGAAAGCAAAAGAAAAAAGGAAAGCAAAAGAAAAAAGGAAAGCAAAAGGAAAAAGGAAAGCAAAAGAAAAAAGGAAAGCAAAAGAAAAAGGGAAAGCAAAAGAAAGAAAAGATACAGCAAGAGCTTTCTATCATTACTCTAGAACAGTATTTCACTGCTTGGAGTGAGATTTTGCTGAAGGTACTCACCCCAACTTCCATACTCCAGATCCTGCTGCATTTACCTGCAGTGTTTTCCACCCAACTCCCACACACAGAGCCAGAACACGGAGCTCTCCCCGCCAGGAGTACAAACCACACACCAGCTTCTTCCCTGGGATATCAATGCATCGTTCAGCACAAACATTAATTTTCCTGCCCTGTTCTCGGGCACCTCCTGGCAGTGAGGACTGGAACAACCCTGCTGGGGCAGTGGGTGTTGAAGGGTCCTGCTGCCTGTCCTTGAATGCTCAGAGGCCAAGTGTGTGACCCTTCTGGAGGCAAGTTTGCTGAAAGTCTTAAAAAGCTCTCAGGAGCCTCTGCAATGATTTATGTGCCTCTTATCAGTTGTCTCCCTTATCTCCTTCCCTGGGAGTTTGTAACACAAACACCCGCTGGAACTCTGTGGGCAGGAATGGTCACCGAGTTACACATTTACAGCCCTTGGAAGCCCTCGAAGAACAGGCAATTAAAAGTGTGTTTGTTCATCAGAACTGCTCTGTGCCAATCACCCCCCATGGCTCCAGGGTGGACACAAAGCACCCACTTCACCAGCACCTCCCAGCCCCGAGGTGACCCTGGGATCCAGGCACACAATTCCAGGTGTTCCCCATGACAGACACCGACCTTCTCCTTCCCCTGCTATTTACCCACCGGGACCTGAGCAAAGCAAAGGGGGAGAGCTCACATTTCTGAGGGGAGATCTCACATTTCTGAGGGGAGAGCTCACATTTCTGAGGGGAGAGCTCACATTTCTGAGGGGAGAGCTCACGTTTCTGAGGGGAGAGCTCACGTTTCTGAGCCGGGTCTCGCACCAGCCACGCTGGCAGCTGCCAGGTCTGAAATCCCAGTTTCTGGTGCTGCCCTCCCACTGCACATTCCACCCTCCCACTGAGACCCCCCGACCTGGGATGTCACGGCATCATCCCCAAATCCAGGTCGAGGGGCTGTTTGACAGACGAGCTATGCAGGGTGACAGCTCAGATAAGATCCCAAATCCCTCTCTTCAACACCGTGTTGATGCCACAGAACTTGGGGGAAAGCAGCAAAGCCAGATTTCCCAAGGCAAAACTATTTCTGCATTTGTCACCAGGATGTTGGATGTTTTGCATGGCTTCAGAGTCAATTTTTCAGGAGGAAATTGCCAGGTTTATGGGGCAATCGTGAGGATTTTTAAGGATTGGAGTGGGAAGGATCTAAGACAGCAAAGTAACATTTCCCTTTGTGTTATTCTAAATTGGCACAGCACAAGTAGAACAACTTTTTACTTGCAAGAGCTCCTAAATTCAGGAAGGACTAAGAACAACACTTAAGACAGTCAGCTTTGGCCACAGGGAACACTGGGACTGATATCTGGAGGGAGCAGATCAGCTCCTGCCTCCTCCAAAAACGGGTGGGCGATTTATGGACCCAACAGTGACCCGAGAGCAGCTCTCTGAGAACAGCTGCTCTCACACAGCTTTACACACAGGCTGCCAGAAAAGTAATATCCTTCCAAATAAGCCACAGTTTCTCCTCACACTAGTTCAAAAGCAGCAACATAAGATCAATACAGTCTTAGAAAGTTTCTGGGCTCCAAAATTTAGCGGATAAACGAGTTATGCTTTCTGTTCTCTCAGTGTGTGGTGAGGGCTGCAGCAAACAGCAGGACACTGGGGCTGTCTGCACACTGGTCACCAGCCCTGTGACACCCAAACCACTGCAGGAGCCTCTCCCAAACCCCTTCTCACCTCCATCAGGGCCGAGTGGTTCAGTGGTGACCCCAAAAGCACAGAACAACCAAGGTACAGAGCTGTGAGCAGAGCACAAAAACTCCCAGCCCGGCCCAGGGCATTGATCCACCCTATTAAAGTGGGAGTTCTTTATTAGAACTCCTCTTGTCGTTCAAAAAGGTGCTTTAATGGCCTCTGTAGTCATAACACACACGGGAACAAACAACAATCCACAGGCAGTAAATATGAAGCCGTGTATTTACTGCTGCTTCTCTCAAGTCAGCCGGGCTAATGTCAATGATTACCACAAAATAGGTCTGAGTAATGCAAAGTAGTCATCCCATAGCACCATTAAAAAGCAGAGCTTTAAAAAATGACCATATAATGCAAGATAACTCCCTCCTGTTAAAGGCTGTTAGGGGAGAACAGGCCCACGGGACCTGCAGGAGCTGCTTCTGTAACAAGAACTGTTATCTGGGGAACTTGGAGTCATTTGGAGCCAAGGAAACATCTGCATTATGAGGTTGCTTAACAACATTTAAAACAGGAAAAAAACCCTCGTTGTTATATACAGCAGATTATTTTGAACAGTTTCTATCACGGGATCACAGAATATCCTGAGCTGGAAGGGACCCAGAAGGATCATTAAAGTCCAACTCCTGGCCCTGCACAGGACACCCCAATCCCACCTTGTGCTGGGTTTTATCAGGCACAATCACTCTGCTTTCCTCCCAGCCACCACACCTGCACAACTGGATTGGCAGGATAACCATTCAGCCAACAAAATGCAGATAAAGAGACAAAAAGTGAGATTAGGGGAGAGAACCTAAACCAGAGGCAGTGGAGCCATTCCACCATCCCACCACAGATCAGCCATGGGACCACCCATACCCCAACAAATAAATCACATTTTCACCTGATGAATCATCAAGTATTGCAAAAAAAACCCCTCATTTGTTGACAGAGGTTTCAGAAAAAAAAGACAACAGATTTTGAGAAGTAAAAAGGGTTGAAAGCATGCATATGGATCTCTTGACAGGCAGGTCTGTGGCAAATAAAAAGAGAAATCTGTAGTATGTTTACTAAAATACATAAAATCTAAACATTGCCAAGTGCTGTAAATTCAGATCTGGGGAAAACCAACAAAGAAATCAAAGCATAAAGAGAAATTGCTGGTACACAATAACAACCAAGATAAGGGTCAATGAAACAGAATTGTGTCCCTTTTACAACAGCCCTGGTTTTACAGGATGTTTATCAATTTTACCAATAGAACACATCCCTATACTTGCCTCTAAGTCACTTATTTTAAGACAGAAATGAGTTTTGTATAATACTGAAAACCTCCATTTGTGTGTGTTTATTAGAACGAGCCCGTTGCTGCCTCGCAGGCAACTCCAAGTGCAACTACACCCAAAACTCTGCCCACACCTCATTTCAGCTTCCAATTCTAAATTTTATTTTGGCACCTCCATCTCTGCAACGTGGCTCCAAATATCCCCCAAACTGTCACTCCCTGGGTGGATTTAGCTGTGCTTTTCTCCACTGGATATTCCATTTCTCAGGGGCTCAGCTGTCCCCCTGCAAACCTTTCATCTTCCAGAAAAGCTTCCAACTGCAGTTATTTAAATCACCCAACCCAAAACTAGATCGGGGTTATTTTTGGGAGCAGCAAAGGCAAAAACCTCTGGTCTTCAGCCACATTAAATGTTTTATTTAAACTCCAGACAACTGCCTGTGGATCTGAGCTCCTCAAAATGGAAGAGTAAGTGCAGGGTGGGCTCCCAGGATGAGCCCTGACCAGACATTCAGGGCTGTAATTAAAGCAATTCCTCTCTAAAGAAAGCAGCATCCTGAGATTTAGAGACTATCTGCAAGACTGACTAAAGCTGCACCACTTAAGTGCTCCATAAAATTCCACAAGAGTAGAAACAAAGAAATTCTCCTCTTTTGGTCAGAGGGGAGAAGGTACAATGTTATCAGAATAAACAGATTTTTTTCTCATCCGCTGTTTTAAAACACTTTCTGTACAAGCAGAGACAGATGATAAAACAGGGGATAAAGACAAGATAAGAGACACTTAACAGTGCTAAAAGAAATTACTTTAGAAGAACTGTAGCTCGAAAGTAAAAAAAAAAAAAAAAAGACAACTTCTCCTTTTTCTCCTGGACTCTTTTTGGAAAAAAGGAGGGACTTAACCTAATGTAATATATTGTTTTACTGTAAAAAAAATAATTAAGTTGTTATATATATATATGTATGTAAATAAACTTGTAATATTTCCCTTCCTCTAATACCAAGTGTCTGAAAACTTCTTCCCTTTCACATTAGAACAAGCTGTAACAACCCCTTTAAACTGGCCTTTTGGAAACCCCTGTGTTTTTCAACCCACCACCCTGTCTAGGGAAACTGCCTTGAATTTCAGGCCCGGGTCTCATTTTCTCTGAGGAGCAGCTTATTTCAGTTAATGACAGAGCAGACGTCAGAATTTCCTTCCCCCCAAAGCCTCCCTTCCCGGTCGGGCAGGGCTGTTGTAATCAGGAGATTAACTGTGCTTATTCATGTGTGAAATGCAGGCTTGAGCCCTGTCTCGTATTATAGACTGTCTGCAGCAAATGGTCAGCATATTCCTCATCATTTCATAACACTTAACAACTGAAATGGATTCAATTACATCTCACTTCCTTTATTGCACTTAGGGAAAACAGCAATAAATACTTCGTATTTAAAGTGGTAAAACCCTACTAGTGCAAGGATGACCTTTGATCTTGACAGTGCTACACGAGGCAGCAGGAATATTATCTGGAAAGCAAACAAAAAAAACCAGCAAGGCAAAGAATGAAAGCACAGAGCCGTGCTGCTCAAAAATGAGTTTGCAGCCAACCTCCAACAGCTCATTATCCCTCGGTGCTCTCTCTAAAGATCCCAAAAAGGTCTTTGCAAAGAGGGGTCTGTGTTTCAAGGGATCTCATGATCTCCTGCGTGACCTCAAGTGATGGAAACCAAAGCTGTCAATGCTGGCAGTTGCCTTCTAACATCTTTTCATCCCAAAAATACAGCCAGGTGTCCTTTACACCTCCCTGAAGGCAGCACAGTTGCCCGAGGTGAACTTCCCAGGGATCCTACACCACTTTCCTGGTTGTTTTTGTACTGCACACCAACACCAACCTCTCTCAGCTGCCCGGTGACTCCTCACTGCACAAACTTCCACATGTTTTCCTCCCCTCAGGTCTGGTTCACTCCTCTGAAAGTCAGAGAAGTTACTCTCAAAAAAAAAAAACAAACCCAAAAACCAAACCAGTGCACAGTTTCAAAGATAACTGAAAAACTGCCCTCCTTTGTAGCTGTGTTACTGCTCCTGGGCAACAACCAGTTGAATTCCAGAGGAGATCTGAAGCACTGGTTTTAAAAAAAGGACCAGTTCACAGGTCTCACACAGTTTCAACCCTATAGATTGGGTTTTAAACAGCTCTCAGCCCCAAGAATGACCCCACAGCACTCAGCTGCTAATGAACCCAAGTGAAAGGACCTCCCAACACCTTCCATGAGGAGAGGAAAATATTAAGGAATGCTCCAAGTGATTGATCTGAGCCTGATCCACAGCGAGGGAAATATTTTAACACTGCATGAAATAACTTCTGGCTTTGGTCACGCTGCAGATATGAACAGAATTCCCACTTCCAGGATCTCAGCAGATGCTCTGAACTCCTGGCTGACCAGAGCAGTGGGATCTGATGGAACAGGGGAAGGCACCACCACATCTTTGGGGCTGATCTTTGTTAAGCTGCTGAGAACAAGGCTGCAGAGTAAGACCATAAGCCATTAAGCATCAAATAAGCAATGCAAACAACCATCCAGCTCCACGTGGAGTGGCCTTTAAAAAAAATAAAAGAAAGGTAATAAAATTTTTATTTAAAGAATAAAATTTTCAAATAAATTTTTTTTTATTTTTAAAAAATTATTTAAAAAATTTATTTTTTAAAATAAAAAATTTATTGCTTTTATTTTAAAAATTATTTCAATAAAAACTTATTGCTTTTATTTCGAAAAAATTTAAAAATTTTTATTTTTTTAATAAAAATTTTACTGCTTTTTAAAAAAATTATTTAAAAAATAAAATAAAAGCAATAAAATTTTATTAAAAATTTTTTTCAAATAAAAATTTTATTTTATTTTTTAAAATTATTTAAAATTTATTTTTAAATGAAAATTTTATTGCTTTTATTTTAAAAATTATTTTAAAATTTTTTCATAAAAATCTTATTGTTTTTATTTCGAAAAAATTTTAAAAATTTTATTTTTTTAATAAAAAATTTATTGCTTTTTTAAAAAAAATTATTTGATGGCTTTGGGCCTTGCTCTCCTTAAATCCAAGGATGCTCGTCCTTTGTGTGCTGACTGACACATTCTCACAGAAATAAGAGACCTGAAACACTTGTGGACAAAAATGAGCACATGGGAAAGAAAAAAAAAAGAAAAAGAAGAAGTAAAACCTCCTTAGCTTTCATAATTACATGCTAATACTCCATGACATGCAAATTAAGATCACACAAGCCACGTATCCTACTGAAAATACCTTCAAAATGGAGGTTCTTTTCCCTAAATGAAGCACTATGAGGTTCCTAACTCTGTTTTCAAGGTGAAGGTTTACGGTCAGACACCAGTAGAAGCTCTGAAACAACATTAAATATTTAATAAAGCTACTTGGAGTCTGTAGTGAACAAGACATAGAATCACAGAATCAGCTGGGTTGGAAGGGACCTCCGAGGTCATCCAGTCCAACCCTTGATCCAACCCCACTGTGGTTCCCAGCCCATGGCACTGATGCCACATCCAGTCTCACCTTAAAAACCTCCAGGGATGGAGAATCCCCCACTTCCCTGGGCAGCCCATTCCAATGGCTGAGCACCCTCTCTGCAAAGAAATTCTTCCTAATCTCCAACCTAAACCTCCCCTGGCACAGCTGAAGACCCAGCCCTCTTGTCTTGCTGATGGTTGCCTGGGAAAAGAGACCAACCCCCCCTGGCTCCCCCCTCCTGTCAGGGAGTTGCAGAGAGTGAGGAGGTCTCCCCTGAGCCTCCTCTTCTCCAGGCTGAACAGCCCCAGCTCCCTCAGCCTCTCCTCACAGCACTTGTGCTCCAGTCCCTTCCCCAGCCTTGTTGCTCTTCCCTGGACCTGCTCCAGCCCCTCCATGTCCTTCCTGAGCTGAGGGCCCAGAACTGGACACAGCACTCCAGGGGTGGCCTCACCAGTGCTGAGTCCAGGGGCAGAATCACTTCCCTGGCCCTGTTGGCCACCCTGTTCCTGAGCCAGGCCAGGATCCATTGGCCCTCTTGGCCACCTGGGCACACTCTGGCTCATGTTCAGCTTCCTGTCAGTCCAAACATGAGACTAAAGAGAGCAACAGAAGCTGTTCCCAGCAGTGTTTCATCCAGCTGTGACCAAGGAAAGTCTTCTAAGACCTTCTTTATTCCCACAATAACCTGGACCAGCGTTACCATATCTCACTTGTCCTTTCCAACAAAAACCTGAGGTGATCCTTTAGCAACCAAAGACAGCAAAACAAATGACATGACTCGTCATTGTTCTGGGGCACTGAAGTTTTGCAGCTCTGAGGACACCTGTGGGTGAAGTTTCCATCGTTTAAAGCAGGTGAACATTCCCTAACTGGAGCAGGAGTTCAGAAGGATGCCCTGTCACCAAGTGTTTCCCTGCAACACAGACCTAATCAGGAGCTGACTTAAGAGCTACTTTTCAAAATACTACAGAAGAAAATTCACCAGGTGCCAGTTACCCAAGCAACTGGGACCTAATTAAATCCAGCCAGCACTTGAGGGATTAGCCCTGTTTTCTCCTCCAGTCCTGCAGCCTCTCCCATGAGATAACACACACAGCCAGGGTGAGATTTATTACTTGCTGACTACTCCTTAACATATGCTGATCTGGCCTTTGAATCAGAAGGAACTTTGGTTTAAGTGACATTTCAAAATAATTATGTACTATTTTTTTATTCAAATTGTATTGATAAGACCAAGAAGGAAAAAAAAAAACAAACCTCCTATGAAGGTATGAAGGGTTTTCTCAAGTTCTCAGCCCAAGTGAAAAACTTGTCATGATTTTTCAGTAGTGCTGTGCATATTATTTCTTTGTCCACTGCTTCCCAGACAGGGAGAACTACACTCACGCTGCTCTAGAGTTTAAAAAAAAAAAACAAAACCTCCCACAAACTAAAAAGCCTTCTTGGAGAGGGGAAGGAAAAAAAAAAAGGCACCAAGCCGAAACCCTCAAAAAACAACACATCAAAGCAAAGCAAAAACCCCAAACAAAGCAAAAACCACGGCAAGAGTTCTAAGAAAAAGATCCCTGTATAAACCTAGACAAAAAAAACCCCAAAATCCCAAACACAACCACTGCCTTGCTCACATATTGAGCTTCAAAACCAAAACAGTCATCACATGCACAATTTAGGCTGGAAGAGGCAGGAAAAGTTTCAGCTGCCTCCTAAAGATAATCCCAGGGAAGGTTTTATGACTCATCATCTCTCCACACACTTATCTGCAGGACTAAAGCACTTGTTTATCTGCCTAAGAACTGTTAATGTACTTTAGGACTTCCATGGAAGAGCTCTCCCAGGAGACCCACACCAACCCCACGTGGCAGTGTGGGATCCACAGGGCAGAAAATGATCTCAGAACCTTATCACCCTGATGTACAATGCTTAGAATTCCTCCCCCAAAATTCCCTCTGCTCCAAATGAACTGAAAGATGCTCAGAGATTTCACTGTCAGGAATCCTGTCACGCTCCTGAAATCCTAAACCATCCTGAACTCCTGCAGGAATGGAACAGAACAAGAGAGTTCTGTTTACCTTTGGCATCTCAGATGCCACAGTGCATCCTCAGAGGGAATGCCCCCAGCCAAAAGCATGGATTCAATAAAGTTCTGTGCCAAAGCAGAACTTCAGACAGCAGCATTTGTTAGAAAAGTCCAACTCTGAAGTTCAGCATGTACATGTCGAGCTTCATTCCCATTTCTGTGACTGACTCTGTGCTTTAAAAATCCACAAGGAGTGCTTTTCCCAGCTCCATGGGGCTCAAACATCTTTCCAGGGCAAACTTTGGACTCTTGGTCCCTCAAATGCAGACCCTGACTCTCAAGTACCAGCAGACAACAGTGACCTGCTATGGGGGGTCCCCACTGGCACTTGTCCACTCTCATTCTCACCCCACTGGAAAAAAGCCCTTGGCGGTACCTGGAAGCAGGACATGGTGCTGAATTCCAGCATAACTATCATTCCTGGTTGGATTTAGACATCCCAGCTGTACTTATCTTCCACCTTAACAATATTTTAGTTACAAATCACTCAAACCCCAGATCTCATTTGTGCACAAAGGCAAGTTAGACTAAAACTTATTTTTTAACCTTAAAAATTTGTGGAAGCATTTGATCACGTGCTACTTGAGTTAAAAACAGAGCATGAGGACTGATTTTTTTTTCCAAGCAACACATTTTCTCCTGTAAGGACAGCACAGAAACACTCCAGCAACAGATGAAGTTGCAAGAGCCCTGCTCAGCTGCAACTACTACATCCATTCAGGAAAGAATTCTTCCAATTTAAACCAGAGCACACTCCCAATTTAAAGCAGACCATACTCCCAGTTCCCTCAGCACCAGGGGTATGTGCTTGTTTAAAGAGAACAGACCCGAGGTGAAACGTTATCAGGAGCTGAAAAACCTCATGGAAAACCTCCACAACCAGATGGCATCATTTGGGGGGGTTTAATGCCACATTCCCATTTCCAGCTGCAAGTGGCAAATATCAAACACGCCCTGAATATGCAAATTCTCAGCTCAACACAAAGGAGGACAAGGCAATTCCTGGGAAAGACAGGCAGTGATGTTGGAACACACTGCACCCCGTTTTCATACACTATTCATAATTACTTTATGACACTGTGAAAGGGCAATTGGTTTCCAGCTGATCTAATAACCTTGGGCTGCTCTTAACTCTTTAATACCAGCCTGAACTACAACCTTACTAGGCTACAACCTTAAGCCAATTACACCAGTCTAATACTGAACACCCAGGGTAGATGTGCTCTGCCTCACACTCACAACCCAGCACATAAGACACCAAAGAATAGTCAATTATTAAGCAGGAACTGATATATATATATATATATATGTAAATATATATAAATCCATTCCCAGCTCTGATCTCAAAGGAATAGCTTTATTACCAGGAAATGGAAATCTGATTTTTGGCTGCTTTGTTAGATTTCAATAGGAAATGGAGCGAGCACGGTGTGTTTTGACTGCTTGGAAGGGTAAATTCCACAGGGATCTGTTACTGTGTCAAACCCACAAAAAAAAAAAAAAAGAAAAAGAAAAAAAAGAAGTCCCCAACCTTAAGTGCCTGAATTGTGTTGACTCATATTATGGCTCAGTCATTTCCACACTGCCTTGGAATTTGGAATTGAAGTGCTCGCTGGGGCAGCTCCTGCTCATCAGGCACTGAGTAAATGCAGGAAACTTCACCACGTGAAAAAATACAAATCACTGAGTTCCCAACTTGTGCTGGGGTTAAAACCCCCACCCAGGGCAAGGACACAAAGGCTGGGAACTCCCCCCCTCAGAGGAAGGGGCACCTTGGTCCTGGCTGAGGTCAATGTGTTGACTTTGCAGATTTTTTACACTGAAACCTCCCCAAGAAAGAACCCGAAGCTACTTCAGCTTTGAGTTTTAGAACCTTTTACTGCTGTAATTTTACTGAGGGGCAGGCACAGAGACAAAACTGGGACAGAACTCTGGATTAAAAGAGCAAATGGAATGGCAAAACTCTGCATTTTCTCCACTTCCCACCAGTGACCAAAGCCAAGGCCGTGACCTTCGCACCAAACCCGACAGTGACATTCCAACCCCAAAGTGGTTTAAATTTTAAGCATCTAAACAGAGTAAAAGCTTATCAGACTCCAGATGCTGCTCAAACATTTACTGCCTATTAACAAAATTTCAGTTTTATTTCAAAACCAAGTCATTTTGATCTCTAGAAATAAGCCAATTCCCCAAGAAAACACTGCCAACCCCGAAGTATTTTCATTGGTAGCTTCAAGAAAATTCAAATCAGCACTTAAGACAAAACTTATTACATGTAAAAATTAGAGTTACAGAAGCAGCAATTACCTAAACCCAGAGTGGTTGGGTTTAGTAGAAGGTTTACCTAGCACACAGCTTTTTACAGTCAGTTCATTTAAAAAAAAACTACAGGGGAAAACACAGAATGAAAAATCTGCAAGTATCAAACTTTTAGGAACCAACCCTCACACAGTCCAGATTTGTTATTTCCCACTGTGTTGTCACCCTATGAAAAAGAAAGTGATCCCCATTTTTAGAGAGGAATAATTAAATCAAGTTTCCTTTTGGAATTTGCCATCACTTCCCAAGGGAAGTGCACAGCAACGTGGTTAATGCTGAATTTACAGCCATTATATAAAAAACACTGTGAGAAAATCTACACATCACAATCAAATCCCATTCAAATAAAACATTAATCCAATCACCCAGACCTTTTCTTGGCAAAACTTGTCACAAATGTTTCCTAGAGAAGGCCAGCTTGTTTTAATCATTTACATTTTTCAACACTATTTGTTCTCACTTCGTATCCAAAGGTCAGAACTCAAACCACTACCCCAGGCAAACTTTGGAATAAATACTATTTTTGTCCACTCTCCTGGAAAGAGTTTCACT
Organism: Manacus vitellinus; assembly: GCF_001715985.3. Taxonomy (NCBI): domain Eukaryota; kingdom Metazoa; phylum Chordata; class Aves; order Passeriformes; family Pipridae; genus Manacus; species Manacus vitellinus. The sequence goes on along the minus strand of NW_021940578.1, from coordinate 4,729,465 downwards.
TCTGCTAAGAAAGCTGGAGTATAAAAAGCAGATTTCCCTCTGATTCATTTATGAATACTTTTCATAGGCAGCTCAGAGCAGGTTTTTCATGGCTCCTTTCCTTTAGTACTTGACTGTGTTACATCACTTGTGGCTTTTCCAATCTTTACTAATAGAGAAATTTATTCTGTGTGTATATTCTGAATTACACCAACCTGAGAATCAGCCAAACAAGGAGCAGGGCTAAGCAAGGCCCAGCTGGAATTCCAGTTTTCCTGCCACAGCCCTTCTTCTCTAAACACCCCTTCTGAAATCATCTTGTTTTACAGGTATTAGAGAAGATTGGCACCTTAATCTGCATGTTATTAGCTAGGAAATTACTCCAAAAAAGGCCTTCCCATCTTATTTTGGGAATCTTCATTACACTGAATGCTTATATCCACCCCACTGGCAGTTCAGTGATGTGTCAGGATCAGGAAAATGGAAGAATCTCCCCCTCATACACCAAAAGCCACCTCTGCTGCCCCTTGGACACCCTGTTTGTGAAGCAATGCTCAGTCTTCTGCACACAAAGGTGAGAAACTCAAAGATTCCTGCACTTGACTGTCAATATTAAAGATTCACATCAGGTCACTTGCTATTCTAGGACTACAGTGATTTATACACCATTTCCCTTCTTTACCCTGAAAGTACAAAACAGAACTACTCAGTGTTCTTAGATGTCATTTCCTGAGCCTGGCACTTTAAATACACAAGGTTCAAACAAACAAAAAAAAAGTTATTTTAAGGCAGAGGGAGATATCTTGGCCAAGACATTACAGGTCACAAAACCAAATAAAACTCATCTGCAGCTTGTTGGGCCACTCACAGCTCTGAGCCACTGCTTCAGGAAAGGAGCCAGAGCTGCTCTGGACCTTCAGAGAGGTGAAAATGCTGAGCATTTGCATCAAACACCACAGGCTGCATGGAATTCCTGCCTCCCAATGCCTGGGAAATGCTCACAGCCCTGTCCAATATTCTGTTGGGAGCCAAGTCCCCAACAATGTCCCCCCCCAGTCCCCAGCCCGGCTCCTGAGCTGCTCTTGTGTTCTGCCTGGTGCATCCCCCTCCATCAGAAGGTGGATTTGGTGATCTAAACAAGACTGGTTGAGACCAGCAGCAGTTCAAAGCCAAGTTTCACCCAGATTTAGACACACACTGTGCCCACAGTGACACAACCGAGAGCTGGGGACTCCAACAACTCCAGTCAACACCTTTTAATCCATTCATCTGCCAGAGCCCAGTGCTCCAAAGAACAGCCTTAATTTGAAAAGCACTTGGCCAAAAGAGCATTTCATGACAATCTCAAACACACTATACACCTATTTCTGCAATTGCCTTCACTATTGGTTTTTTTGCCAGTAACTGGATCTCAGGTGAAATATTGTATTACCCACATTTATCAACAAATTACAGAAATACTGGTCTTCAGTGTTTTACAAACTGGTTTTACTCCTAGTTCAGCACACACATTATCAACACAATCTCTCTGTATCACTTGAAAAAGTCCCAGGACAAGGAAAGATTAACACATGCACACTGACCTAACACTCTGAGCCAGCTCTAGAAAGCTGCACATCCATTAAAGAATTAAAAAATTAGCAAGGTCGGGATTCCTTCTGGCTACTCTTAAGCAATAGGCAACATAACCCCTCTCAACCCAAAAGACAAGGAGGTTTAGGATTAGTTCAATGATAAACAGCTTATTTTCTTTCCCACACACAAAAAAAATCAAACTCAAGCCCTCTGGCAATGAACTCTTAACCACTCACATCAGGAGATAAAAGCCCCATCTTGTCACCTCTGCATAAATAAAAGCAAGCAAAAGAGGGGTTGAGAGACACACCAAGGAATTCTCTACAACCTGTAGTAAAATGGCAAAGACAGGCGATGCATTCCGACAGAACAGCTGTACACATCATTATGTTAATTAAAATTAAAGTCTCATCTGCTTAGCATACAAGCAATTCACTGAACCTTAGTGACAATAGGAAGGAACCATTTCCTCCAAGGGACATAATCACACACAACTGGAACAAGTTGTCTTGCTCATACTCAAGGCCACAGCAGCGAGAGGAGATAGAAAAGTATTCAAGAAACAGTCCCTGGCTATTTTAAGTAAAACAAAGCACTATCAACTCCAAAACACACACAAAGGAAGTGGTCGGAGAGATTACGTCAGCCCTTGCCTCAATTCATAAATCCTGACCACAAAACAAGACGAATTCTCAACTGCCTCTCTCTGGCAAGATGTTTTAAGTGAACACAGGCAGTTTGTGCCCTAAAATACGCTCTCGAGCAACACTCGCTGATGCATCACTTTGAAACAGCGACCGAGGGGGGGTGAAAAAACTCGTGTAATCCCAGGCAATTCTCTCCTGCTGCCAGATCAAACAACATTTCCACAAGTGCCTGCCAAGCACCCGGCCTGCCAGAGCACAACGAGCACTCGAGTGCTCGGGGACTCCAAACCACCTTTCGCCGGGTCCCAGAGATCTTTATGAAATAGTTTAAACACTGCTAAATTACAGGGTTGGAAAAACAAATAAAAGCTTTTCAAATGCTGCTGCTGCTGCTCCTCCACCGTTCTGGGCTCGCTGTTAAAGGCGTCTCAGACCTTCTGTCTTGTGACAGTCACTGGGCAAAAGTGCTCAAAAAACTGCGACTGCCTGCAGGAACAAAAACTGAGAGAAATGTGGAGTTGGTTGCACGTCTGGAACTAATTGCCTGCAGATTAACGGCTTTACGTTGGAATAGTGCTGTCTGTAGGGTTTGAAATCCAGCTGACTTTAAACTGATTCCCAGAAAAAAACCATATCTGTGGAGCATCTGAAACTGCACTTCACTAGATTTCTGTTCTCCACTTTCTCCTGCTTCACGCCCCAACATTTATGTTAAGTTTAGAACAAACAATAACAACAAAAAAAAGAAATTCAGTGGCCTCCTCAACTGGCATTTCCACTCCCCTCCAATTAAAGCCGCCCCATATGGCTGGAAGGAGCCATCCAGCCACACAATGCCCCATGCAGGGAGAAGCCACATGGACTCAGAGGAGCTTAAAACCAACTGCAAAACAAAGCAGAGCTGGTTTCTTCCTCAGGAAACAAAGTGGCCGAGCAGGTCTCCTGTCACTATCTTTATCCACCATTAAACATCGTTAAAAAAAGTTACACACACGCTGTCCCAATTAGTACTTCAAAGGCATTCCATTGTATCAAGAGCAATGAAAAAAAGTACTTTCTTCCAGGATAAGGCAAACGCAATCCTTATCTCCTTATCTCGTTTGCTTTTAAAAAACAGAATTAAACACTAGCGGCTGAACTGTTTATATTTAGACCAGGGAGGTAAAGCGTTTGTTATGGAAAGAAAACCCCGCAGCCTTATGGAACAGTCTGAACTTCCCAGGCCAACAACAACCTACCCACCGACTAGATCCAACTTTTTCTGGGGGAAAAAAATAAAAAAACCCAAACAAACCAAAAGGAGGAAAAGAGAATTAAGTCAAGCCTTTCCTCCATCCAGGTTATCCTTGGCCGGGTAACAATTGAAAAGCAGCTCTTGGGAGCACAACCTGTGCACGTAAAGGCACCGAGTCACCCAGTCGGGCACCTACTCCAGGGATGTTTCCAAGCGGGATCCCAGATCCTTCCTGCGCCTTGGCCAAACTCCGGGGGAAGGTCCGGGGGGGCACCCACCGCAGCGCGGGGCTCTGCAGCTCCCGGGGGTGGATGGGGGGGACCGGGAAAAACCCCCGATCCCGGGAAAACAAACCCCCCCGATCCCGGGAAAACAAACCCCCCCGATCCCGGAGGGGCTGTGCTCTGGAGCCGGGGGGAGAGGGGGGACAGCCGCGGTGTCCGGGAGGAGGAGGAGGAGGAGGAAGAAGAGGAGGAAGGAGAGGAGGAATTGGAGGAAGAAGAGGAGGAGGAAGAGGAGGAGGAAGAGGAGGAAGGAGAGGAGGAAGAGGAGGAGGAGGGAAGGAAGAGAGAAGAGGAGGAGGGCTCCGGAGAAGGGCAGGCACGGAGGGAAGCGGGGCCGGAGGCGCCAGCTGCTAGTGAACAAAAGGAGGCCCCTCGCCGCCGCCGAGCCAGCTGCTCCGAGCGCGGGGTCTCCCGGGCCCGCGCCCCTCCCCGCTCCCGGCAACAGCCCCCCCGGGTCCCCCCGCTCGCCCCCCCGGTCCCCACGCACCGGCCCCGGTCCCACGCGGCGGGGGCAGCTCCCAACACACACGGACACACGCCGCGGCTCCTTTCCCCGCCTCCCTCCTCCTTCCTTCCATCCCCGCCCGGCCCCGCCGGAACCGGGAAGCCCCGTGATTGATGGCAGCGCTTTAATAGCGTGGTCAGCGAGAAAGGCATCTGCAGCCGGCGGAGCAGGCAGGAGGGCAGCAGCAGGAGGAGGAGGGAGGCGAAGCATCTCCCCCGGGGCTCTCGTGCGCTCCCAGCCCGCGGTTGCTGCAGGAATATCAATGGCCCGGCCTTCCCCGAGCACGCACGGCACGGCACGGGGGGGAAATTGCGGCTCGAACGGGTGGGCCGGGGGATCCCAACACGGCCCAGGTGGGGAAGGGGGGGATGCCCGGCCAGTGCCACGGTCAGAGACACTTCAGGAGGGGGGTTTTGTTGCAGCGCGCTCAATTAGTAAGCCATTTTGTTTAAAATCCCTTCCTACCATGTCTTCCTTCCTTCCCCCCCCCCCCCTTTGAGACAGAAATTCATCTGCTCGGCAGAACGCGTTCCTTTTAATTGTGTTTAATTGGGGTTTTTTAAATAATGACTATTTATCTCACTGTGCGTCTCCACGCAGACCTGGAACTCATCTGAGCCTCACAATGTCTTGCTCTGTTCTTCACCACCACAACCATGACCTTTCAGCTGCTGGTACCGACTTAATTTTAGAGCAAAGCTTTGCTATTTCCCTTGCAGAATAACACGCAGAACAAGTCATCTATGTAATCCATTACCTCGGGGCAACGTACACTTTATCCCTGCCGAGCAAATCCATTTCCTAGGCGTGCAGTAATATTTTACCTATAAAATAAATACGGCAGTACACCTTCCCAGAGCTGGCTTTACAAAGGCCAAGTTAAAAAAAATTAAATAAAAATTTAGAAAAAATAGTAATAATAATAATAATAATAATAATAATCATTAAGGTTCACAGACCCAGTTAATTAGAGCGACACCCTCAAGTCCTGCCTGCCAAGTTGATCTTTCCAGATGCTGGTAATTATTTGTAGTTGTGTTTTCCCCTCTATTTATCCACACAGATTTCTACCATGTCTCATACCATAACCCAGGAGTCCTTCAGGAGACAAAGACCCAACTTTGAAATTTATTCTGCGCTTTCTAGAAATAGCTCCCTAAAACCACAAGCCCCAGCTGAAGGAGCTGATTAATTCTAATGCCCTTGCCACATCACAGGACTGCTCTGATCAATACAAATTGAAGCTGGTGTATGGCACGAGCTCTGCTCCTGCAATATTCATGGTACAACAGCTCCCGAGCTGGAGCCTGTCTTTGCCAGACCTGGTTCAAAACAAGCTTTGTAACCAAGTAGCCGTGTGAGAGCTCCAAACCTGCCAGAGCTGAAATTCAATCCTCCAGTCAGCACAAAGAAAACCACATTGCATTTATCCTCACTCTTCAATTTTCTAATCAAATGTGGCCCAACACCTGGCAAATCGTGGAAGGGAACTTGCTGCTCCAGTGTGTATTTAAATCAGCGTTTACTCCTAATGACTTCCAAAAGAGCTTTCCAGCAGTAAGTTAATTCAGGCCAGGTTCCATCAGTTGAAAAATACCCTGCTTGACGGTACTTGTTCAAAACCACCTCATCCCTTTAAGGCAGATGACCCAGCCAGCTTGGACCACAAATACTTAAAGTCAGAATATATTGGAAAAACGCACTCAAATAATAATAATAATGATAATTTTAAAAGGCACAGAATTGTTTGTATCCCAGTAGGATGGAAGTTGTTCAAGCAGTGCAGGGAACAGCATCCAGCAGTCTGAGCACAGCAACAGAACTGGAGACTATTCCTGAATCTCAGACACTGTCTTGCAGATCCAAGACAAACCAACTTCCGAATTCAGCGGTGTGGGAGACAGCAGTGAAATCATCCCAGGCCCCATCTGCTTGTACACAGCACACTGGAGATCCTTCAATGAACAGAAGAGCCACAGCATTCAATCACCAACATCAGAGACAACTCAACTCTCACTAATTGGCTTTCCTGTGAGATATGGAGATCTGCCCCCATTTCAGAGACTGAAAGGGAAAACATGCACAGAGTACAGCCTCCAGCTCCATTTTGCAACAGGGACTTTTCAGCTTGCCTTTTGGAAATGGATCACAAAAGATCTTTCCTTGGCCGTGAAATGCACCTTTGCTGGTTCACAGCATCATAAACTCCAACAGCTTTTCTTTTAATATCACTTCTGGAAGCCTGATGTCTGAAAAAGGGGGAGGGGGAGGAAATGTGAGTTACACATACACAAAGCCCAACAAGACAGTGCAAAATCTACCTTCACATGGGTCAGGAGAGAATGAGAGTTTGAGTGGAGTTGGAACAAGTGCCCCCAGCCCTCACAGAACACGCTGTTGTGCTCGGTCCGGTGTGCAACAGTTATCTGGTGTTACACAATGAACTGAAGCTCAATTCCACCGCCTGCAAAAATCCATCCCAGCTTTCCTGGCAGCCTCCATTTATCAAAACAAGCCTGTCATGTCGAGTACCATTAACAGATAATGAACTGAGACAAGGGATGCAGTTACAAGCAAAGCACTCCGCATGCTGCAGGCCCCCAGCACACAGCCAAGGGAGCCGATATTTACTATAAACACCGTAATTAAATAGAACACCTAGTTGAAGAAACATTAAGGTCGTGACAATAAACAACAGAAGCTGGAAATCTGAAAAAAAAAATTAAAAAAAAATAAAAAAATAATAAAAAAAATAAGGCTTTGACTTGCTGTCAGTAATTCCTGACATTGCTTAAAGGCATCTACACACACACACAGAGCTCAGCACACCTTCCCTGCCTGCTGCTGGAATCTGGGAAGCACCTGTTTGTGTTTTCAGCGCTTTCCCAGGATCCTGGAGCACTTTGTCTCCCCTGCCCACGCAGCCCAGGAAAGACTGAGCGCCGAGAAGTGACAGACAGCGAGTGTTCAAAGGGCCGCGGAGACGCTGCTGCTTTCGAGACACACGGCTCACAACAGACGCGAGTAACTCAGAACCCCGCCGTGCTCCAGGAATATTAAACGCGGACACGCAAACTTGGAGGGATATTAAATAAAGAGGTAAAGCCCTGCGAGCCCCGGGATCCATCGATCAGCGGCGTTCCCCGCCCCTCCTGACAGGATTAGCCATCAGGCACACATAAACATCTCACCCGCTAGAAAAACTGCTCCAGAGGAGCCGTTTCGGGTCTCCCAGGTACCCACACACTTGAAACACAAACTAACCGTAAACAGGCTTAATGAGATTATACAGATTAAATGGGTACATTAACTTTTTTTTTCTTTCAGGAGACACCCACGACAAAGAGGTCCCACAAACGCTCAAAAGCAGCTCCCTCTGACTCTGAGTTCACTCATCCAGTGGGTTCTGTTAAAAAGCAGGTTGGAGTTGCACAAATTGAACAAAAAGAAGCCTTGAACTACTTTTAAGAACGCATGGAGATGTGAACGTGACAAGTGTTTTCTAAAAGCTCGTACAACACAACTTCCCAGCTCAGGCAAGCACTGAGTCTGACACACCAGCCCCCCGCTAAGCTGAACCTATTTTTAAAAGGGGATTTAACACTGTCTTCAGAGCTCCACGTAAATCAAGCCCTCCCCTCGGATTTGGCCTTGGATAAGGGGAGGAAGAGGAAGGGAGCAGGTTCATGGAGAACAAGCTGACAGCTTAATATTGCCACAACCCTGTTTTTCTTGCGTGTCATTCGAGTTTCCCTTTCCCTGTCAGCGCACACGTTCCCGGCCGGAACGCCGGTGATTCCTCCAGCCAAACAAAACCAACCCCGAAGCAGAGGGGCAGTTCAAACCCAGAATTAGCTGGAGAATTCCAGAGGCCAGCGGTCACCTGGAGGTTTCTCAGCAGAGCAGGGGAGGTTTCTCAGCAGGAAAGGTCACCCCCGGCCGCTCGCTGCAGAGATTTGTTACCCGGTCCTGTTTGGTTTCAACTCCCCATCAAAGCATCTGTCTAAACACAAAACCTTTGGTCAGGTTAGAGGTGAGGTTTCTATTCCTCTGTAAATAATGCACTGTTTTATTGCTGCAAGCACAGCTGAGAGGAACTGATACTCGGCTCTTGACAGGACAGTTGCTGCTGTCTGCACACGAACGGCTTCAAACCCGCTCCGAGCAGGAAAGGTCTTGTCTGTGCTTGTAGATCTGGGAGCACGTGGGAGAGACCCAACAGGAGAGCTGCTCTGAGCTCCAGGCAGCCACAGCACTGACCCAGCTACCACTTGCCCCACAGTTACACCAGGGTGCTTTTCCACACTCCTGGAATGTAAGCTGGGAGAGGAAACTCGGAGCAGTGTTGTTATTGCCTCGACACAATCAAAAGGCCATTTGGTGCTCTAATCCCTGCCTGAGGAGGCTGTAAACTCTGCACACAGTTAAACAGCCCTGGCTGCTTCCTCTGCCCCACATCTACATACTCAGCAGTTCTTAAAACCAGCATGGGAAGGGTTATTTTAAATTACAGTAGAACTGCTGAAATTTGGATGAACCTCTCTCAAATCTCCACCCTTTACAGACCTTTAAGAGGTTTGCCTTTTTTTTGTTGGGTTAGACTGTGTTTTGTAGGGTTTTTTGGTTTTGGTTGGGGTGAGGGTTCCCCCCCCAGGCCTCTGGTTATGCAGCATTTAACCTGGAGCCTGCAAAACCAAATTACTGACACTATCACACATTTTATGGTTCAAGAACTCTGACTCTTTTCCTGTACTTACCTGCTGTTCAGGTTTATATTCCAGATGACCTCTGCTCAAGCTGTAACTCCTCACAGGTCACTGTTAAATTCTAGCACCACATCAATACCCTGGGGAAGGAAACCCCTGCCAAGCACAGAAAAGTCTGAGCAACTTCAGCCTCTTTTTAACGACCCTGAGGCCCAAGAATTGCAGACAACGACCTTCTGTAACTGTCACCAGCAACTGCCACCAACTGCCCCTTTGCCAGCCCTGCAAGGTAACACCTTGGTACCAAACTCCAACTGGCAAGAGGGGCACAAGGCTGGAGCAACACACAAATGCAGACAAAAAAATCCCCTAAAGAAATAAAAAAGTGTATCACTCCCCAGACCTGCGCACTGGTGGCACTTGGTGCTGGTTAAAAAAACAGGTAAAAACCACAAATTTGGCTCAAACCTGTGACAGAGCCAAAAAACAGACTGTTGGTACAGTCAGGGCATCACTCAGCTGAAGAATGGGAATAGGGAATTCCGGGATAAAGGGCTGCACAGCTCCCTTCTGGGTGTCTTTGGGAGGAATCTGGTGGGTTATTTTTGTACAGTCTTGGATGCACACAGCGTTTCTGTCACAGTAGGGATGAAAAAACAAGAGTGGCTCCCCCAGGGAGCTGTGAGGACTAAGGCAATTCACATGCTAACACGGGAAAAAAGCAGGGTTTTACAGGAAGGCCTAGCTAAGGAAGTGCTGGGGAAAACAAACAAACAAACAAACCACTGGAAACCCTCAACCAACCAAGCACAACCCAAAAAGAAACAGCTCAGAGTTGCTCCCACAATTAAATGAGTGTTCACAGCTCCCTGTTCTCCCCCTCCAAAGGCTGGAGACTCGATTGCAGCAGCTCCAGAGCCCCCTGGGCCCAACAAAAGGCCAAGGAAAAACACACCTGAGGCAGAGGAGGGACAGGGCAGGGTTAAAACTTCATTGGAGGGCAATGGGCTGAGGGAGCTGCACCTCAAAGAGGGCAAAATTCAAGGAAGAGAGAAGGGTGAGGGAAAGAACACAAAAAAAGATAAACAAGCTGAGGAATGCAGGAGATTTTAAAATAAAAGCTGTTATGTGCATAGGTATGAGAGGATGGGTGTGAAACTCAGCTGGGATGTAACCAAGTGAGACAAGTGGCTCAAAACCAGGTGCAGCCTCAGAGCTGGAAATCAAAACAAACCAGGCAAGGCAAATTTAAGCAAAAAAATTACACTTGCTCATCACAGAAATCACTTTTCTTTCTCTGATATTTCCCTCCTGGTTCGTTTCTTCTCCTCTGTAGGGACCAACACTGAAATTCAAAAATGATTTTGTGGAAAATCCCTGCCCTGGGAACCTCCAAATTACAGAATGGTAACCTGCAAGCCAAGAATATTAAAACAAAATCCAGTGTGTCTGCCAGATTTTGTGATACTTAGGGCAAGACATCAACCTGTTTGGCAGCTTCTTGAATTCAACACAAAAGAATGCACAGAAGTTATTTTAGAAGGACAAGGGGGGAAAAAAATCCAAATATTTGTCAAGAAAAGAAGTCATATTTCAAAGGGAAAATTTACATACTGGAAAATCTAATACATGCATTAAAAAGCAAACAGGAAGCTATTTGTTCTCAGCTGTATATATAAAAAAAGCAAACAAAATAAAACCCTCAATAGTTTCAATATGTGTGGGAGGGGTAAAGCTAAAGAAAAGGAGGGAAGGAAGAACTAAGCAAATGCATCTTTTTCCAACTCTATCAAAGCAACTGTAAAACAATGGAAGTTTGCCTGTTTAAACTAAAACTCTGGGAATGGAAAACTCGATACCCCCATCAAGAGCCTGTGGCCTGTGTTTAAACTATTATAACATAAAGCATGTTGGGACTCCCAGCTAAAGGAAATGACTCCCAAATGCTCCCCTTGCTCTGGAAGGAAGGTTGTGAGCCAGATCCTTTACCAGGAGGTTTTTCTCCACACACAGATTGAACTAACAGAGCTGTGGAATTTGCAGTGGATTTAGGGCTTTCCATTGGAATCACAGAGGGGATGGGAATGGTGACTCCAGCTCGGTTTTTTGGGGCAGTAATCACTCAGCACCTTCAAAGGCCTCTGAAAATTCAATAGGCTTTTTTTTTTTTCCTCCCTCCCTAAGTGACAACAACCACAGGATGTGACCATACCTATAATAATCTCTCCCTCCAGACAGGGAGATAAGCTCTAAAAACAGGAAGTTTCTACTCTTAATCTTGAAGAAATGTTAACAGTTTAAAACCACACGACCCCGGTTCAGTTACAAGGGGAAGAAATTCTTGGCTTCCCAAAACTATAGGACGAGATACCCCCAAAAACATGGAATAATGTGAAGGTTCTCAGTTTATTCCTCTTCTCTTTTCACCCCTACAGATTCATAAGAGTAAGCAAACGAGACAGCTGCCCTCTCACAGGAAAGAAATAGTGGTTTCTTTTAAAAAAATGGGTATTTTTCCATATTTCTTAAGAGCCTTAAAAAAAAATAAAGCAGGGCAAGAATTGCACCCAAGCACTGGGGGGTATCTGCCTTGGCCATGCTGCAGCCAATTACTTAAATATAACTTTAATCCTTCTGAGAAAGGTCTCTTTACACTTTGCAAGACTTGATAGAGAGATCAATTCAGAACTGTGCTTAAACCCTTAAATCACACGAATTATCTGAGCAGTTTGCTGGACTCTGCTTATTCTGAGTTGCTGTTTTCAGGCAGACAGGGATTCACCGGTGCACATTTTCACACAGCAGCGAGTCTTCAACCACCTACACAGGGACTTTTAGTCACCTGAAAGGAAGCAGCCGATTTTTGATAGCTGTTATCAACCAATTAACAGCCACAAAAGCCTTTCAGAGCGAGTTTCACCACGTTTCTCACGCTGCAGATTGAGGAGGTGGCAACAGTTAAACACGGCTTCCACCAACCCATCAAACAACTCTCTCGAAAGAAAAGGATCCCGCTGTATATTTTAACATAAATCAGTGCTGCTTGTCGATACAATGCACGTTTTCCTGTCGGTGTTTAACATAAAACAACATAAAATCACACCAAGGGCTTAAAAATCCCACTCACTGTATCCTGACTCTGAACTTCCTTGAGAATCCTCAAGCAGAACACACACTGGTTTTATCTACATTCCTGTTGGTTTCATGTGTTATGCAGCTACAGGAACAGGGAAAATTAGTATTTTTAGGAAGGCTACACCTGCAACACACCAGCTTTTCCCTTCCACTGCTCCTTCAGTGGCCTGCTAAGAGAATTCAGCATAAAAGGCATCCCAGATCTTCTGTTTAGTTGTCTTTTCTTGCAATCCCCACAAAATAAGACAGAAAAACTTAAAAGAGAAAATCCCCATCAGAACTGAGCAGCCAAATAATTGCAAGGCATCACAGCAATAAGGTTATGGGAGAGGTATCCATGGAATGTCTTGAAAGCACTTGCAGAAAACTGTAAAATGCCAGAGTACCACCCCCTGCCATCCTAAATCCGTGTCCCAGGCATTGTGTCACATCTCTGGTGGAATAACTGCCTGCAGGTTGCAAATGGAGACCTGAAACACAGCCACAAAGGGACAATTCCATCAAAAAACATTCATTTAAGGAAGTATTTATACGTCCTACATTAAATTTACAGGAGAAGCAAACACCCCTGGACGAAAGGAACTCAGGAGTTTGGGAGGACGTGAGGCAAGTTTCCAGTGTCCCAACAAAACCAGCCTGAAAGCCACTGCAGAGAGACAGAAAAATCCTCTTTCAACAGAAAGCAAACTGTGCCCAGTTGCCAGGGAGGTGACAGGGCCCAGCTGCAGCATTGCCACCTAGTGTCAGCCTCCAAAAAACGCTGCAAAAGCCACCAAAACGCCGGGAACTCAAGTCAAGTCAGGAAGCCCAAGAAGAGACTTGACTTTGCAGCTGAAAATTTCAAGTTTTCAGTTTTCCCCCCCAAGTGCTGCCAAGGGCCCAGCCGAGGGCAGGGAGGGCAAACCCAGACAGCACCAAGTTGAGCAACATCCCAGAAGCTCTTTGCTGTGCTTGGCTCCCCCTCCAGCTGATAAATCATCTCATTAACCAGAACGTGAACTAACTAACAACAGAACCAGTGTGCAAAGTGCTCAGTAATCCAGAAGAGCACAGGCAGGGCTGTGGGATTCCCAGAGCAAATATAAAGTGCACCTTCCCAGCTCCATGTGCTGTTGTCTCATTCCTTCTGAACGCCCTGTCTGGGTTTTGACAAGGAGACTGACAGGAACTGCTGGATTTTCATGCTAATGTTTCATCAGGAAAAAAGCATACATGTCACCTCACCAGTTCATTAACAATCCATTTTATTACAGCTTGGCAGGCAAATTCCTCCTGAAATAAAATCTGCTGCTTTGTGGGGTTTTTTTTTTGGATCTGAACGTGCCAGGGTGGCACATCAAGAGGTGAAAACAGAATTTAAAGACTTTGTCTCAGTTTCACAGAATCATCACTGAGCAGTCACAGATCCACTTCATTCTTCATTCCCTTCAGCCATCAAGTTCCAGAAGGAAAACGTTTAAATCACAATAAGCACATGGCAGTTCACACTCGGGGAACCACACACAGCAAGAACTTGGGCTCTCCCCCTAAACACCAGCCAAAAATGTCCCACTGTACCTGCCTGACTTCCACGAGGATGCCAGTGGGTAGCACAGGTAAAACAGATTAAGCAGGGCATGCCAGGAGGAAATAAAACTGGGGAGGGGGGGGAAAGAGGGGGAACAGGAGAACTGTCTCCAACCTGTATTTCCAGGCTCGCCTGCAAAGCCCAGCTGCTAAAAGGGCTTAAATATTAACAGTGATTTCAAGAAAGCAACACCAAGTTGATTCCACAGCCCCCCCAAGCAGTGACTGCTTAGTCCACTCCCCGATTTACAGGGTTACAAGGCAACAATTCCAACCCCACCCACGTTTTCCCAAAGGAATGGCCAACCAAGCTGTCATTCCCCTTGGGACTGCCCAGGGAAATGTACACTTTGGGGTCCCAACAACCAGAGGTGCCATGGATGTATCTGGAATAAGCAGAGCTCACTGGACAAAGGAGGTCAAGAACAAGGGAGACAATTGTGCTGGATTCAGTCCTTGGAATGAAAAGCCCAAGTGCCTTTCATGGCTTCCACTACAAAGAGACCCATCATTAGACCTCATTTTTGTCAGCTCCTACAAAGGCTGAAGACAGAGACAAGAAGTGGTGGTTAAAAGGAAAGCCTTTGAAATCAAACAGCCCCCAAGAATCTCCCTCTCTCCCTGGCAGATTAAAACCTGGCCTTACCTTCCCTTCATTAGCCCAGCTGCAGGGAGGAAGAAGCACCAGAGCTCTGCTCATTAGTTCCAGAGCTGGGCTGGGGGGGTTTGGTTGGGGGGGGGGTTGTTGGCTGGTTTGTTTTTTTTTAAAATAACCTCTAAGACAGCTCTCTGTTGATTAAACCATTTTCATCCTTCAATGAGTTTGATTCCTATTAGTTCAGACTGCAGAGAAGACATTGATTTTTTACTGTGGTCGGGATCAAGAGAAGTAACAGCTTTTGCAATTAAACAACTGCTCACCACGTTAAGTAGAAAAATATGTCCAGAGCAATAATGTGCAAGCAAGCAGAGCACTCCTCAGTGCCAACAAAAGCCAGCACACACATGCTTGTAATAACTTTAACCTTTAACTTGAGAAAAGGAGGAAAACTCCATGTATTACAGACAGTTCACCTCGTGTTAACTCTGCTGATAAGGAGCTGTAACACTGAGAGAGGCTCAGAATTACAGACAGCTCGTCTTCCAGCTCGGAATTACCATCATTACACCACACAAATCACCACGTTGGGCTCCAGCCTCCTAAAATAGAAATCACAGCCAGGAATGGTCTAGTAGGCTGCTGCTGCTGCTGCTTCTCCTCTTAAATTAAGCTTTTATACCAAACAAATCCATACAGTTCTTGCATTATGGCCTTTCACGGGGTTGCAAAATAAATCAAATGTTTTATTCCACAGCCTGCAGCTATTTCCACATTTAATAACTGACATGGGAGACAAGTTTTAATCTCCATCAGGCTGAAACAATTACTGTCCTCATAACCACTCAAGTCAGAGGTAAAAATTACGAGATTTCTATTACCTGATTGTATATTCAGGGGGAAACAGTCACATTTTTGCAAAGACAAAGTACACTCAGCGAGACAAAAGAGGGGAGCACAACCACAGTCCCAGAGCAAGACTTTCTTTTAAGCTGTGAGAGAAATGCAACAACATCCCTGCCAAAAATGCAGCAAAAAAAATGTGAACAGCCACCACATTTGCAGGTGTAAATATTCCCTGGCCAAAAACTTGGGCTGCAGCTTCACCACAGACCTTAAACAACACAGGGACTTTTTTCCATCATCAGGGAAACAATTCCCCAAGCTCAGAGCAAAAAAAATCTACTAAAAAGCTCCCTGAATGAAGAGAGCTGGAAGTCCAGTCTATATCTGTGCAATTAATGCCAGTGTTGTGTTTTCATGTTTTTAAGTACTTGTTAAAAGGAGTTCAGCTTTTCATTCAGGGGGTGACTCTCCCCCCCTACTCTGTGACTTAAGAACCATCAGCACTTTGAGGCTTTCCAGTTTGCAACCAGGAAATTCCCTCCCCAGGAACATTTGGGAAAGGGTGGCAAAGACTGTTTAAATGGAAGAAAAAGAAGAAAGTGTTACCTGGATGGTTATAGCCAACAGGGAAAAAAAAATCCCTCTGTGAAATCTCAGTGTGGAATTTGTACATTATTACATGTTTTATTACCAGTTATTACCAGCTGCTAGAGAGGGATATTAAAAATCACAGCAGGTCAAGACACTGTTTCTTTCTCCATTAATATATTGAGGCAAAAATGCAGTAATTTACCTCTTGTCCAAGAAAGGGAGAAAATGCCATCCAATTTGAAGCCCTCATGCTTTTATTTATGCTCTATAAAGGCCTCCAAAGATACTTCAAACATCCAAATTATTTAAGTCAGCATGAAAACACTGGGAAGGATGTTAAAGCTCACAGTGCAGGAATCCCCCCAGAGCTAAATAATTAAGCAGCATCTTCCAGACAAACTCTCCAGGCCAAAGCAAGGCTGAGGTTTCCAAGGCAGTGAGAGCCCGTGTGGTTGGGGAGAAAGGCAGGGGGAAAACAGGGAGGTTTTTATTGTTTTTCTTCAGCCAAACGTCATCTGTGCATGTTAAAGAGGGGAAGGAAACGCTGCCTTGGTTCAGAGCACCCTCTAGAGCCAACTCCTCATCAGTGACATCACCCCAACGTCCTCCTCCACTCAAAGCCACACCACTGCTGTGCAACAACCCCCAAACCAGCAGGGTCTGACCCAAAAAATGGTGACACGTCAGTAAAACAAGCAGCGTTTTTCTGCCCTCAGGAGATAAATGTATTTTCTAAATTTACACCCATAAATATCCTCCCTGATCTGTGCTGTCAATGTGCTCCTAACAAAAGAAGACACAACCTCTGATTTAAGTACAAAGCTATTAAAAACCATTGCTACTTCTCTGGCACTTTGAAGAAGAATTAACCAGCTCATCCTGAATAAAGGCTGAGCTCTGTTTTCCAAGACTTCACGTGCACCTTTCACTGAAGGGAAAAAGGGAGCTGCTGTCTCCCAGATTTTTTTCTATCAGGCTGAGGATGGATTGCAGGAGCCACTCTTGATCTGTTTGAACATCAGCCATCCTAAAGAACCAGAGTTTTTAATTATTATTCGTAAAAGAAAGATGTTAAGGCATGGAATTCCAGTTGATTAAAAATCCACTTAGTTATCAAACTACTATTAGAAGACCTATTTCAATCCCAAATGAGGGTTGGTTACTGCCAGGTGAAAATACATCATTCAGTTCTCACTCATTGATTGTAAACTTTTTGCTTAAAGGAGGGACAGGCAAAAGATAACAGTGACACCAGAAAGGAGAGAATCTAATCAGTAACTTCATCAATTCAATTCTTAGGGTTTCACTTTTTTCCCCCCAAATCTGAGCCCTTAAGAGGAGAAGAGAAAAAAAAAACAAACCCGAAGAAAAAACAGACTGCAGAATTGAATGATGTCATTTTGGTTTTATCCTGGGAATTAAAGGGGCTCAGGAGTGATGAGTGAGGAGAGAACAAGTCACACAGTGCCAGCAATTCCTACGGAGCTCTGCAGACAATTTAAGGCTCAAAATCAGGAGGGAGGGTTTTTCCTTCCCCCACCACCCTCCTCTTCATCCCCCAGCCCAAGGGCCTCATGTTCCAGGCCAGACAAGCAGGTAAACACACAAGGTCAGGCCCCTGAGCTTCACTCACACATCTCATCCTGGAGACCTGTCTTCTGTTTCACAAAATCTCTGATTATCCTTCTAATCCTTCTGGATGAGGACACTCATCCTTCATCTAAGGGGATTCAGAGAGATCTCCTGAGGACCTTCCTTTGGACCCTGCAAGAACTCTAAGGGCCTTAAGAATTCAGGGCTATCTCCAAACCACCCTTTCCTTTAAAAGTAAATCACGGGAGAAATGAGGAGTTAAAATAAAAGTGGGGCTTTTTTTATATATTTTTCAACAAGCTCAACGTAAAGCCAGAGAGGCAGAAGAAAATCATTTGTCTCTTCAACACACTAAGTCACTGCCAGCAAAATAAAGACTTGGAAAAGGAGGTCAGAACAGTTTTTGGCAATGTGAGCAGGCAGAAACCCCATCCTGCAGAAAGGATAGAAGACACTTCCATCACAAATTGTCTTCCTTAGAGAGATTTGCTGCAAGAGAATCACAGCTTTGAAGGTCTAAATTAAGTGTCACAGGCAGGCAAAGTATCTCCCAGACCTCCTGCTCACAGCTCTGCCCTTCTGCACATCCCAAGTGTGCAGTTTTCCAACACTTGTTCCAGCTCACAGTCACGGGAAGTTTTAACCTCCCCTTCTCACATGTTTATTTACCTCTGAACATCAACACTGACAAAGAATTAGGAGCAGTAGCTAAAAACAGCATCTATTTAAAGACAAATCTGAGCCTCTGACAACTACAAATCTTTACATCTCAATACAGATCTTTTCCTCCAAAGGGATCAATAGTCCAGCCCCTGTTTTAGCAGAACCTGTTCCTTCTGTAAACCTGCTTCTGCTCTGACTGAAAATTACCCAACTGCTGTGCACCCAAAAAGACATTACCTGCAGCTCCTCACAGATAAGCAACCTTGGTGGTTTTCCCATCTTTTGCTAAAGAGCATTTCCTCAGCCCTCATTTCCCTTTCCCTTGACCACAATAGAGAGATTAAGGTGAGCCATTCACAGGAAAATGAACACTTGTGTGTTATTTTTAACGAGCTCCACCGAATTTAAACCCATCCCTAGAAATGATGCCCTGGCTTTCAGCAGCAACGTTTGTGCCTCCCACAGCTGCAGGCTGGGCATTTTCCTCCCTCCCTCATATTAATGTGTTTATCCAGCCATAATTCCATTAGCATTATGTAACACAGACAATCTTCTTAGGCATTTTATCATTGTCTCACCCCCAACTAACCCCCTGCACACACGTACACTTTGCCTGAAAACCGTGATCTCCCAGCCTTTGCTGACACAGAACAACTGGCTGATGCAGAATTAAAGTGACACCTCCAATTCCTCGCCTGCATCCTCAGCCAAACCTCACCAAACCACCTCTCTCTGGCCAAGGCATCTCCTCCTCACATACACACACAGAACACACTGACATTGTTGGAGTTGTGATCCTTCCTTTAAGGAAAAAAAAAAAAAAGAAAAAAGCTTTTAAAAAAATATATTTCATGTTTGTCAACTGGCTGCCTCTCCTTGCACGCTGAACACAGTAAATACTATTTGCAGTTATGTCTGTAATTTGACATTAATTCCTTAATCTTCTTAAGCCAAAGGCAAGCTTGTGGATCATTACGAGGTTACTTAGAGAAGCACAGCTCAAGTGTTACACGAAGGGGACGTTTTGTGAAGAAAAGCAGTTAACTCGAGTTTTGTCTTTTGTCATTCACACACCTGCAAAATAAATCAATCTCCTTTGGAGAGCAAGGAAGGGACACCCACGATGGGCTGTTCTTGCTGTGTAATCCTCCTTGGGGTGGGGCAGGACCTGCTAACGAGATTGTGTGGCTTTCCCCTTGGATCAGCAGGACTGTGACCTTTCCTGACAGCTATTCTAATATCAGTGCCAGCCATGGCCAGGGCAGCCATCTCCCACATTCCTGCTCTCCCGAGCACATCCCACCCGGATTAGCTGCCACTGCCCTGTCACCACCTGTTTCTTGCATCAAAAACCCCCTGGATCAGGCCCAGAGATGATTTGTGCTGCCTGTGCAGCAGCAGCTCACCACAAAAAACCCCCAGGATTCTCCAGAAAACCCCTCTCACCTCAGCAGCCTTTATTGTGCCAAAAAAGACAGAGCCAAGAGGGGCTGTTTCAAAATATTGATAATAAACTAAAAAAACCAACCTCCCCCCCAAGACAGAACTGGTAGAGACCTAAAAATGCTGAAATCTGAGTTCCAAATCAAGGAGTTTAGTTAAGCCAATAAAGATGAGATTAGAAATAGCTTTTAAAAAATTACCTGAACTAACTCGTGCTGAGACTCAGACACTGCTACACCAGGGAAAGGAAGAGACTTTTCACCAGGAGTGAAAAGACACACACCAGGCAAAATGCTTGGATTCAACATTCCCAAATGACATCCCACCAAGAGAACTGACTGGCTGGCACTTGACAAGAGGTTTAAAATCCAATTTGCAGGCAACAGTCGAAAGCTGTGAGGATTAAAGTTACTTTAAGTTTAAAATTTTGTGAGAAATTTAAAAGTGTGTTTAAGTTTCCAGAGGAAGCTTCAATCTGATGCAAATTCAGATGTTTCACTTGTTCTTACACTGGCCACTAAAACCAGTTTATGTGAAAAACAGGATGTGAAATAGCAGCTACCTCTACCAGGAAAATATTTTTTGCTAGGTTTACAATCACAATGCATTTTGTAATTAAATTGCTAATGTTGCAGAACCTAGTTTTGGTCAAATCTACATGTAATTACATTCATCAATTAGCCTGTAATTGCATTTTGCTATTTTTGATCCCTGGGTATATTGGCTGGGTGTATTTGACAGACTCACATTCCCTGGTTTTGGTTCTTGGCCTGGGGTGATCAATCCCACACTACAAAAGAGATGGAATGGTTTTAAATATCATTATGTTTTCAAATTAAGGTTTACCTGGAAAGCAGAACATGATCTTCAGTGTACAAATGGATGGTCACAGGGTAAGAGAAAAAGGATTCAAACATTACTCTGCAACATTCTGGTGTGAAAGCATTTCCTCTGAATGCAGAAGCGAGCTCCTTAAACTGTTCTTTCTGCCTCTGAAAGCTTCCTACTCAAATGATTACTGTAATTTCCAGGGGAGATAAACTACCAAAAACAAAGGAAATCCCATTTTGAAATTGTATCTGCACTGTGTGCTCAGCTAGTGGAAAAAATGATATTTCAGTACCTTTTCCTTCAAGACACCAATACAGGAACACCTCGCTTCAGGGTTTTGCCTAAAGATTCAAGACACAAACAGTTATAAAAACAAACTCATAAAATAGGAGCTAAGTAGGAGACATTTTTTTTTTGTTGCCACAGAAAACTGGAAGCCAAAAGCAGACAGCCAGCCAGGCACTGACCATCAACCTCCTCACTGCAGGATGGAATTCAAGACAACTTTTCGGTATCAAGACACAGCTGAGTCCATGAAAGGAGGAAATCAAACCTTGCCAGATCTCCCCATAACGACAGAACTGAACCAGGGGGGTTGTTTCTCTGGGAAGTGTTTAGTTCCTAAAAATAAAAGATGCAGAATATCCCACCAGGAGTTTTTCTGCTGTTTCCCCAGAGGAGTCATCAGCTCACTGGGGCTGCAGGACTGCAAAGCCACAAAAAACCAGGGCAGGATCAGCACAGGTCAGTTTTAGAAAAAAAAAGGTAATTCCAAGGAGTTAGCAGAGTTTGGCACTGAATCATAACCAAATCCTTGACCTTTCCCTGAGTCCCTGCTGTTCCTGAAGATGCATTTTTCTCCAGCTCCACTGCAGGTGCAAGTTGGCTCCATGTGTGCCAAAAAGATCTTATTTTAAGCGAGCAGTAATGTTTTTGGAGAGCAGGTACTTCTCAGCCATTGTAGCCTTGGCCTGCTGTGGAGTGTTTCCTGAACTGCTGCTGGAATCCTTTAGAACTGATTTCCCCAAACAGAGAGCCTTAAAACTGCCAGAGAACAAAGTTATACAGGGATATTTATACAGACTTCCTTCCCCAAACCAGTCACAATTACTGTTGAGATGGTAAATTGCTCTGGCAAACACTTCACCCACAAAAACTCTGCTTTAAGTGATGAGCCAGCAGTAATTCCAACCGAGAAAAACTAATCCCGCTCTAAGAGCTACTTTTAATGAATTTCAGCTCTGTGTGCCAATTCTGGTTAAGAACCCAATAACTTTGGTGTTGCAGCTGATTAGGATCCAACCAAGGTGGATTTGCTGCCATTTTACATTTCTCAGAACGTCCTAATAAGACCAAATGTGATCCAACACCACCCAACACAAGATTTATTTTATTTTTTTTTCCCCACCAGACGCCACGGAAGAAAATCTGAATTATTACTTAAGGCAGCAAACAAGTTCGTGCACCCTCAGCTGTGGCTGTAACTGAAACTGCCAGGCCTCACTTGAGCACGTCCAATTCTCTGCCTTTGCATATTTTTTGGGTTTGTCTCACAGCTTATTAAGTTCTGCAAACAAAGGCAGTTTTGTGCTCTTGCCAACAGATTATCGTGTTTTAATATCACGTGGGTGATTTTAAAAACATCAATGCACCTACACAGGGTGATGCACCTACACAAGGTAATAGAATCAGCTGGGTTGGAAGGGACCTCCGAGATCATCAAGTCCAACCCTTGATCCAACCCCGCTGTGGTTCCCAGCCCATGGCACTGATGCCACATCCAGGGGAAGAATCACTTCCCTGGCCCTGTTGGCCACCCTGTTCCTGAGCCAGGCCAGGATCCATTGGCCTTCTTGGCCACCTGGGCACACTCTGGCTCCTGTTCAGCTCCCTGTCCATCCAAACTCCCAGCTCCCTCTGCCTGGCTGCTCTCCAGCCCCTCTGGCCCAGCCTGGAGCGCTGCCGGGGGTTGTTGTGGCCAAAGTGCAGGACCCGGCACTTGGCCTGGTTGAACCTCATCAGTGCACCCACACAGGGGGATGCACCCACACAAGGGGAGTGATGCACCCACACAAGGGGAGTGATGCACCCACACAAGGGGAGTGATGCACCCACACAAGGGGAGTGATGCACCCACACAAGGGGATGCACCTACACAGGGTAATGCACCTACACAGGGTAATGCACCTACACAGGGTAATGCACCCACACGAGTGAGAGGCTCGAACTGCAAGTGCCTTTGGGCGCCTGCAGGAGGATTTTCCTTGTTCCAGCAGCAGGAGTGTTTGGCCAGAACGGCAGGATGGTGTTTTCATCTGCCATGACAGCTGGGGCTGTGCAGACACCAAACAGGCAGTAACTGCAGCAAGCGTTCCTTTTAATAAACTGCCACGGCAAAAGCGAGGGGAGGAAAAAAAAAACACCATCAACAAAACGATTGGAGCCGAGGACATATTGATGGGTACAAAATCCTCCAGGCATTATGCAGCTCACACAAGCTCATGGATCAGGATTATTGCAGCAACCAGGAGCCGTCAAAGCCAATTACCCCGGGGAGGGAGGACGGGGGCTCCTCGTGCCTCCCGCGCCGTCGGAGCCGCGACGCGCCGGGAGAGGAAAACCTGTCACAGCCAATTACCACCCCTGCTTCGGTCCTGGCAGGATACACCTGAGCAGCCAACAATAAAGCCATTTTAAGAAGGAGAGATGATTACAAAAACAGAATGCAAAATGGCAACAACTGGTTGGGGGGGCTGGGGAGGGGAAGGAAAAATACCATTTCCAGCCCAACGCGTTCTCCCCGCACGCAGAGAAATAAATTCTGGCTGCTGAGGGAGAGACACACACGAGGGTTTAAAGCTCTGGCTCCAGATGGAAACTGCTTTTTTTTTGCCCCCTCCCCTTTTTTTCTTTTTTTTCCAAATGCCCTGACAAAAGGCTGGGTTGTACATAACTCCTTTCAAGTCAATCTACTACAAGGGATTTAAGGAATTCAATTTTATGGAGAAGGAAGCCAGAGACAGGGGAAGGTGGGGAGGGGGGGGAGGAGGAGGAGAAAACACTGACACAATTTGGAGATAAGCCCACAGAACATCTTTTCTGTGCGACACCAGCCTTTATTTCAATTGCCCGACTCAAGTGACACAAGAAAAAGGTTATCTACAGGAAAAAATATAGGAATTTTAACATTCTCCAAGGCTTGAGAATCTGCTTTGTACTTATCTGTCTTCATCTTACAATATACTACCTGCATTTTAAAGTTAAACAGATTTCAGTTTAAACCTGCCCTTTGGCCATGGGACTCAACAGCAGATCCCAAAGAAAATATTGATTTTTTTTTTTTCCCCCTCCCCACAGATATATCAACTATGTCTAGTTTTATTCACGGCAATTTTCATTACTTTCAGGAAAAGGGCACCGTGCAGAACTGTTCTGAAGGAACAGAGCAGCTGGAGCCTTCCCAGGTCAATGTGCTGTTGGGGAAATCCTCCTCCAAGCAGAACTGACCTCCCAGGAGAAGTTCTCCGAGCCACCGAGGTGGGAGTTGGCACTTACAGATCATTTCCTTCAATTATTAAATTCCTAAGTGCCAACATTTCCTGCCCTCTCTGTCCAAGGATGTCTCATGACCCCGTTCCTCAGGACACCACAGGAGGTTTGGTGATTACTCTGGAAACGTGATTTCCATGAGTCACCTCTGAAACAACCAACAAGCCAGTCATGGATAGTCAGGTTTTTTCTCAAATATGGCATTTTTAAGTACCAGATCTGAGTGATACTCCACTATTTTGTGTATGAGGGAGGGAGAAAAAGCCTCAGACTTCAGCTGTGGGAGGCACAAATGTTGCTGCTGAAAGGCACAGCAGAATTTCTGGAAATGGTTTTAAATTCAGTGCAGCTCGTTAAAAAAAAGAAACAACAGCAAAGAGAAAGCCCAAAGATCCAGGAAGCAAAACCAAGCAAGGCTACACGTACCACTTTAAAAGGTAAATACACAGGAGTATTTGGGTCTGGCCTTCCCTGGCAGAAGGTTTAAAGAGTGCAAATAATGGGCAGTTCAGCCCTGAAATCCAAGTATGAAAGGAATGGCTGCTGGGTGCCAAGCTGAGCACTGGATACTCGGATTTCCCCCTCCCTCCCACATATCAGAGATGCAATATTCTTCAAAGGCTCGTTTTGTTCACCAGTCAGACACTGTGCAAGTACAGCTGCAGAATAAGGCAGCATTTCAACACAAAAACATCCTCTCTGTGTAGAGTTTTGTGAGCACTTTGATATATTTTTTAAAATAATCTGTCCTGTAGCTACTCAAAGGAGCTACACAGCTATCTGCCAATAAATTCCATCTTTATTCTCTTTCTTTCCAAATGCACGCCTTTGAATTTAATCTGACTGTACCCAGCATATTTATGTGTGTGATGCTCAAAACATATTTAATCAAGGAGATATTACACACTGGAGTGGCTGAGCTCCCCAGAGAACACATTTGGTTTAGATTTTCACACCTGACAGGGACACCCCACCCCTAAAAAAAAAAAATAAAAATAAAATCAGAAATATAGCAGATCTAACAGAATATTTCACAATGGAGTTGCACAGTCTATGCATTCAATCGCTCCATTTCCCAGAAGATTCATTACAGTTACATTAGAAAGTCAAATCAGGCAATTCTGCAGTCTGGTGAAAGCCAGCATATGAAAGCAGGTTAATACAAAAGAATTTCATTTTAAATAGAGGACATTTAGGACTTTTAAAAGCAACATTATGATAAAAATTTCAGGGTGTTTATTCTGGCTTCAGAGCACGTTTTTCAAGTCTCGTTTCAATGATGTAGCTGATTTTCTAAGGGAAGAGGGAGGGAATGTTAGATCTCCGAGGTTTGCCATCTTAATTACCCTCCTGCCACCACACACGGCTAAAAAATCCCGTTGCAGATGCCCTGCTGCCCTCGGCAGCCAGGGTGGAGTGGAGAGCAGCTCTCAGTAAAAACCCCAAGTGCCTCAGTTCCCACTCACACCCCGACACATCCCTGGGGACTGCATTTCCCACAGAGGTGTTGTTAAGCACAAGACACAACCCCCCCGCCGAAGTTTTCTGCTTGCCTTACAACAGAGGTATTATAGCTAATTATTACCACTCACAACCCTGCCTCCATCTCAGCCAGCAAAACGCAAACAGTGAATGGAATTGCTTTGCTAAACTCACAATGCAAGGCTTGACTGGCAGGGTGGAAGGAGAAAATTGTCCAAAAGCGGTTTTAACTGGAGAGAATAAGCTCAGCTGAATGAAGGCAACTAATTTTAGAGCGAGTTCTTTACTGTGAAGACACCCACAAACACACAAACAGCTAAGAGCAACATCAAAATAAAATAAAATAAAATAAAAAAACAAATCAGAACACAGAGTGGTTGTCACAGCACCAGCTTTGGCAGCGTTAACAATGAACTTTGTGCACCCCTGCCTGTGTTTAATTTAATACAAACCCCAGTGCAGTCAAAACAGCTGGTGCATTATTGATGGGGCCCGTGATAAATGAGGTTGGACACTGCACAGGAACTCGTTAGAGGTCCCCTCACACCCCCGGCCTGCCAAGCCAGACACCTCCATTTATTTCTCATTTCACATCTTTTTTTGGGAAACACCCATTGTGTGATATTTTTGACCCTCCCATTGTGAAGGACTCAACTCGCCCAGTTAATTACAAACACTGAGAATCTAAGCACAGCCGCCCACGTTATTTGTTTTTTTTACCCTCTACTAAAGCAAACTCTGCTGAAAGCCGAGATGATTTGACAGCATTTTGTCCCATTTGAAGGGCAGAGATCACAAGGAAGGGGCAATATGGACACAGGGTCGTGGCCACTCCTAAAAACAGAGATTAGAAAGTGAACTCCCAGCCCTGGTGCAGCCCCAAAACAAGGCTCTTTCCAGGGCTGCATGAGATAATGCCTGCCAGCAGGAATAAATACACTGCAGGCCAGCCAAGAACCCTTTAATTTCTTACATCTTGACTCAAGAGCTGTACAAAAAGTTATTAAAATTAATGCAAACTATCATAACTCTGTCTTTTTTATTACTGGTAATATCCCTTCTAAAATATTAGTCTCCTTGGCTTGAACCAAGAGTGTCTGTTTGAAAGTTGGCTTTGAAGATCAGAAACTCTTTAGCATAAAAAGTGAAACATGCAATCATGTTAATTTGACAAGGTAAAGGGGGGAAAAAATCACTTCAGCTCAGTATTTCTGAAACTCAGGCTATTCTTTCATTCAGAAGGAAAAAAAAAATGGCATTTTTCTTCCCTGGTTCTCACTACAGTCACTGAAGTGACTGGGAGCAAAGTAACAAAGGCTTTTGGCGCTCCAAGTGTTTTAAAAACCCAAAGAAAAAAGTATTAAACTTGGCAAGTGACCTAAGTAAACACCTCCCAGCTTCAATAAAATTAGTCAGTTTGAATAAATTGCTGATGCTCAAACAACCCTGGCAATCCAGTGAGGACTCATCTCTCCTTGTTTGCATAAGTACCACAGCTATATAAATATATATATACACATATATATGCAGATATATACATATATGAAGGAGGGAGCAGGAGCTTCAGCACATGTGTTGTATAAACAAGAAATTCCAGCTGGAATTTCTCCCTCTTCCTTCCGAAGCTGAAGCCAGCCCGGCCAAAACACCACATTATGCAGTTATTCTGTCAAAAAAAGCAAACCCAACATCCACACATTCCCAGGTTTTGTACTAAAAAAACCCCCCACAACCCAAGAGCCTCACGAGTTGGCACAAGTCTCTCAGTTTTTCCAATATCCAAGGACAGCTTATGGTAACACTTTGTGCCTGTGAGTGTTTTATTCCTGGATCATTTGTTACTCTCATTTGCTTCACACCAGGAAAAACAGGTTGGAAGATTTAGAACAGCCCATTTCTCACTGCTGCCATGTAAGCACTGAGTTCTTACCGGGTAATCCATGTTACCATTACTGTTCCCAAATATTTATGAACACTTTTGCAGTCAATAATGGGCTCTTGATTGCAGAGTTGTAGAACAGCACATTCTGCAGTGCTGATCAGCACTTTGAGAATAACAGGCTTCTCAGAGTCATCCTGTGGGACGAGCTAGATGCCAAAACTCCAGAATGAAAGGGATGCTGGTGTATAATCATATTTCTCTGAAGTTATATTTGCAGGGGTATTCCCTTGGAAACCAGATGTTCTGCCTCTATCCACACACGCTCAGCTTTCCCCAGGACACACATCCACATTTTATATATTTCAGATATTTTACAGGTATGAAAATCAACTCACACCAAATAAATACACAAACAGCACTGTGTGACTGCTCTGCCTGCTGACTCCCCAGTGCTTGTTCAAACACCGACTCGACGCTGACAAAACGAGCCATTTCCAGGAGAGGGACCAACCTCCTTTTCATAATTGCTCACTCAATTTTTAAAAGCCCGTTCCTCTCCCTTACAGTTACAGAATGATTTCCAAAGCATGAACCCATTAAACATTTGCCTCAGTCTGCCCTCCACAATAGCCTCGAGAGATAAAACTCTCATTTGTTTCCACAGAGGCCCCTATTGATTGTGCTGTCACAGAATATGACTCTTCTCTGCTCACGCTGCTTTTCAGAAGGGAGCATTGGGCACATTTATTGCCTCTCCTGTCTCCCCCAGCAGCTCTGCAGCGGCGGCTTCTCACACCCACCACCCTCCTCCCCTGTCCCAGAGCAGAGCAAGATGCAAATCCATCCCCTTCACACACCCCAACACGCAGCAGATTCCAGGCAAAAATCTGGGGAACCCCAAAAAGTGTCTCCCGCTGTTCCAGTCAGAACATCCAGGGAGCCGGTTGGAGATGAACGACCTGTCTCCCAGAAACCACCCCCAGCATCACACCAGTGCTTATGGGCCTTCAGAAAAACAAGGCCACGAGAGACTTATTGCTGGCAAGCCTGGGAATGGGAGAGTCTCCAGGCACGATCCTGGGCTGGCTCTGGGAGAGCTGCCGGGTTTTATTAGGATTGGGGAATATCGACTGCGTTCTGGGCCCGGAATGGCCACGATCTGATCCCTCAGGGAAGTCAGGCCCAGCTTCCACTCCCAGCGGTGCAGCAGCTGCTGAGTTCATGGTGTGGCTGCAGAAGCTTCAGAGCAGCTGTTTGGGAAAGCCTGGATGGAACTCAAAGGGTTCTTTACTCCACCTCCAGCAAACATCAAAAAGCGGGACTGTCTAGTCCCTACAAACCCTTCAGGCAATGTTCTCTCCCAGCAAGCCACAGCACAATCACAACCAAGTCTTTCCTTCTACCTCCGGATACTCGTGAGGTGTCCCCACACATTTTCTTTCCTTTAAAATCCTTTAAAAACAAACAAGCCACGCTCAGAGGAAACACAGCTGAGAGCATCAGTTTCTACAAACAAGCTCAGCATTACTCAGATATTGTGCTCTCTCACACCTCTCCAACATAACTCCCTGGTCCAGTTATCCCATTTGAAGACAGGCTGATCACTCCAATAGACCAGCTGCTGCTGAAAACCAACCCACTGACAAGATCAAAAACTGCCCTCTAATTCTCTTCCCAGAATTTAAAAAAAAAATAAAAATTGATTACCCTCCAAGAACAAGAGGATTTCTATTTTTTGGTTCCCCCAATACTTCAAGCACCACCACTGGTTTAAGTTTTATTGCTCTGTCATTTAACTGGAGTTAAATTTCAGGTGCTCCCCAACACCTGCTTTCCCCACTGCAAGATGAGGTGCAAGTACAGAGGGAAAATATTCTCACAACAACTTCTGCCAGCACTCAATTCAACGTTGCCACCGAGTCACAATAAGCTAAAAACACACAGAGAATGAGGGATCTGTGTGGCTTGGAAACCTTGAACCTCTGACTATTCACTGCAAACACACTCCTACAGGGGAGCCAAGCAATCCATCAGAAGGGAAAGCACAGCCTTTCACTCATGTCAGCTGAAGGGAAATTGAAAACAAAAATAAATGTAGTTTGCTGATAGGTGGGTCAGTACGGACCAGTCCTGCAACATCTCCCACTGAATTCACTTCCACCACAGTGAGGACTGAATAGACACATCAGAATTTAGCAGACTAAGTGTTTTACAGAGCTCAGAGTTGAACCTAAAATCATTTTCAGTGATCCTCCAGCTCCACTTGAACGCTGCACAGTGCCACCTTTAGCTCACTCCAAGGATTCTGCTAAGGATTGAGAAATTTCAGCTGCTTTGACAGTAAGGAAAGATCATTTAGTGAATCTGTGTCACTAAAGTTAGAGATGTTGAGATATGTGGGGATGGGCTAAACTAAATCCAAGAGCTCCAGGAAGCTGCTTAGTGTCAGGAGCCAAGAGTGACACAGGAGAACTCTCCCTGACCCTGCTCCTGCTGTGAGCAGACCTGCACACCCTGCCCCGGGAGCCAAGGGATTGCTGGAGGAGGCAGCTCCTTGTCCTACTGAACTCCAGCCTTTCCAGTCCGAGCAGAACATTCTGCCAGCCCTATAAATCTCCTCTTAACCTCCCTCCTTTCCTAATCCTCAGCAGCACAAGGACTTTTCCCCACTATCCTGCTTTCTGTGCTGTGTAACTCCCACTCGAGGGTGACATCTGGGTCCAACCAGCAGCAGATTGTTGCCTGGTTTTCATCCCAGCCCTTGTAATCCCCGGGTTCCTGACATCTGCCTTTCATTTGGGATATAATTACACATTTATTTCCCATTTTAGAGTTTCGCTTCATACACTGTTTACTTGATCTTGGGTCTGATCTTGCTGCAGCCAAGGGACATCACAGACCTCGTTACCAACAGGAACATGTTTCATTTGAGCTTAAATAGTTCTGCAGTTTTCTTGTTCGCCAACACATCCGTGTATTTATAGAAGAAAATTGCTCACACATTTTTCCCCCCCTAAACTCTTAATAATTCACAAAAAAGCAGTGGAAAAAACCAGAGAAACTTGACCAGCTCTTCTATAAACACTTACAAACAACTGCAAGAGCTTTAGGAGAGTCTGGGAGGTGAGGGGGCAGAAAGAGGTATCAATATTTAATCCACTGCTAAAAGTGTAGCATCAAAGCTGCATCAGGGTGGCATAACGTTGCAGCTGGTTCCATTTTCGTGTTCTTACATTAAGAAACCAGCTTTTCCTTTTGCATTATGTATTAAATAGTACATATTTTAGACTCTCAGAGAATCGTCTCTAAGCCTCGCTAAGCCTTTATAATTGAAAAAACTGCATTTAGCATTTTACAGACTAGACATGTGTGAAATACTAAATTCAAGGACAGAGTGAATGTTGATTTTTATCACTGATAGTCTCTTGTGATCTACACCCCTTCCCAACCTCGGCACATCTGGAAAAGAGAGGGATCAGTGTAATTCTCGTGCCTAACCTAAAGCATGCTTGCATTCTTCATGTTTGAGCAAGGAAAGTTCAGGCTTTCTGGCCACACAAATTCCTTTCCATGAGAAAAATTGCCACCACGTGGTGAAGAGCTATCATGTCTACATTGCCTATCTGGGAGAACATTAAGAAACCAAGGAGTTACGTTTCAAAACACACTTTCTCACAAGTCTGGCACTGAAAGCCTGGTTTTTGCAGGTTGCTACGGGCAGGATTTGTGTTTTAACAGCACACTCCGAGTGGGCAGTGCTTTATAAGCTTTTAAATTAAACTCACACCCGTCTGACCTGACCCCTAAAGGCCATCCCCTCACCCCAGCCAGGCCCACGTTTACAGAGAGCACAAGGCAGCCATGGCACACGGGGAGATAAACTGCACAGATTGTCAACAGAAAACATTTTTGGCAAGCAAAGAGCAATTAACATTAGAATTCTTAATCATCTCGACCATCTCCACATGGGAGATGAGTGCATCAGCACGTGGGAGAGCCGCTGGGAATGTCAGGGCTCCTCAGTCAGCTGGAGCAGCAGCGGGATCAGCCCTGGGACTGCAGTGCTGGCAAAGCCTGGGATGATGCACAGCTCCAATGTACTCCTTCTCCCCCAGCCCACACCAATTCAAAGAACTACGAGGGAAGTCCTTGTTAAAAACGGGAGGGGAAAATATTTGTCTTACAAGACACACGGAGCTGAGTAAGTGCAACACGTTTGTGCAGCATCACTGACTGTGCTGCAAACTGATTTGACTCCATCCAGGAACACGTTCCACACACAAATTCATCTCACTGATCACCTTTCAGTAGAATAAATCACATTTCCACTGTGCATGACCACACCACGTCAGCTTGCCATATCACCCCCTTCATTTGTTTTAAGTTGCTGCAGCTAAAAACACACATCCAAACGCAGCTTTAAGTTCCACAGCCTGCCTGGTATCCATTATTAAAAGCTAAACAGATGTTTATTCACACTGTGACTCGCTGCTGGGGGAAGCACATTGGGGCTGTTTATACCGGCCCAGAACAGAGGCCAGTGCCTGCCAGTGCTCGGGGATGAACCCGGAGAGGGACAATGAGGGGCATTGAAGCACAGCACAACTTGTTAATGGGTTTTGATAACAGCAGAGACACCCCCCGTGCCCTTCATTGCACTGCCACCCATTGCACTGGCCATTCCAAACGCATTTGGATACATAAAATCCTCCTAAGCACTGTATTTAAACACATTATCTATCTGAGCACAGGATCCCTTCCCCACCTCTCCCATATTGATTAAATGACCGGCACAGCAGGGATTTACAAGGCCACTATAATGGGAACCATCTTCTTCTCTGCAGAATCTGCTCATCAGCCCTTGGTGCTCATTTGTGCCCTCCACGCTTTAAGTGCTTTTCCATTTTTTTAATAAAAAGACGTTTCTGGTCACACCATTAAAGAGTCTCATCAGGGCAGAAACACTGAGAAAAGACCTATTCTTCCCCTAGTTCTAAACAACTAAACATCACATTAAAATAATAATAATACTGAAAAAGACAATCACTCTGAAATGCAGCCTGGTTTTGTCAGCTAGTGGAGATTTTAAAATTCAGATGGTTGCATTTTACTTGTCTGCCATTACTGGCAAATTAAAGCTATGAACAAATGCTGCGTAGGCAACAAATAATTCTACTAACATGCCAACAATCACTTTAATCTCTTCCACTTAACAACTCATGAACCTTTTATGAACATAATCTTCTAGAAGGTAGCTGGTAATACAAGATAATCCCAGTACAAGTTTAATTAAAACTACAAACTACATATAGCTCCATGCTCACCAACTCCTTCACGCTGGAAGAGCAAGAGTGGCTATTATTAATAGCTCTGTTAATCTGGCAAACTAAAGTGCACAGAAACAGGCTAAAGAAGCATCCAACAGGCCATTTCACACTGAAAAAAAAACCAGTCCTCACAAATTCTAACTTGCCTTAGCACAGCATTAAAAATAAATTAAAAAAAAAAAGCCAAACCTATTTTAAATAGCTGAACTAAAGCTTGCTTGCAGTTATGGATCCTACTCTTATAAAGGAAATCCAGTCCAAAATTATTCATTGTTACAGGCTACAATGGAATTCATCAGAAACAAAAAAATAAAAAGCCATTTTCCTTCAAGAAACATAGAATTTGAGTCACTTGGCTGTCAGATGGAAGTCAACACAGATTTCATTTGACTGCCAAGAGCCTTATTTGACTGGACATAAAAGACATTTGCTATTTTTAACCATACCTCATGTAATCATTTAAGCAGAGCCCTGTAATTCAGACTGGGGAGCTCTTCTCACATTCAAAAGCTGATCAGGAGACGGGTCTTTACAGTTCTGTTTAAGGCTTGGCCCCTTTCCAATAAATACAGTTTGCACTCCCCAGCTCCCCTAGTAATCATCTCCACAGCTCTTTCCCAGCTCTTCTTCTAAACCCAGTCAGAAATATTTTAAAGTGCCTGGAAGCCTCCAGAAAGCTTTTTCTGCTGACCCTGAGCACAGCCACTGCCACACCAGCCCAGGCAGGTCCACACTGGCCACTCAGTGGACACTCCAGAGGTTGTGAGTGTCTCCAACCCTTCACTGCCCTGACTGAGAAGAATGAAGTCCAAAATCTTACTCTGCCACGTGGTGCCAAGAGTCAAACCTGCCACAAACACAGGAGTGGCACCTGCCCAGATCCCAAACCTTTAAACCACCTTCTCACCTCAAACACCAGCTGGGTCACCCTGAGTTCCTCCAAGTCCCCAAAGGAACTGGCTGTAACAAACATGAGTAAATAGATCTCTAATGATCTCTAAAATAACTCCCCTGACACACACACAATGAAGGGATGTGTAGGTGAGCTGTGACATTCTTATGGAGAAGCACATTCCCCAAACCAGCAAGTTTTCCATATTTTTTTTCCCCACCTTTCTTTTGGATGGGACTATGCCAGGGGGAAAGGCACGGTATGGGCTCTTTTCACACCAAGAAAATAGCAAGAAATCCCACGCTGGAGACAAAAAAAAAAAGTGCACAAGCAAGCAAAATTAAACCTTGTGATCTAACACAGATTCCTTCAAACATGTTTCAGCTCTGACACTTCCCTGAGAACTAAAGGCACAGCAAATATTTTTGCCTCCAACAAGAGAGCATCAAATTTTAGACACAGCTGAATGAGTTACCACTACAGAGAAATGTGGGTTTCCTCAAGCTCAGGATCATCAAAAGAAGCCAGACTATACAAAGGCTTTGTCTTTTCAGGAATATACTCGGCTAATCCTAACAGACAAATGTAATTCAGATGGATATCCAGCTCCTGGAGGGATCAGGGACTGGTGCTATTGCTCACAGGAAGTTCTCTCACATTTGGAAAGCAGCTCCTTTAGATGTAACAGCGTTTACAGCTCCCTCCTCTTAAACGATGTGATGCATTTTATTACCCAGGGCTACCCCCAAATGTCAGAGTTTCTGCACACTCTTCATCTCTAAACAGTTTCTCACTGATGTGGAGCTTCCAATTCAGTCCCCAGAGCACTCAAGGTCTGTTTTGATACCAGTGCTTTAAAAAAAAA
>NW_021940578.1:4684577-4694002 GCF_001715985.3 Manacus vitellinus | reverse complement strand
AGAAATACCTGAGAAACAACCTTCTGGCTTTCCTGAGCTTCCTAATGGGTGACACCTCTGTCCATTTTAAGAGGCTCATTCAACATTTATAACTCCACCTTTGTGCATTTGAAAGCAAAATCCCAATTTCATTCACTGGAAGGAGGAAGAGGGAACATTACTCAGAATGAATTTCCAGTATTGATTGAGAACTGTGCCCTGACTGAGCAGTCAATTAGTAACAGGAGGGACACCAAATACAGGAACTCTCCACCAGTAACCCCCAAAATCACCCTGCTATCACCCACATAAAGACATATCTCTTCTGCTGAAAGCACAAGGAAGTAAATCAGGGGCAAGAAGTTACAGTTAGTTATTCCTACAAAGCTTATTTTAAAGGCAAACTTGATTTAGAACAAGAATTAGAGCATGAAACAGTTCTGAGAGCCAAGGAAAACAGCGAGCCAGAAATTGATTCTAAAACTTCAAGGGGGAAAAAAAAATCAATATAACTCAAATTTGACAGCTAACAGAACAGGCATTTAAAAAACAATAAGAATAATTTCCATTCAATACCAAAGAATTAGATATTTTCTACAGCTGCTGCTACCAGAAGATCCTTAACTACTCTGCCATGGACAAGTAATACCAAATAGATGCTGCTGATACATCCAGACAAATAACAGATGCAAAGATACAACATAAAGTTGCCAGCAGAATTAGCCTTTGAAGTAAAAGAAGAGCAACCATGTCTTAAATTGAAAGGTACAGTGAGAAAGGGATGACCTGCACTCACATGGACTCGGAGGCAAATATGCCATTATTTATGTTTTTAAAGCATTAACTACCTATTTCATGATCCCTGCAAAAGGAAACGTGTCAGTTTAACTGAGTTAAACACACATTTTCAGATTAGCAAAGTAAACAGATATAGAAAATTGGCACTTTCTGATTGCTTAACAACTATAAAACTTCCTGATAACGATGGCAAAGCACCCTCACACCTATTTCATCAGCAGAAAAAAAACACAACTGCAGTGAGTTATTCAGCTCAAGGTCAGGCAACATGTTTTTTGGGAGGGTTTTTAAGTGTCTGGAGCACAATCCAAATATTGTGATACCAAAATGTAAATTCTTGTTAGGAATTAACAACGTGCAGCCTTTGCAGCCTCTCAGGCTGTGTGCTTGTAGCGTGACCCTTTATCATCTCCAGGCATTAAATACATGACCTAATTATGGGATCTTTGGGATTTAATACAGGAAACACGCTTGGTTTCAAGGAGAATGTCATAAACAAGAGGCCTCACTGGTTAATAATCCCTTCTTTCTACCCAAGAACATCCAACACGTGCACGAGGGCTCCGAGAAGTCCCAGCCAGGAGAAGTGTCACCAAAGACTTGACTGAACACACACACAAAAGTAATTACTCCCCACATCTTGCTAAACTCGTACTTTGGGAGAAAAGCTGTGGAAGGAGTTATTTGCTGACTAATTAGTGCAGGGAAAGAGAACATTAATTGCAGCAGGGCTGCAGCCACGGAACACGGGCAGGGCCGGTTTCGTTCCTCACACATTCCAGCCGTGGAAAGAGAAGCATGCACTTACACAATAAAGCCCAACAATAAAAGGCTGAGGCCATTCAACATGAAGACAAGCAGGAAATAAGAATCAAATGACTTTTTCCAGCCAGAAGAACGAGCAGATATGCTGTTTACAGGCTGTTTAACAAAGCCAGCCCTGGAAGGTGAGCTGTGACAGTGGCTGAGACACAGAGAAAGAAATATATCCTCAAACACTCAGATTAATCATCAGAAAAGCAGAGCAGGTGGAATCTCAAAGTCTCCAGGAGGGAAATGGGTATAATTATGAAAAAAAAAATCTAAGCAGAGGTATAAAATAAACGTGTTACATTTGTGCTGCCCTGCTAAAGGATGTGTGAGATGTAACAGGGTGCCACTGATAAATTGAGCACCTCCCTAAGAATGACTACAATAAAAAAATAAAGAAATAAAGCTTAAGATTACCAGACTACCTGCACCACTACCCTTTCACCTACTGCCCTCCAATATCTCCAAACTCTGATGAAGAATTCAAACAGCAACCAGGGCAGCTCGGAAGAGAACTCGGATTCTGCCTAAGTTTCCTTTCAAGAGGAAGGTTTCCCTGATTAACCACAGATACAAGGGGCAAATCACAGCAGGATCTCAAAAAAAGAAAACAAAATGAATTTCACTTCACTCAAAACACGCCCATTTCAATTTTGTTCCCGGTGACAGCAAATAAACCTGTGTGTGACACAACAATAAACCTACAGGTTAAGTCGTATTACAAATTAAATACATTAGAAATTAAATGCTCAGCCTAAATTAGCCTTAGGGTAAGCCAGTTTACCCCCTGATGACTTACTAGCTGGGCATTTGATTCACAGAAACCTTTCAGTGTATAGAGAAGTAAGTTTGTTGAATCACTGAGTAAAGTTTTGCCATCTTAAGGGCTCACATTAGAAGGCAAGGAACATAATTCAGTGGTTTAAGGAGCAGTCAGAGGCAGGGCTATTAAGTTTCATGAAAATGAATGACCTCAGAGACATAAATTAGATTTCCTGCACCTCGCTCCCAGTTTGTAAAAATGAGGATTAAGTGTTTAAAAGTCTCCTGCACCGACCTCATTAGAAGATCTTTAATGGAGACATCCCTTCTGAGACAAAAGGTACCACCCTGGCACAGCCACAGCAGGTGCCAGAAGGACACACAACTGCTGTCAAATTGTGGGTGTTTTAGTCACCTCAAGCAGGAAACAACTGCTCTGAAGAGCCTCCCCATACATCCAGTCCTCTTTCTGAATTCCAAGCTAGTCTGAAGGTCCTGATTGCCTGGACACCCTGATTTTTTTAGTGGGTATTTCTCAGGGAAATGCAACCCCTAAAGCACTGGAATTCCGGGATGTGCAGCACTTTCTTCTTCCATATTCATGACACTTTTCATTTTAACATGCATGAATGAAGACTCCTAAATCAAGGAGAAGATAAAGAGGCATTTTAGCATCAACACCATGTATTCCAGTCCCTTGTGGACGTTGGCATCAGCAGACTACTGTCACATACACACTTGTTTAAGAAGATTCATAATCCTTAAACACATATATTTAATAGCTTTGATATTTAGCACAAAGCTGCTGATCCCCTAACATCCTGTAATACATAGTTAATTACTAACTGAATTTGCCATTTTCTTCAAACCAGGGAATAAACTGGTTGCCAAAATAGTGAGTTTTGACAGAAACCACCAGAGTCTGGTTTAATTCTCTAGTCCACCACCCCAAAACACTCAAGTCTCGATCCTCCTGCTCCCATGTAATCATTGGAGGTTTAAAACATGGTGCAGTCTAACCAAATATATATATATATGTATGTATAGGTGATGTGTGTCCCAATGTACATCACCAACAATCCCCCCAGGGAGATTCCCCCATCCACTCCCCTACACACATTCCCACTCCCATGATTCCATGTACAGAATTCCAACTGTAAAATCCAGAGTTTAACAACCAATACCTGCCTAAGAATCTCATATACAGCACTTGCAAGGTATCTGAGATCAAACAAGATCCATCACGTTTTAGTCCCCTAAAATGAATTAGGCAAACTCTAGGTGAACATCCACTTGTGCATTTTTTTAGTCCCCTAAAATGAATTAGGCAAACTCTAGGTGAACATCCACTTGTGCATTTTTTTAGTCCCCTAAAATGAATTAGGCAAACTCTAGATAAAGATCCATTTGTGGGAGAATTGGTGTGAACACACACACAGATTCGGGTCAAACCAAACAAAAGCCTGTCGAAAAATGTTAAAGGTGATTTCTCGCCAAGAAGAAATTCTGCTCCTTAATGTTTTTATTTGTTTTCAGTATAATATGCAACAGGAATGTTTCCCCTTTATATATATGCCTGCTCCCAGACCAGCTGACACTCACAATGCTCCAAAAAAAGGAAGGAATATCTGCAGGAATATGGGCCAAGTGCCCAATAATTGCCTGTTCCACCCCAAACCCGCTGACCACATGAAAAGGACCAACACAAAGGAGACACTGCTCATCATCCACACACAGAAATATTTATTAGCACTGGATGACACCACTTCCTTTCTCCTTCTTTCACCCAGTTTCTCAGAGAAAACAAACTTCCCTAATTCACCTCACTCCCCCCTTTCCCCTCCTCCCCAATTCCCTTCTCCTCTCATTCCATGCCAGTAATGAATCTCCAACCAGCCACATTCATCCCAGCATTCCTGAAAGTTTTGTGCAAGCCAGCAGATGGATAGGAAAAAACTCCCTAATTAATTACATCCCCAGCAAGGCATGGCCAGACACAAACCAGCCTTTGGAGTTTTGCTTGGCAGCCACAGCCATGTTACTCTTCCCCTCCACTGTCAGGAAGAAGAGGGGGGGAAAAAAAGAGGATTTAACTGGCAACGGGGATGGAGGGGGCAAATTTCAGGACTTACAGGCTCCTGTTCCCTCAGCAGAAACACTAAAACAGAAATTTCATTATTCCTGCTGGTTATGAAAATAAATTTACACTACAGCCTTCACTAGAAAAGATCAGGCAACATCCATCACCATAAAACAGAAATCCTGTTCCATATTTGAAAACAGGCCAATGCTGACTCTCAGTACCAGGGATTAATAATACCACGGTAAGGGATTTTTTATTACAGATTAAATATGTAGATCAACTAAGACCTCAAAATTAATGAGCACTCATTTTCTTCCACTTACCCAGAATCTTATAACAGTGAACTAACCTCTCATTTGTGTTCTGTAGGAAGAACAAAAAAGACAATCAACATGTTCAAAGAACTGCCCATTTTTCAATAACTCAATCCTCAAAATTTACTTTTTAATCTATCAAATCTAGGCAATACCTAAACTGATTGAATTTTCAGAGTTGCACCTCTGACAGAATTAAGATGCCAAAGACAAATAAATCCTTCATGTCTCCAACTCAGAGGAACACCATCAGCTTTGACAGCTGCATTCCGTGGACACATTTCTAAGAATTCCAAAGAAAAAGGTGATTATTATCCCCACTGGGCCTAGAGGGGAAAGTGATGTTTGTATCCAAGCCAGTCTCACTTTTCTCCAGGTCAACCTACAATTCCAAACTAACAGACATTTGCATCAAAAAAACCCCACAAAACCCAAAACAAACCCGCCACAACACCTTTTGAAGCGGGAACAGCCAGCTAATATTTCCATCTGTGTGTGTTTTTCAGTCACTTCCAGCAATTCCTTGCCCCTGCAGCCTTGGAGAGCAGAGGGAGCCAGGGCAGCATTCAGACCTTGTTTGCTCCTTTGTTCCCCCCTCAGCCTCTCTGAAAGGAGCAGTTGGGCACAGCCACCAACATGAGCAGAGCTGGTGGCAAAGGCTGCTGGCAAAGCCACAATGCAGCCTTGTGGATCCTCGGGGATCCCCCTCCCAGCACCTCCCGGGGCTCCCAGCATTGCCTGGATTTTCCCCGCTGGAAAAGCCGTTTCCAAAGGGCAGCTGATGGCACTCCCCTCCCCGTGCCAGCCGTGCCAGCCTCCCCCCTCTGCCAGCCTCCCCCCCTCCACATCAGCGCCCTGCAAAGCTTTTAAAAAAAGCACCTTAAATAAACAGGTCTCCAGTCAATAGGGGGTTTTGTTCTGTTATGGTTCAAAGACGGGTTTCTCTTGAAATACACAGTATTTTAAGCCTATTGATTGAACTTTGAGCCCTGAGCTAAAATCACAGAGTATGCATCCCTTTAAGTCAAACTGGATGATTTGTTCAGGCTTCATGCAACTGTAACAACTGCAATATATAGCAAAACCAGAGTGAAAAATAGCTGAACATTAAAAATAGTTAGTCCAGCCACGACACCATCCTAAAAAAACACACCAACCTGCACATTAGGAACTTAAGAGTTGGTTGTTTCGAGCTTGTTTGGGTTTTTTTAATAGTTAAAAAGGGGTGGTTGGGGTTGGAGTTAATTTATGTAGTCCCTCCCTCATCTCATTTCAGGATCACATAATAACTAATTGTTTTCCAATTGTCTTTTTAACAACTAGAAATTAATCACAATTCGAGCACTGTACTCATACACTACCCTAAAAAAACACACCAACCTCTACATTAGAAACTTAAGAGCTGGTTGTTTCAAGCTTGTTTGGGGTTTTTTTAATAGTTAACTCTGACCCCAACCACCCCTTTTTAATTTATGTAGTCACTCCCTCATCTCATTTCAGGATCACATAATAACTAATTGTTTTCCAATTGTCTTTTTTTTTTTTTAAAGCCAGAAATTAATCACAATTCGAGCACTGTACTCATACACCAACAACAGAGAGTGTGATGTTCCTGGAGCTTA
The DNA here is from genome assembly GCF_001715985.3 of Manacus vitellinus. Lineage (NCBI taxonomy): Eukaryota > Metazoa > Chordata > Aves > Passeriformes > Pipridae > Manacus > Manacus vitellinus. The sequence goes on along the minus strand of NW_021940578.1, from coordinate 4,687,634 downwards.
CAGTGTCCTTAAATATGGCTCATAATGAAATCAAAGCTCCCCTCAGGCCATCTCAGTGCATGAACAGCAGTGCTGAGAGGACAACACACCTTCTGCTGTGCCATTACATGGCCACTAACACAGCCCTGCTGAATTCTGCATGCTCAGAGCACACTTGCTTCCCTCCCACTCCCAAAAGTGAAATAACTTCTTTATGGGCCAAACATGGCTAGGACAGAGAGATGCATTTTGCAGCTGTGATGGTAAATTTACAAACAGAGTGTTATTAAACCAGCCCGTTATTGAACTGCAACGTCAGAATGCCGGGTTTTTTCTCACCTAAGCTGCAATCTGCATTAATAATTATGGAATCACAGATCTGGAAGGGGCACACAAGGATCATCCAGTCCAACCCCTGGCCCTGCACAGACACCCCAACATCCCCCCCTGTCCCTCAGAGCGTTGTCCAAACACTCCTGGAGCTCTGGCAGCCTTGGGGCTGTGACCAAACCCTGGGGAGCCTGTTCAGTGCCCAAAAACCCTCTGGGGGAAGAACCTTTTCCTGAGATCCAACCTGACCCTGGCCTGGCACAGCTTCATTAATTCACAGTTTCAAAAACTGTACCCACCATATTTCTCTTATGCTCCTGAACACTGTTGGTTATTTGCCTTTTGCTGTGGCAGCACTGAATTCATACCCACAGCTCCCCAGGGTGGACTCTGCATGCAAACAGCTCCCACCCTAAGGTAAAACAAATCCCTGGATGCAAAGAAATCACTGGTTTTTAATCCAGCTACTTAATTACTGGTTAAGGCAGGTCTGTCTCTCCCAGTTCCATTCACCTCTTCTGCCCCAGGAATGCCTCCTATTTTGAAAAGCTTTGTCCAGATGGAGAGTTATCCCTCTCTCTGTCACTCCACAGCACCAATTCCCAGGGCACAGGAATCTCTGAGCCACAGAGAGGCAGCACAAGTATTTCACTGCACCTCTCTGAACTCACAGCACAGCATTCCTGCAGACAATAGCCCACAGGGACATTACCACTGGCCACACCAAAGCCGTGGGAGTGGGAGAAAAATACCCAAAAAAAGTGTCCTCAACCACCACAGAATTATTCAGGTAAGGAAAATGAAGTCATTTACCCCAATTGCACACTGAAGTCAGCTGAAGAGTCAAAAACAAAACCAGGAGGCCTCATGATTAAACCATGACAGTCACTGTTTCCTATTTTCCACAGGATCCAGCACACTGGCAACTTTTCCTCAACACCCACATGTTATCTTTTCACCCACTCCTGCAGACCTCAGTATCACCAGCCAGCTGAAGTCACCAGTGAGCTGACTGAGATTTTACCATCCCCCCAACAAGCCAACAACCCAAAAATCTCAACCCCTCGTGCAGCAGTTGCTCTTTCACAGCCTCAACACCCCCCCACACACACACAGTCCCAGTCCTGCAAGGGCTCCATGGTCTTTATGGGGCCACTCCAACCCCACATATCCTACAACCCGTTTGGGCCTTTCCAAAGCTGCTGCTGTAAAAACAAAAGCCATCAACAGTCCCCAGGAGAGGAAACCATGGACACACTGAAGCCAACTCTGCACATTTCCTTTTGCCACCCCACGCACTCATCTGACCTATCCCCCCCCCCTTGGCAGCAGTTTTCCCTGCACAAACACACACACCCCTCCGGACCAAACAACCCAAAGCCAACACACAGACCTGAAGGGCAGCAATTTGGTTTTTTTTTTGGTTTTGTTTGGTTTTTTTTTTCATTTTGGGGGGGTGGAGAAGGTGGAACACGAAAGAAAGTTGCGAGGGGTTCAATGGAGTGCACTTCCGAGTCTCACCTCATGTGCTCCCTCTCCACATTCACTCCCAGACACCGAGCAGAGGGAGGGGAGGAGGAGAGAACATACACAATGTTTTGGCGCCCTTTAGCTTCTAATTCACTATTTTCTTTTTTGGCCGAGGGACCAAAAGGCCGCTCTGGGGAAGGAGGAAAAGGCAGACAGCGCTTCTCGGTCCCGATCTTTCACTCCTCCGAGGGAAAAAGAGGCCGTGTGTGAGCGGGAGAGCCCGGTCCCAAACACAGCGGAGCGCTCGGAGGAGAACAATGAGCTCCCAGCCTGGGCATTGTGTGCATCCACCTCCCGCTCGTCCCTCCACACCTCGGCAACCAGCACGCAAATCCCCAAAAATCACTCGCCCCCCGACCCAGGCCACCGAAATCAACCCCACCCCGCAATTTATGGGGATGAACCGGAGGAGTAAAAGCCGAGATGAGGCGTATTTACCAGAAGTGCTTTTATTATTAGAGAAACGCTTCCACGCCTCTAAACCACCACCATGGATTTCTCGGTTCTGAGGGAGCTGGGTAGAAAAATAGAACCAAACCCACCAAAACCAAAAAAAAAAACCCACCAAAATGTTTGCCTGGCAATCTCAGAACAACAGGAAAAAAAAAAAACCAACCCCGTTGTACGTGTCACATTATTCAAAAACGTGGAGTGTGCCTTTTACAACCCACGACTACTTCTTTTGACACAGTGTTCATTTTTATCTGGTTAAAACCCACATTTAAGAACAGACGCGCCGCCTGAATTGTATCACTTCGGGTTTGCTCCAAAAAAAAAAGGCATTTTTATTACATTTGAGCAGTAAGAACCAGCGGCTGAGAGGCTCCTCAACTCAGCGACATCAGAGCACGAGCAAAATAATATCTCTGATTTCCATAACCGGCCAAGGTAACCCAGGAGCAAACAGCCATCAAACAGCAGCACAAAAAACCTCCCGAGCTCCCAATCTTCCAAGAACGCCACTGCTTCGAGGAAAAACTCAGCATAAGAAGCCAGCAACCCAAAATAACTGCAAGCAGCCCGTAAAAATAAATCTGAGGGGCAAAGGCACCTCGACAATGAATCATATTGTTTTCTTCCCAGCAATTTCTCCAGCAGCCAATGAAGCCTCCAATGTTTTCTACCTCCTACTACTTTTTTTCTGGTTCTGGGCATCTTCTTTTCACGCTTTAGGAAGGAGAAAATGGGAACCGAACAAAACAAACACACACACACACA
>NW_021940578.1:4464107-4682746 GCF_001715985.3 Manacus vitellinus | reverse complement strand
CTCCCCATTCCCCTTCTTCCTCTTCCCCATCCCCCTCTTCCTCACCCCTTTCCCCTCTTCCCCCCGCAGTGGTTCAGGGGGTGGGTTTGATGTCTCAAATGTCTCAGCCATCACAGGGGTTGTTTTTGGGGTGTCTCCATCCCCTGCTGCCCTGACATGGGAGTGTAAGCCCCCGCAGACCCCCTGCTCCCAGCACAGCCTGCCCCTGCCCTGGCACCATGGATTTTGGGCACAGAATCCCAAAATCCCGGAATCACTGAGCTTGGAAAAGACCTTCAGGATTATTTGAGTCCACCCTGTGCCCGACCCCCACCTTGTCCCCCAGCCCAGAGCTCTGAGTGCCACAACCAGCCCTTTCTTGGACACCTCCAGGGGTGGGGACTCCAAACCTCCCTGGGCAGCCCCTGCCAAGGCCTGACCACCCTTTACATGAGGAAATTCCCCCTGATGTCCAACCTGACCCTCCCCTGGTGCAGCTTGAGACCAAAAATCAGAGTCACTGAATGGTTTGGGTTGGAGGGACCTTAAAGCCCATCTGATCTTCCACGGGCAGGGACACCTCTTGCTATCCCAGGTTGCTCCAAGCCCTGTCCCACCTCACCTTGGACACTTCCAGGGGTGGGGCAGCCACCAGGTGGGTTATCCAGCATCCCATGGCAGTGCCCAGAGCATCCCTGGTGTTGTGCTGCTCCCTTTGGGAATCCCATCTCTCCCACCCCCCATCCGTGTCCGCCGTGCGTGTTCCCTGCGAGTCCCCTCGTTCTCATGAATAACTAAACAGTTTATCAGCACTACGAGTAAATGTGTTGGAAGTGTCTTCAGTGGGAGGCAAGGTACAAAATTTTATGGCTCTGGCAGAAGCTTTTGGCTGCGCTGTGGCTCCAGCCCATCAGACCTTTTAGGCTCACGCTCCGTCTTAGTCACATTAAGCTGCTGTTACTGGCCCTGCACTGAATGTTAAGATTATGCACAAGTGCTTTGCTGGATAAACAGCTGATGCTGCTTCTTGCTGCTCTGTGCAGCGAGGAAGTTGACACAGCAGCAGAATTCCAAATTACCGAGGGGCAATTAATAAAATACTTGGTCACTTAGGACATTTATTTATTTTTTTTTTAAGCTCCTCCATCTCTGAGCTGTCGGGTATTTAGCAAAGATAACGTGAAGGTACCGGCGCTGCAAATAGAGCAGAGTTGTTATTTAACATTAACCTCACCTCTCATGCACAGGCCAGCAAAATAAATCACATGGCCGTGAAGGAAGTCACACGCTCTTCCCAGGGATCTGAGAATTTTCATGTGGAATTATATCTCCTTTCTGGAAAGGCACTCGGAGATGTCAGGACAGATTTTGCCCTCAATTACACCCGTGTAACCCCAACTGTTTGCTGCCTCTGTGAACTGCCTTCAGTGCTGGTCCTGGTCGTGTCACAGAGATAAGTTGGAGGCTGGAAATGTTATTGCCTTTAGCAGGGGGAAGTGGGAGCTGCTCTCGCTGCAGAGAAAGGCACACACGAGGAGATCTGAGCTCTGCACATCAGAGGAATTTGGTTCTTTGCCCTGAACACACAGGACAAATTTATCCCCAGCATAACTTCGGGGCCATCACCACCAGAGGTTGAGACACGGAGCTGATTGTGTTCTAATAACTAATTTAGATAAGCGTCTGAAAACGCACATCAGTTCAGTGTCTGACACAGCCATTTCAGAGGCTACACTTAAGCTGTCCTTGATAGAGTGTGATTCCATCTCTCCTATTTTCTCTGCTAATTACAATTTCATGTTCCTTGGCCTCTGGATGCAAGTGTTAAAAACTGCAGGAACTGCCACGACTGAGGGTTTGCTTTCAGCTTCCTCTGGTTCTCTCTTCCCTGTGAGGGGAAAACCCTCCACAGCAGCCTCTCTTTCTCCTACAAACCTGGGGATCACATCACCACACAAGGATTACAAGTGTGTGCTCAAGGCATTCTGATGTCATATTTTGTTGTTAAACAGAAACTAGCATGGTTGAGGTGAATATTCTCAGATATACACATCTATCTATCAATCTATCAATCAATCAATCAATCAATCTATCTATCTATCCAATCCATCAATCTATCTGTCCATCTATCCATCCATCCATCCATCTCTCTCTCCTAGCCCAGAGGAGGCCACCACACTGACCAGAGGGATGGAGCACCACTCCCATGAGGAAAGGCTGAGAGAACTGGGATTGTTCAGCCCAGAAAAGAGAAGGTTTTAGGGTGACCTGATTGTGGCCTTCCAGGACCCGAAGGAGCTACAAGAAAGATGGGGAGAGACTGTTTGCAAAGGCCTGGAGGGACAGGACAAGGGGGAATGGCTTCGAACTGCCAGAGGGGAGGGTTAGATGGAATACTGGGGAGAAATTCTTCCCTGGGAGGGTGGGGAGGCCCTGGCACAGGATACCCAGAGAAGCTGTGGCTGCCCCTGGATCCCTGGAAGTGCCCAAGGCCAGGTTGGACGGGGCTTGGCGCAGCCTGGGACAGTAGAAGGTGTCCCTGCCCGTGGCAGGGAGTAGAACTGAATGAGCTTTAAGGTCCCTTCCAACCCAAACCATTCAGTGATTCTATGATTCAGCTGTATAACAAACATTTGTTTAGCCCCTAAAATTATTCCCAGCCAGTTCTAGCAGGCAAACCCACATCCTCATACCACAAACAAGTGATCCAATTATAAGTTTGCCTCTCAGCCAGAGAATTGCTGCAGGAGTTGCACTTGAAGCTCCTTCTTTGTTTGGGTTGTCTTTTTTTTTTTTTTTTTTTTTTGGCAAAGACCCAGCTCTCCCTTTGGACAGTGACAAATAAATAATAATAAAATCCACAGAGCTCCTCCCCCCATCTCCCACCAGCTAAAGCCACAGGGTTTAGTCAACACAAGACCAAGGAACACCCAAATGCTGCTGAGAGAGATCTTTGTCCTCCTGTCTGGTCACTGCAGGTTTTCGTGGTTCACATCCAAGTGGAGGGAGATAGATGGTGGAATGACTGGGCATATTCCACACGTGAAATATTTTATGTACACACAGATTGGCTCTAGGGGATGCTGGCAGGTCTCTGCCCAGGCAGGGGCTGACATCTCTGCAATGTTTCCTGTGTCTCTCCCCCAGGGCTCCCAGGAGGTGTAAAACTGCTGAGGCAGGGAAAGGCTAATTGGCCAAATCCACACAGACACTTAAATTCCAACGTGCCACATAAGGTGTCCACACACAAAATGTTAATCCTCAAATTCCCCTCCCTTCATCCCTGGATATTTCCGACGTGGCAACAACGTTTGTGCTGAGAATTCCAGCTCTGAGCCCCTGCTGCTCTCAGCTGGGAATGCTCCTGCCTTCCCATCACTGCTCCTGCCTTCCCTGCCACTTCCCCCCCTCCCAGACCTCCTGCCCTGGGCTGTTCTGCCCTGCTCTGCCCCTTTTGGGCCCCTCAGTTCCACAGTCCTGTTCTGCTGGTCACACCCCCCGACCCACCGAGGGCAAAAGACGCAGCAGGCACTTCCAATGTTCCCTGTGATTATCACCATGCCATGGAAAAATCACACCCTCCTTCATTACAGGGGTGGGAAAACCCCAACAGTGGCAGAGCAGCACTCAGGGAATGGGCACCGAGGGGAGAAGGAAAACCACCGTCTGACAAAACAGGTCACCAGCGAGCAGAGGCAAAACATTTCCTGACAACTCTGCTGCCAAATCCAGACAAGCCTCAGGTGGGCAGGGAAGAGTCTGCGGGGCTTCCAGCAAACCTCGGGAACGCTCTGGGAGGGAAGAAAAGCATTTGCATGATAATGGCACGAAGCCTTTCTGGGTTTGTTGGGGTGGTGCAAGACTTCCCCCCCCCCCGGGTGAGGGAGGGTTCTGCTCGTGGCTCTGTGCCCTCCCTTCAGCTGCTGGTCTGATTCCTGCCCAAAAACCTTCCTGACGCTTCCCTTGGGCTGCAGAGTTTGCTGTCAGCAGCTCAGAGAGACCACGAACTGCTCCGTTCCCTCGGCAGCCAGGGAGGTTCAGTCAATGATTGACTCAGTTCTGGCCTAAACTGTTTTTCCTTCCTAGTCTTAGATAACATTTCTTTTTTTCTTTCTCCCTCCCTTTGTTAACCCCTGCCTCTATTTTGCCTGACATCTATGGATGTCAGTGCAGGTGGTGCATTTAACTTCTGAAAATCATCTCTTTACAAATGTGTTTTCACACAGCTCTTTTTTTTTTTCAGCATCTGTCCATTTGCCAACAGAGTGACACAAAAATCTATGAGGGGAAAAAAAAAAAATCTAAGGACGAACCACGAAAAAATCCCCCCCACCAACACAGAGAATTCTGTGAACACCATTTCAACCCAACCTGTTAAAAGAAGGGAGACTTTTCTTTTTTTTTTTTAGATTTCATTCTACGGTCATGAAATTACAACCCAGTCCTTGCCCATGATGGATGAGTCAGGTTGTAACCTCAGCAATGCAGTAAAAACTGAGCTCTAATGAAACAGGCAAATGTCAATACAGCGATTAGCTGGGGAGATAATATTCTGAGAGGCTTTTACAGATGACCTAACTCCACTCACCAAAAAGGATTATATTCTTTCCTTCTCTTTGTCATATCTGAATACCAGCCCTTTTAGCTGAAAACTGTTTGCTTTGGGGAGTTTTCTGCTTTGGTTTTTTTTTGTTTGTTTGTTTGTTTTGTTGGGTTTTTTTTGCCATAGAAATCTCAGGAATTTTTAAAATCTCATTTTCACAGATATTACCAGAGAATTTTATTTATTTTTTTTTTGGAAGCCTCATACCACTTGGAGGACAATGCTCTGCTGGATGTTTGTGAACTCCTCCTGGACACAGATGCCTCTGTTTAAAACTGGCAGCTGTGTGGGTTGCAATGAAGGCAAAAGCGATATAAACAAGATTTAAATTGATTTGGGGATAATCACACCCATTCCAGGGCAGAGCAAATTCCAGGGGCTCAGCAGGAGCTGTTAAAACACAGCACGTTATTCCCTAACCTGATGCAACTTCCCAGAGGCTGGAGAAACAAGTTCCCAGCAGGACAGGCTGAGCTGACAGGTCAGGGGGTGACTGTGGAACAGACTCTCCACCGGGAGAGGAAGATGCTCCTGGTTATTTTTGGGGGGATGGAAACACTCCCCTATGGGGCCCAGGGCACTCGTGTGCCCAGCCAGCCTCCACCTGGGGGACTTCTTTCAGATCCTTAAAAATCAGGCTCCCAGGTCACCGTTGGATGCATTTCCTGTGACCCACAAAGGGCCTTGTCCCTGTCTTTGCTCAGTCACTACATTTTGCTGGGACGTTTTGGACACACGGATCGTGGAATCCATAATTTGGAAAAGCCCTCTGAGATCATCAAGTCCACCACTAAACCATGTCCCTACACACCTCCCAAATACCCAGGGGGTTTTGGGGGGAGAAGCCCTAATTTCCTACGGGACCATCCTCAGGCACTCCCGTGGTTTCTAACACACGGCACACACGACCCTGACATTTCTGGGCTTTAATATTTTTAATATCCTAAAACATCCCAGCAGCGCCAAATGTTACGAATTAGTTTCCTCATTATCTCCCTTTAAAAAAAAAAAAAAAAAAAGAATTTAAAACCTTTTTATCTTTTAAAGGTTTTCCATTTCCCTGACTCAGACCGTTTCCTAGTGGGTTCTGCATAATGAATATTAGCAGAGGTTGGCTTACCACAGTGTCTAGAGAGACTCATTTATCAAAGCCCAGGATGTGAGCCATGCAAAGGGGGGGGGGGGAAAAACCAAACCATTGAAAGGGAACAAAAAAACGTCAGCCCTAACAATCGTCCCTCTCATTTTTGTGTACTTGGGCATGTTCCAGTGCGTGCAGGGAGAGGACAAAGTGACCATCTGCAGAACATGAGACGTGTCTAACGAGAGCCCTGGGCACCTTGAAAGCCACCAGTGCTGAAGCTGCAAATGGCTAATGAGTCTTTCCTCATGAGTGGGATTAATTGCATCACCCCTGGATGCTCAGCTCTGTGTCCTGCCCCCACCCAGGGATGGTTACACGGGAATTCTGTCTGGGATTCACACACCCGGGAAGGAAACACAACTAAGTTGCTTTCAACCCCAAAACAGCTTTTGGATTGTAACATCACAAAGGGACAGCAGTCCTTGGAGGTGGGATCCTGGCAAAGGGATCCAAGCACCAGAGGGCTTAGGGTGTGGTTTTGTTGTGTATTTTGGTGCCTTTTCAGTGAGAAGCCTCACAGCCTCCTGTCTGAGTAACCACTGGGCATGGAGTGGTGCCTGTGTGCAGGTTTACACACAGAACCACCCAGGCACCTTTGGATCCCATTCCACAGCCACACACTCGAAATCTGGAGCTGCATCGACCTTCTTCCCAACAGGAAATCAGTTTTCCATAAGCTCTGCATCCCCAGCAGGTGCTCGTGGACAAGGCACAGCAGGGGTCTAACACAGCTCCAAGTGGGGGTGTTTCCCATTTAATCTAAACCCTTGGAATTCTGTCCAGGGAGCTGCCAGCCAAAGGCTTGGCATGTGCAGGGAGCTGGCTCATCTCTACATTTCTTATGGTTCACACCAATAAATTGTTCATAACCCACTGATTGTCCATTGAGTGCTGGGAATAGAAGCGGATGTAAAATGCAGCTGAATGTGACAACCCGGGCTAAGAGCTGGGCTGCCTCCAGCCCTCCAAAATGGGGTGGTTCTGGTACAGGCTCAGGAAGAGCCCTGGAATCACAGGGTGGGTTCCTGCTAAAGCAGAAAGGGGTGAGGGGATTCAGCCCCCCTTGCTGTGAGCAGAGTCACCTGCTGCCTGGGGAGGCTGAATCCTGTCGCCCTGGGAAGTGCCCTCATTTTTTGGCACAGCTGTCCATCCCCACGAGGGCAGGGAAGGTTTCAGGGGGAACAACAACAACACAGCTTGTGCTGCCACCACAACGAGATCACAATCACATGGGATCAAAGGCACAGACACCTCTGTGCCTCTGATGGAAACCCAGGGGCAGGGCAGGGCAGGGGAGATCAGCCCAAAAAGCTGTTTGACAGCTCTGGGTCCCAAGGCCTCCTGCTTTCTGCTTGTTCAAAGCTCTGCTCTGATATTTTGGAGCTGTCCTCTCTTGCTAACCTGGAACACCTCACCTGTGCACTTACAGCACTCCCACTATAAATCCACCTCTTCTCCTCCAGTGCAGAAAGCAGTAAATGGATTTACAAGCCTCTCCTCTTGGCCTAAGTGACTGACTTCACTCGAGGCTGTTACAAATGGCCAGAGCGTTCAAGGCGGGGAGAGAGAGAAGGATCGATGCCAGATTTGCATTTTTGCCCTTCCCACCACGAACCTGCTCCTCCAGGAGGAGGTGTCTGGCTCCCACCTCCCCCTCGTAGCTGCTCTTCCCCTGCTGTTGCAACACTGCAACCTTTGATGGCACATCTGAATGAGCTTTGCTGAAAGGAGAGAAAAGAGAGTGACAGAAACGGGAACATTTCCATTGCAAGCACCGTCTCCTGTCTCCTTTTTTCCCCCCTCTCAGCACTTTGTTATCTTCAAAGCACTGGACAAAATCGAGGGATGGATCCCCCCCACCTGACTGGGAAGTGTCAGCCACCCCATGGGACAGGGGAGACAAGGGAGCAATAGAGGAATGAAACACAGACAAGGTCTGGGAGTGTGTCCAGGGCTGGGGAGGGCTCCCAAACCCCCAGCACCCCCCTGGGGACTCTCCCCTCTGGACAGGCTTGTTCTGAACACGAGCAGCTGGGCAAGAGGATTTTGGGGTTTGTTAAATAATAGGGAAACCCGTCTGCCTTCCTAAAGCCACACACCTCTCCTCTTTAAGGCAGGTTCAGACCTAGAAACATCCTCTCTTAGCATTTTGCTGGGCCAGGAGACTTCTGGGCTCTGAATTCAGCTGTTCCAGGGACTTTACAGGCGGCATAAAACCCCCGATAGGCATCTTTCAATCACTGTTTATTGCAAGAGATTAGAGAGGAACCTGGGTGCTCCGGAGAATAAAGACCACAGGTTAGGGCTTATTTAAAGTGGGGCAGTAAAAGGGCTCAGTCAGCGGAAGGGAAGAGCAGCAGCTTTTGTGCCCAGCTTTTGTTCACCCAGCCCTGCCTGGACGAGGAGAAAAACCAGAAAACAACCCAGGGTGGGGGTGGCAGCACGGCCTGAGACCTGCCCTCACCAAAGCCCCCTGCTCCACTCCCATCAGCAGGCAGGTCTTTGTCAGGGGTCTGTCACCTCCCCTCCAAAGTCCTGGCTGGGGAGCTTTACCCTACACTGCTTTTTGCAGCATTTCTCTGAGTTTGCACGTACCCACTGTAGGACAAATGAGGCACGGGTGGCCTCGGGCTTCTGGTGCAAAAATCCCCGAGCCCACCTACAGCGATATTCCCCCAGCAGCTGGTCCCTCTGAGCCCCTCAGCAGGGCCTGTTCCAGGCAGGGCTCTGTTCTCACAACACTCCTGACGTCCCTTCCCACACAAATTGTGTCGGGTCACCCCAAAACCGAGGCCACCTCAGCAAAGAAGCGCTTTGTCTGGCAGGAGGTGTTTGTTTTCCTTGTTGAGTTTGTTTTCAAGGCTTTCCTAAGGGCTTTTCGAAGGAAACATCCCTTCAAAAGGAACATCAGTGAAAGTGTTTTCCTCTCAGACCGCTAAAACACGCAGGGGCTTGAAAATCATATTTTGAGCTGAAAATTAATGTGCCAAATTTGTGAACAGGCAGAAGTGATGCCCAACCCTCCCTGCCAGCAGGAGTTTGGTCTGGAACCAAAACCAGACTTCTGGTCTGAAGTGAGGAACCTGCAGTGCTCTGAAGGGAAGCATCTGGTAGAGAAGGAGCCACTGCTCCAGAAAACCCTCCCTGCACAGCAGAGGTTGGTGCTGCCTTGGGACTGTCCTGCTCCCTGCAAGGAGCCCACACATCCTGCTGTGGGATTGCACCAGCCCAGGTGCTTTCCCAGCTCGTTTTCCGAGGGAACTCTACACTCCCTGCCCGGCACAGAACTCCCTGGCTCTCGGGTTACTGGAGAAGCTCCCACACCCTGTTCCACCAGTCAGATGGGTGGCTGCTGACAGGAACCATCAGCAAGGGGAGATGCTGAACCCCAGCTGAACCTGGATGGGCTGAACAGCCCCGGGGGGAGCAGGAGGAGACAGCCCCAGGATGCTCCCAGAGGGTCACGGTGCCTCCTGTGCAGACACTGCTGTCAGCAGGGTGTCATTTTTTCTCTTTGTCCGAGGTTTTTTTTATTTTGCAGGACTAAGTCTGTGTTTCTTCTCCCTGCTGTAACCTAAGCCTGTAACTGGCACCAGGGATGATTAAAGGTGTGTGTCTCCAGACAGAGCTGGGCCTGTGCACTGTGCTTTGGGCAGGAGATTTCGCCACACACACACTTCAAGTGCGGCACGAGGAAGTGAGCTGGGCCTTGTGGTTATTTTCTTCCTTATAATTTATTTTGTATCTCTCATTTTTATCATCCGAGTTCTCCACCCAACCCTTTTTCTTCCCCCATTGCCTCAGTTCTCTTCCTTGGTTTCTGGTGGGGTTTTGGGGTTTTTTTCCCTTCTTTTTTCCCCTTCAGCTTTTCCCTCGCAGAACTGAGGGCTGCAGCTGGTTTGGCTTTTATTTCCTCTCCTTCTTACCCTTCTCTACACCCTGAACTTTCAGTGTCTGTGGCTGGATCTACCCACTGAGCACAGAATGTGTCAGATCTCACAGTACTTTGTTCCCTCTTTGGGACTGAAAGGGGGAGCACAAATGGGTGTCTCTCCCTGTGGAAATGACCCAACCTGGATTCCCCAGGACAGCCCAAGCACCATCCTGGTGACCCTGGGCATGAGCTGCAGGGAGAGGCCACATTCCCACGTGCTCAGAGGAGCAGGGCTCTGGCATTTCATTCCCACACCCACCCACAGCCCATATCTACAAGGAAATCATTTCACCCTGCAATACAAAGCAAAAGGTAATAAAAGCTTTCCAAGGGAGTGGTGGGACCAAGCTGGTGCCTGGCACAGCTCTTTCAATCCTGCTGTGAAAGGGAGCATGAGGCCAGAGCCCGAGATGCTGCTGCAGGGCAGGCAGGGCTGGCAGCCTGCCCAGCACAGATCCTCTCCCCAGCATCCACCTCCCTCCCTCGTGTCTCCTTGCAGCCTGCACAGCAGCAGGAAAGCCAGATATCCCCCTTCCAGCAGGGAAAAGGCAGCAGCTGCCCCCCCCTACCCCTGCTCTTGCTGGTCCTTGTGGGGTTTTTCCCCTCCAGTGCTGGGGACACACACAGGTTCTGGCTGGGAACGAGCCAGTGGGTGTTGATGGAGCACAGAAACCAAGGAATTCCCTTCCAAGAAAGGTGGCTCATCCCCTCTGCCTCTCCAGAGACAGGGAAACACTGATATCCTTCCTGGGGACAGCAGTGGGCACAGCAGCCCAGGGATGGTCTCCCTCCCTGCACACAACGGGACAGTGACTTCTTTGTGCCCAGGATAAGCCATCAGGAGGGAGAAAGCACTGGGTATAAAATAGCTTTGAGCCATGCTAGAGGTAGTAAAATCTACCTGGCAAGTCTCAAGATTTCCCTGAGCTGAGCAGTCCCTGCAAGGAACAGTCAATCCACTGCTCAATTGTACTTCTGTTTCTTTTCAAAAATCAACAATCCGAACAAAAAAAAAAAATCACTTAGACCGTTTTTGAATGACACAGAAATCAGGGAAGAAAGGTGAACAGTGGGGAACCTGGACCAAACAGACCCAGGGAGGTTCAGTCCTGCTCTGTGGGGCACCCACGGTACGAGAAAGGGAGGGAGCAGGATCTGGGGGTGGTCCAGGATAACCAAGGGATGGGAAAATGTGCCTTGCACTGCCCCAGCCTCAGAGAGAGAGGTTGTGAGTGATGTGCTCACTCCATACCAGGGGCCCACATCTAGCAAGAAATGTTGAATCATTTGGTTTCTCAAGATTACACAGGGATGGCAACATTCCTTTCTGTCCAGAACCAACTCTTTGAGACAGGCCCTGTACGAGACCCAGAAACCAACAGCAGGAAATTAATGCTCAGAGTAGGCTGGGCTTCAAAGCAGAAAAGCCACCTCTACACACCTAGAAACAGAGCCAGAGGGTAATGAGAGATCTCTCCCATTCCAGTCCTTTGCATCACTCCATTATAAATCCTGTTACCTGAATAGCTCCCGAAAGCACCACCTGCCTCTCCCCTCTGCTCATCAGTCATCCCTTCTCCCGCTTCCCACTCCAGCCCTGCTTTTAAGCCAGCCTGCTATTCTCAGAGCAGCCTCCCAGCTCGTGTTTGCTAAGCTGATGCCTCCCCTGCTCCAAGGAGTGCCATCCCTGCAAATTATTACAGTAATAAAGCCACTGGCTGTGCTACATTTGCTCTCTGTTATAAAGCACAGCCTTTCGAGTACAACTCCGTGGGGACAGCCCAGAAAGGTGAGGAGCTGTGCGGCGGGATTCGAGCCCTGATTAAGGAGCAGACACATCTCTCCCCCCTCTCCAGCACTGCAGGTTTAGGTCTTGATTTTCAGCAATCAAATCTTGTTCCCTATTCACTCACCCCCCTCGCTCCAAACCCACACAGCGTTACCAATCATTCACTTCTCTCTTAACACGCTTAAAATCCTTATCTACAAACCCCAGCCCCACGTTCCAGCACTTACCCACTCTGGTCTCCTTTCTTCCTTTGCAAGGGACTCCTTTCAACGCTGCAGCCTCATTAGGTAGAGCCTGAATCCTCTGCAGCTGGAAGCACCTCGCTGATCTGGCCCAAATACTCTGTGAGATTTAACTTGAAAGCTTTACATAACTGGTTTGATGGGACAGGTGAGCACAGCGTCTGACACCGCGGGATTGATCCGCCGGCTGAGGGAGGAACGGGCAGCTCAACAGCCTCTGACTTCAGCTTTGGGCTTTCCAGCCCGAGCAATGTTCTGACCCTGCCATTTTCCATGTGATTTCCTGGTTATTTTAAGGCAGGACACGCCTGGTGATTGACCTGGAACCGTTCGTTCTCTCCACGAGGTGTGAACGATAATGAATTAAGGCCCGGCTCCACCGGCAGGTCGTTAACCAGCACAGGTGGAAGGGCCTTTTGTCAGAGCTGGGACTGAACTATTCATTTAACAGAGGAGGATTCCAGCTCACTTTTCCCCCCAGGTCGATGGAGCTGCACACAAATACAGCAGCCCAGGTGCCAGGCCCTGCTCGTGTCACTCAGTTCATCAGAGCCTTGGTGCCCTTCAGGGTGTTGTCAATCTGTGGCAGCCAGTGACCTGATTTCCCAGCTCTTTTTGCCTTTTGATGCTTATTAAAAGAAAATCACCGAGTGGAAATAGAGGCCCTGGGGAAGGTGGGTTGAGCATTTGGACTTTACTTCCTGAAGTACCAGGTGAGACACAGCTCTGCTAAAAAGCCTTCCCAAAGCATTCTGCACACACTACAAACTTCCCTCTTAGAGCAGAGAAAAATCCCTTGATAGGATTTGTGTGTAATTAGCTGGTTTATTCATTTAACAGGTCTAATTCAGAGATCAGCTAAGTGTGAAAAGTGCACTGTGCTTCAAATCTGCCACGGGGTGCAACCAGCCCAGCCTGAGGCCTTGGGAAAGGACAAAGGAGTGTGAGAGGAGGCTTTTACTGTGTGCTGAGCTGGGGCTGGCAAATTTGGTATTTATAGCAAAGCTCTTCTTAAGAGGAGCCTGACAGAGGAGATAAATCTCCTGAGGAGACACCGTTGCCAGCTGCCCAAGGAAGGGATGTTTTCATTGCACTGGGCACCCTGGGGAGGTTTTTTTGGGACCAGCTGTGCTGTAGCTGCTCTCAGGCTCCACCTGCTGAACTGGCCACAGGACCTGGGGAAGCCCAAGTGTGTCCAGGCCCAAATTCCCCTCACTCCCAAGGGATGCTGGTCCATCAGCATTTGGACACTGGATCCAAACACACCCACATCCCAGGTGACAGTTCAGTGTTCTTCCCACACCCTGGGGCCACATTCCCCCAGGAATGAGCTCCCCTTTGCACTAATTACAGCACTAATTACACACAACAGCCATCACCTTCCTCCCTCCACGGGTTCAGGGACAGGTAGGGTGCCAGAAACTCCTCCTTTCCCACCTGAGGGATGTTGAGCATTCTTAGTGCTGCAGCTTCTTAATCTTCACATAAGATGAGGTGTTTTAGAACCAGCAACAGCAGATGAGTCTTTCTAGCTCAAAAGCACTGACCAACAGCAACCAGGCTTCTCCCCCCCAGCCCTTGGTGCTAAACCCTTTCCTAGCTCTCACACCAGTCCTAGGCAGCTGTAAACCATCCCAGCAGCTCACCAGCATCTCTGCTCTGGCCTCTGCCCTCCCCTGGCAGGTTTGTTCAGGGACACAACACCCCATCCCTGCCCCTCAGCATTTCACAGCACCTACTGAAATAAAGTGGTTTTTCCCCCAAACTAGAACTGACGATATTCTCTAAGTTTAAGGCAGATGATGACACGTTCCCTGCAGCATCAGTGGCTTTAACGTTTTCCACCTCAGCGATTTAAAAGACACACAAAACCGGTTTGTGACGCTACACTGCAACGCCCGCAGCGCCCACCGGAGGGCAGCGTTGTGCTCCTCACGGATAATGAACATTCCAGCCACGGGGGACCCTTTCCTGGAACCGAAAGACCAGGAACAGTCATTAAGTGAAGCGGAAATTAGTATTTTTATTACAAATCTGCCATTATGGAAAAGAAGAAAAAAAAAAAGAAAGCAAGAAACAAGAACTGGCTTAGACAACCCCTTCCTTAGTTGTGTAATAATTTGATTTTTCCTGACTAGAAAGGGACTAAGGTCACAAGTCTGATCCCCAGTTCTGGGGATGCTGCTCTGATGGTGACCACACAGACCAACAGAACCACCCTGGGGACAGAAACACCAAACAAACTCTTGGCAAAGCCCGGGAGAAAGGAATTCTTCCTCCTTGTCTCCAGGAGCAGTGATGTGCCACATGCTTTGCCATCTCTCCCTGCCTGCCCTGCCCAGCCAAACCAGCAGAGCCACAGCCTGAAGGGAGCAAAGGGGTTTGGAAATACAAGGATCAGCTCATCAGCCTTTTGTTCACCCTGCTCTCACACAGCTGGAAATGCCCTCAAGTCTTTCCTTCTCCCCTGGGAAAAACAGTACCTGGACACTCATAGAGTAAAAATCAAAGTGCAGCTCTGGGGTGAACCCCAAATTACACCTTCTGTCAGTGCCATCAGCAAAGCCCAGGGGCTGAGGAGCAACTCTGTGCCACAGCTCACACCTCAGGGCTGTCACTGGGATGTTTCAGCCACACTGACAGGACTGACCAGCCAAGATGTGCAGCAGGCCCTGGCAAAGGTCACAACTCCTGTCAGGACACACCTCAGCTTTGATACATGAGGGAAATCTGAGCTTTTCCTCCTCCCCTGCAGAATCACTATTGATCCATGGGTTCAAAACCTATTCTTAGTCTCCCTTCCCAGTGACTGAACAGATCCTTGAAGGCCAGCTTGGTACAGGCACCTCCCTGAGCTAGTTGTCACCTTGTCACCAAGCAACAGCCCAGCCCCTGGCACAGGAACAGTTCAACTCTCCCTCCTTCCAGAAGAGCTTTAAACCAGGATGTGATGGGAGGGTGGGGAGGTCCTGGCACAGAGAAGCTGTGGCCCCATCCCTGGGAGTGTCCAAGGCCAGGTTGGATGGACCTTGGAGCAACCTGGGCTAGTGGAAGGTGTCCCTGCCCATGGCAGGGGGTGGAACAAGATAGGCTTTAAGGTCCCTTCCAACCCAAACCATTCCACAATTCCATGACGCAGAGGTGGGTATCCCTGCCCTCCATCTCCTCCAAATAACTCAAAACCACACGTTGTTGGGTTGTTTGATGCTTTTATTTATCACATGTAAAAACACTACTAACTCTGTCTGCAGGTACCTCTTGCTGCACTGCAAATCACACAGCTCCAAACATTGACAGGCAGAGAAAGGAACTAAAGTGTTGATGCCCAGAACCACAATGTCAGGATCCCTGAGGGTGTTAAATACACAGAACCCCCTCGAGGACTGTTCTACAGAAGCAGTAGAGCATTACAATTAACACATCAGAGTTGGTGAAAACACTGGGTGAAGGGATCATCTAGGGGGGAAGAGGACCTGCAGACTGGTCTTTTCCTTCAGCTGCCCTTAACTTTCTAGTACAGGTAACTGTGATCTAAGTAAATGACTGGTGCTCAAAGCCAGAACAGGGGTCGACTGATCCACACTTAGTTGACACGAGGGTTCCTGAAGTTCCTCCCAGCAAAGCGAGCCTTGCTGCCAAGCTCCTCCTCAATTCTGGGGGGAGGCAAGAGAGCACTGGGGGTCAGCAGACAGCACAGAGCTCCTGCACCAGCACAGCCACTGGCCTTACACTGAAACCCTCAACCTACGTGGTGCTGAAGGCACTGCCAGTGACAAACCAGTTCCCACCAGTCACGGAACTGCCCCGTCGGGTCAGTGCCCCCCATCTGGCAGAACTCAACCTAAACATTTTAAATGCTTGCCCAGGAGAACTGCCCCATGCAGAGAGAAGGACAATCTCACATCCAGGATCACAGGATGCTTTCTGTGATGTTCCCTTCAGTGTGTCTGTTAAGGACCTCACCCATCCAGCTCAGCCTTCAGCCACCCCCACAAAGCACCAGCCCAAAAGCACCTCTGCCAGGGTCACTTTATGTCCTTCAGCTGCAGGGTGTTTCTGAGAGGCAGAAAACCAAGCTGTGCCCCCCCAAGCATTACTGGAGCATTCATTCTATGCCAGGCTCAGCCCTGTTCCCCTCTCCCAAGGCTCACCTCAGCAGCTGGTTGTACTTGGCTAAACGCTCGGATCGGCAAGGGGCACCAGTTTTGATCTGAAAGGGAAATCACAAAGTTAGTGAAGAACTAGAGTAGAAACCAGGCCAGAGGGGCCAACACAACACTATTCAGAGAAACAAGCATAATTATGTAATAATAATTTAGTGATAAGCTTTATTTGAGCATCAGGCTCAATATCTAAACACTCAAACACAAGAGGTTTGGGAGCAATAAAGATTGTTCATTTGCTATCAGCCTCAGGATCAGGAAATCCCAGTACACCCACTGGAGCTGACAAAGGTTTTTTAAATTGGTGGTTAAAGGTGAGTTTGCACAAGATAACAATTTTCCTGTCACACTCCTGTGAGTCAAATCGGCTCCCTGTGTACAGGCACAGCACACCTGAAGGCAGAGCAGCCCCCAGCTGCAGTGCAGCATGGCCTTGGCTTCACCACCAAATCAGCTCATCAAGCAAAAAAGCCAAACTGCAGCAGGTAGAGATACCAACCTGACCAGTGCAGAGACCCACTACCAGGTCAGCAATGAAGGTATCTTCTGTCTCTCCAGAGCGGTGACTCACCATCACACCCCAGCCGTTGGACTGGGCCAGCTTGCAGCTGGAAGAGATAAAGACACGAGGTTCACACCGTGCCCATGAGCCCAGCAGCCTTTGCTCTGGTGACAGTGCCAGGTGGCAGCATTCCTGGCTTTGGCAGGACAGAACCACCCTTTGGGACAGGTCAGGCTCACGTGACAAGGCGGTGACCAAGAGCCGCTTTCACACGTGCTCAGACCCTGTGAGTGTGCCCCATGACACCAACACCATGTAGGTACAAGTTTACTTGCAATATCCTCTCTCAGTTAATAATTGTTCTCCCTTCACAGATGCTCCACCAACAGATTTCTGTTCCCCTGGATCTGGTCTGTATGTTCACCTCCCTCAGTTAAAACAACCCCCCTGCCTGGCCTGGCCAAGGGGGAGAACTTACGCCTGCAGGGACTCTGTCACGGAGCCGATCTGGTTGACCTTGAGCAGGAGGCAGTTGCAGGCTTTCTCCTCCACAGCCTTGGCAATGCGCTTTGGATTGGTCACAGTCAGATCATCACCAACCACCTGGATGCCAGCACTGCCAGTGAACTTCTTCCAGGCAGCCCAGTCATCCTGGTCAAACGGGTCTTCAATGGACACCACTGCAGAGGGATACCAGCAGCTGTTAGACAACGCCAGCCTGAAAGGTCTTGTTTGAATGCAGTGGTACCAAAGTGCTGCAGCCAAGCACTATCCACTTTGAAGAACATTCCTAAGACCCCTAAGAGGCTGATCAAGGGAGGAGCTCTCAATCCCTCCTGTAAGAGAGGCTGCACAGCAGCTCTTTCTTTCAGCAATCAACCCCTACCCACCACTACCGTGCTTCTTGTTAATGAAGAACTCACCGGGGTAGCCCTTGACAAAGCCCTTGTACAGGTCAGCCAGCTGGTCAGGAGTGATGTATCTGCTGGGGTCATCGGGGGATTTGAAGTCCAGGTCATACTTGCCATCCCGGTAGAACTCTGAGGCAGCCACGTCCATGCCAATGACCACCTTGTCGGTGTATCCGGCCTTGGCGATCGCCGTCTTCAGCAGCTCCAGGGCTGGAACACAGGGAGGGATCTCTGAGCTCCTGCTAAACATCTTAACCCCAAAGCTGCTCATTTCCCAACAGCAGCACGTTCACTTGGCAAAGAATCTCCATTACCCACTTTGGAAAGCCCAAAGGCTGCACAGAAAAGGTTCTTAAACTCTCCCACTTCTGAACTGACTGGAACAAGATATTACTCTAATACTGCTTTTAGCTTGTAATACCCTTGAGACACCATTATGGGATTCCTAATCTCTTCAGGCAGGACTACATGTCAGCCCAGAAAGCTTAATGCTAGGTGATACCACATCCTCCTTCAGCTTTATGCATGTGGGCAGGAAGCACTGGCTGCACTCTAATCCCTTTTAGCTCCACATCAAGTGCTGCCCACAGAAGCAGCGACCATCCAAACCCTGACAGGAAAGGGGACACAGCCTGCCTCTGCACAGGGCACCCCTCTTGGCATCTACCTGTTCTCCACTTGCACATTTATCTGCAGAAGAGGGGAGAGAATCACTCAGGAAAAGTCTCTGGATACTGCTCGCTTACTGTGCTACTGTTTGGCAGAGCCCAAGCGAGGGAACTCAGTATGATCCAACCAGTAAAACTCTCCCCATTACCCCTGAGTGAAGCAGCTGGGATCAGCCAGGCTATCTGCAGTAGGAAGCTTAGATCAAGTGGTTTTATTTCTTGTTGGTTTGGGTTTTTTGTGGGCTTGGTTGGGTTTTGTAAGATGCTAATGTAGCACAGACTGCAAAAGCAGCTGCCAGCAACAGAAATTCCTTGGGCTGTGACGGTCATTCAAGGTCATCCTCACTGAGGTCTGTGAGGGCACAGACCCAGCAAAGCTGCATGTGACAGGGACTCAGAAATGGCCCCATTCCTGGTGCTGCCTCAGGATCTTCAGTGTCAGAAAAGGCAGTGCAGTTTAGAAGTCACCCTGAACAACAACATAACTAACAGGTGTAAAGTAACAAGCAACTTAAGAGTTGTAGTATTCTACTGCCTTATTAGCAGCTCCATTTCTGTGAGAGGCAGAAAAACAGCTCCTCTGGCACAGTTTTTGTAGGAACAGGTATTTCACTTCCCACAGACAAACTGCATCCCACAGGTTCCTGAACAGAACTGTTTGGCCATGGAAGCAGCAATTGCCTCAATTTCCCAGGCAAGCTTTTGTGCACTCCCACACATGACCAGGCAGAGTATAAACTGTTTTCCTCCCCTGTCAGCAGAAAAAACAACTCCAGTGATCTTTGACTACTGGTTCTGGGAGACCTGCAGTGCACAGATGTTTCCACATCACTTTTCAACTGGAAGGACACAAGATTCCCTTAAGCTGCCATGGGAATGGAACTAATGAGGCACTGAAGTTAAAGCCACCCTGTCAAGCTGCATAAGCTGATGTCCAAGGGAACACCTGACCACATCAGTAGAGCATCTCAGGATGTCTGTCAGGCTAAGAAGCAGAGCCAAGAAACAGCAGCAAGTCCTACACCTTTGAACCTGCTGATCCTGCTTTCCATTGATATCGGGCAGGCATGGTCTTAATTCCCCAGCTTTCAGTTACAGCTCCTCCTGCATTTAGCTCATTCTTACCTTCTTTGTTTTCCAGGATGTTGGGGGCAAAGCCACCCTCATCCCCCACGTTGGTGGCATCCTTGCCATACTTCTCCTTGATGACATTCTTGAGGTTGTGGTAGACCTCTGCCCCGATGCGCATGGCCTCCTTGAAGCTCTCGGCACCCACGGGGAGGATCATGAACTCCTGCATGGCCAGCTTATTGCCGGCGTGGGAGCCACCGTTGATCACGTTGAAAGCCTTGGAGCAACCAAAAAAAGCCAAGTTAGAACGTTTCAGGGGAACTTGATAACAGCATTTATGCCCATCAGGCATCGTGAGGCAGCTGGTCAGACCAAGGCTTCAGCCCCACCAAGAGACTCACAGGAACTGGGAGAATGACTTCTGCGTTTCCAGCAAGGTCAGCGATGTGACGGTACAAGGGGACACCCTTCTCAGCAGCACCAGCTTTGCACACAGCCAGAGATACACCCAAGATGGCATTGGCACCAAATTTGGCTGAAAGAGAAGGAATTGTTTATGGAAATGTCTTTATAAAGACACTCAGCAATGCCAGCCCCACAGTTTTAATTATGGCAGTGCACAGCACATGCCACACTCTACACATTTCTGATAAAGTAAGTTAGAATTCTATAAACCCTTCTTAACCTTTCCCCCCCCTCGGGACAACACAAAGCCCACTTACATTTATTCTCAGTCCCATCCATTTCCAGCATCAGTTTGTCAATCTTTTCTTGCTCCACAACGCTGACATTCTGCAGAGAAGCAAGCAAAACCCACTGTTTGACACCAAACATGTCCACAAACTCTCACCGACCCCCCACTGCATCTACACCCCTGAGCAGGCACCAAAACTTGCCATCATCACACAGCAGAACCTCTGGCCTCTTGCAGCAGACCAAGGCTGACAGGCAAGCTGGATGTGCAATCACTTCACATATTACCTAGTTTTGCACCATCCTTTGTAAGCAGGGCTTGGAGCCCACAAAGAACTCAGGAATCTCACACAAGCAGACTTTTCTAGATCCCTCAGATTCCCTTCCAAATTACCCAGTTTGGATGAAACCCAGCCTCTCCTCATCATTCAGCCACTCAAGTGTAAAGCACACCACTGCAGCTCCCAGGTGCTTGTGTTCCTACACACTGCACCACCAGGCTGCCAGAGATGGTTTGATCACGTATTAGATATGCATTCATTAAGTAAATTAAGTAAAACAATTGCTGTAGTCAGTTTGTTCACATGCACCCCAATCCACTAACACCCCCCATGTCACACAGTTCCTCCAACCACCCCGAGGGGTGGTTTGGCCACACTGCCTGGCTTTAGGTGAGGTTAGGGAAAGGCAGATTGCTCCTACCTTGCTAACCAGTGCAGGTGCAATCGTTTTATTGACGTGCTCAACAGCTTTTGAGACACCTGGAAGGAACAAGCAGATCAGACACTGGTCAACCACACGGGTTATGCAGGTGTTAGTTGGGATCTCAGGAATACCACCTCATGCTACTCCAGCCCCAATCCAACCTGAGCTCACAGAGAGGTCACCTCGACTGAGTGGGAGCTGCCTGAAGGACACACTGCCCAGGAATGCCTGTGCAGGGTTAGTCTGCAAGGCCATGCACTGCAGGAGTCAGCCAAGTGACAGGGTTGCACTGAAAGCACATCCATTACCTGTGTGCACAGGGCTGTCCCCAGGAACTCATTGACATACTTAACAGCTCTGGAGACACCTGACAGAAGCCAAACAGGACAACAGAATCAAGAGGGACAGGAAGACTCATAGCCAACCCCACAGGCATGCAAGAGAAAGGACACACACAGCTAAACAGACCTACCAGCCAGCACGAGCCTGACACTGAGCAGTGGACCAGAAACAAAAGGTTCAAAGAGCAAAGGAAATTGTGCAAGGCTGTATTTCAGTTTTCCACCCAGGTCTCCATAATTCTGCCAACAGCACTTTGGACCCAAACCTCAAGTGGCTGAGTGACAGCATTTACAGAAGGTTTTAGGATGGGCTACTCATAGAATCTATGAAAAGGGGGAAAGAAAAAGGTTTCCCCAGAAGTTAGGTATGCAGCAGCTCAGGCATTTCACCATCTGCTATCATTTTGTAACTTTGCTAAAGCATCACCCTAGCACATGTTTTACTGTGCAGTGTTTAAACATTTCCAAAAACCCCACGTTCAGAACAGTGAATGCTAATTAACTGCACCCTAAACCACATTAATTGCTTTTCCAAATAGTCTAAGTCTGCAGATTTATATTACAAAAGGCCTACCAGTTATCTGCAACTCATCCCATTTGGTGATTATTTTTTCACAACTCCTGTTATCTCCCAGCTGACAAAGCCCTTCAGCTGCCACAGCCTGTTAACCAGTCTAGTTAGATGCCATTAAGAACTGCCTGTAGGATCAGACTTAACAGGTCTAAGCACACACACATTTAGCACAGTGAGGTAAGTACACATTTACTCTTCTCAAGAAGTGGTGCCCTGGGTAAACAGCATAAGCTCTTCAGCTTTTTGGGATATTCAGTCATCCAGGAGTTTATTCTGCGTTAAAAGCATTAACAACCATGAATCTTCTAAGACAAGGCTCTCCAAGTTAATTCAGTAGTTATCCACTCTAATTGCTCCTTCTTAATAGGCAAAAAATATTTCGGCTTCCTTTCACCTGACTGGCAAAAGATTCTGAAAGTAATTCCCTCTCCCAGCCAAAAGTCAGGATGATTGCTTATACTTGGAAGGCATCACCAGTGCTTTTAGAGCAGCAAGTTAGAAAGGAGCCCTGACTGTCCAAGCTCTCAGAATGGTCATAAGAACTACAATTAGGATGTGTATTAGGTAATGACATCTTGTTTGCAGCTTTTCATTCTCATCTATACATGTTCCCCAGCCAGCCTGGTGACTGCTGTGTTTAATTTCCTTTCAGAGCACACAGTCAGTCCCCAGACAAGTAAAATATTAACACCATTAACACAAACCTAAGTATCCTGGCTACCCGTAATGACAGGCAGAATTCAGAGTGGCTTTAACTGCTGTGCACCCTGAAATAGAAGCCTCCTCCAGGATTACCAGTGCAGAGCTGCACATTAGCTGTGGGCAGCAGCTGGCACAAAACCTCAGGTTCAGGATTTAACACGCAGGGATCTAAGGAGTCTACAGTGACAGAGCTGAGAGATTTAAGGGTTCTTTGAGAATTTGGCCCATGGAAAGACCTTGTGACTGGTTCCAAGCCTTTTGGAGGAGGCAGTGTGGATGTCCTCATGACACCCTGCTGATGCACTCTGACACACACACAGGGCAAGAGGAGCAGCATAACAGAGGACATTTGGGCACTGTACAGAGACACTGGCACCTGCCTGGCCTGTCCAAGCTCCACAGACCCACCTGTGCAGGTACAGTGACCTCCAGCACGAGGCAGCTGCGCTGCTGGAGGCAGAGTCACCCTGCACATCATCCCCAGAGAACCAGCCCAGCAGCCTCTGCTTTCCCTGTGCCCCAACCCACAGCTGTCCCCTCCCTGTCCATCTGCACTGGCCCTGCTCACTTGCCATGCCTTGTACAGAACACAGACAGCAGCAGCACCTGCAGGGACACAGCCCCTGTGACAGGGCTCTCTGGGGACCCACACTCAGGGTTACCTTTGCCCAGGTAGCGTGTCTTGTCATTGTCACGAAGCTCCAGAGCTTCATAGATTCCAGTTGAGGCACCACTGGGAACAGCAGCTCTGAACAGACCTGTGCACAACACAAAAATGAAATGTCTTGGCACGTTCAAACCCACAAAACATCCTACACCCATAAACCATCCCAACCTGCCCATACTTCCAGCCCTGGAGATGGGAGAGGAAGCCTCTAAACCACATCTCTGCTCATGTGTGCAGTGATTCTAAGAGGGTTGTCTGCTCCTTTACAGCATCACCAGTTTATCAGTGTTTCCCTCACACTGACTCATTCTCCTCCACTCTGCATTTCAAGTGTTTAAGTTACAAACCCATCCATTCTTTTTCCAAAAAGGCAGCTTTATTCACTGGATCTACTTTTGAGCTCAGTCTGGCAGGCAAGCTCTTAAATTCTAAGATATGGCATAAAAGGGACAATTAAGAGGTCTATTTTGTTAATGTGAGTTCTGAGCTCTTCTGACAACAGCAGAGCCACCCAGACAGCTCATTCCTCCAGCCAAGGATGCTGAACTTGGAGCAAATCTGCACACTGAAGTCTGTTCTGCCTGTGGTTCAAGATGCCAGCTTCAGCCTCCAGTCTTTCCCTTATCCCACTAAATCAAAGAGCTTAGTGGGGGCAGTCTCATTAAATGACTGCATTAATCCTTTGAGGCAGAAAGATCAGCTCTTTAGTCAGTGTATTAAAGGCATTGTGTTTGCTCATTCCACCAAAGCACGTTGGTATGAGTCTGCACAATGCCTTTGTCAGATCCTATCAGATGTGGGATGAACAACTCACAAACCAAGGGAAAGTCCTACAATAATTAAAAATATAAGATGTTATATGTGAAGGCCCAATTAGACAAGTTCTTTAGTCACGCCTGAGTTCTCACACAGAGAAGAAACCATTACTCAAAATTCAACTCTGCAGCAGAAGACTTTCATTACAGCAAGTGACTGCCAGACAAAGTTCAGTCACACAGAGTTTGGGGAGCACTGGCCACCAGGACCATCAGCAGCTGCTCGAGGACAGGAACAAAGGCCTTAACTTCAGTTTGCAAGTGCTATCCAGTTTATGCTTAGGGCAGGGGAAGGAAGGCAGGTTTGGAACTGCACTGGCACAATTCAGACTGTAAGAAGCAGCACACTTCAAAAAGCCCTGCATTGTCTAGGCCAGGAACTTGAGCTCAGCAAACTCATCCCAGGAGAATGAGGTAGAGGTTTTTCCTGCCAGTCTCAACAAGTTCTATGTATGGAAGAAAAAGTAAGCACAATTGCAAGGCTAGAATGGGATAATTTGTTCCATCAGATACAAGAAAGGAATGAACCCCTACAGCTGAGGACTCACCTTTGTTGGTGTAGAGGTCTACCTCAACAGTGGGATTCCCACGAGAGTCAAAGATTTCACGGGCGTGGATCTTGGTGATGGACATCTTTAATACCTGAAAAGAAGATTTTAGCATTACTCATGGAATGGGTTGGAAGTTTCCTTCTGATCATCTCGTTCCACCCCCTGCCATGGGCAGGGACACCTTCCACCAGACCAGGTTGCTCCAAGCCATGTCCAACCATCCCCAACTTCCAGGGATGGGGCAGCCACAGCTCCTCTGGGCAACCTGTGCCAGTGTCATCACCTTTATCATTAAAAAACCCTCTTCCCTATATCCAAGGGAGAGTCTCTTTTGATGTTTTTAAGTGACCTCATTGCAGTATCATGAGACCCTGCACAAACAGTAGGAGCAGATGACGTGCATGCAAGCTCCTGGTAGGCAGCAAACTTCTCTAGAGAAATTGTCTGAATGGAAAACGGGAGCTTCAGCAGGGAAGGGAGGAATCTCTAATTAACAACACCAGACGTGCCTTTCTGGTGTCAGGTCACAGTGTCCTCACAGTTATAAAGTGGTAATTCCTTTGAAATATGGCGACTCCTGGGAATTAGGAAGATGCCAAGTCTCTGGGTAGGCTCTGCACAGTCACCACTGAGTTGGGGTGACCATCATGTTGCAGCCTAAGCTGCAGGTGAGCAGAGCAGGCAGAGCCCCATCCCACACCCTTCCCACCACAACCTGCCAGTGCCACTCCCCAGCTCCTGGGGCTCCCCAGAGGCTGGTTGTGTGTGACTTTTGGCAGCTTCAGCTGGCCACAGGCACAACCAGCACCACCCAACTCTCACCAGGCCTGTCCCAGTCCCTCTCCCACACAGCCCAGGGGTGCCAGAGACACAGAAACCCCCTCAGCCCCCCTGCCCAGGGACCTCACAGGCCTTGCACTGCTCTAAGCAGGCAGCAACTGCTGCAAGCATCAGCTTGAATTTTATATCCTGTAATAATACCTGCAGGCACGAGACCAGTTCAAAAACCTCACACTGCAGGAAAACTTCTTAAACTTGGTGGGAGTTCAGAGTCAAATGTTGGGAAAAGTCTCAACTTAGATGGGAAGAACAGTCTAAACCCCGAAGGTTGGTTTCAGAGAGAGATCTCTCACCACATAAGAGCAGCCAAGCAATCCTAATACAGGAAATCTCTGCTACCAGTTAGAGTTCTTTTTGATAAAGAGTCTGAAGTGCACCAGCTCTTAGTATGCACAGCAGCTGCTCAGAGCCAAACAGAGCCTGTGTCGAAATAGAAACAGCCACAGCTCTAATTAAGAGCTTGCATTAATAGTTACACCCTGTTGAGTATTTACAGGAAGAGTTTTTCCTTTTAACTTTTCCTCTTAAAAGGAAGAAAATTCACCACAATGTTCTGAATACTTCCTTTTCCCCCTTCTCACTTCTACACACATAAGAAAAACTCTTACGTAAGCTTGGCTAGATTTTAGAAACCAAGTCATACACATGCTTGTAAGCCACTCACTGGCACCAAACCCAGCCCATCTGCAGAGAATAAAGCTCAGCCTCAGAAGCAGAACTATCTGGAATCTGGCTTTTTGGCAAGCCAGTGTGGGTGGCAACTCTGTTTACAGAAATGGTCATGAATCCACAGTTGCTGCAAAGTTAAGAAAACACGACCTTAGAAACGCTGCTGTTTGTTCCGAGTCTGTGTGAGGAGTCACTTCACACTCTCAGTTCTTCCTCCACGGCAAATTCCTCCCCCTGAAGTTAAAACCACAGGCAGCCATTTGCCTTATCCCCTTGGCTTTCAAATGTCCCTTCCAGCTGTCCTGCCCCTGTATGTTGTATAACCTCTAACATTTTCAAGTGCCTGTTCAGAGTCAGACCCACACACTGACAGATGATAGGACTAATCTAGGAAGCAACACATCTTACTTGGAGTTGACCTTCACGCTGCCACTACTGAGCTTCAACCAGTGAATAACACAAGCTAGAAATAAATCCCTGCAACTCTCCAGTTATCAGTCCCACCCACACTAACACTTATCTCTCTGCAGGTGCACTGAGCAGTGGCTACCAGGAAGAGTCCCCATTTATCCAGAGAGTTTATTAGGCTGGCACTTTCATTTTCAGACCTGTGGCTCTGTCACAAAACTTTAGGTGCCTTATTCTTTGAAAGCACAGCCAGCTCACAGGAAGTCTTAGCACAATGCAAGAACTGTTTGTTGACCTTCACAAAGGAGGCACTTCAGGAATACACACTCCAAGAGCTTCCACTGGGAATGTCTGCCAGGTCTGACACTACTGAGCATCCTTGACAAACGACCTCTCCAGAAGTCCCTCCCTTTCCTGCACAAAGAGCCATTTCACAGCACCACTCCAGAAATCCTTCACACTCTTTTCTTGCTCATTTTGCAAAACCCCTCACTCCCGTGCTCAAGGAACAGTTTTCCCCCTGAGCTATAGGGTACAACTGAAGCTGTTTAGCTCCCCACAAGCTCAGCACTATGAATCCTGCCTCAACCAATTCAATCAACTCCTCTAGAACACGAGGGGTAGCCTGAGCACAGGTTTAACTGGGGAAATGCTGACTGAAGGCAGGAGAGGTCACCAGCAGCACTGTCTGCTCCAGACCTTTGTCCTGAGCCCTGGAATCAGCCCAACACGCAAATACCACAGTGGTATTTAACACACACATTGCCTTAAACCTTTTTCTGTACCATAATCTGCTGACAAGGTCACTGTCTCCCTGCAGGGGAGAAGCCACACACACCAGCTTTCCTGGCCTTCCAGGAACACACGTGTCAGCAGCTACTCAAAGCTAAGTCACAACCCACTGCCAGCTCTGAGTACTCACTCCACCATCACCTGAAGTCCAAGAAACCACCACTTATTCCCCATCTGATTCTCTGCTCTGCCCAGGAAATGCAGTATTCTCACACCAGTGGGGACTACTCCAACTGAAAATTATTTCTAAAGATTTTATTTACAGCCACCTTTATCATCAAAGCCTGTCCTTGTGAGCTGTTTTGCAGCCACATATCTGTAAAGTCAAGACAGGGTTACAGCTGAGCACTGCAAGCATCTGAATGGAGATTTAAAAAGCAACACTGAAGTATGGCCTTAAGGAAGAACTACCCTAGAGTCTTATTACAGAACTGCCACTTACTAGCTTTGCATGACATTTAAATGTCCTGTATGACCACAACTCTCATACCATTACCACCCTGAATATAGTTTACTGCCCATTAGACCTTTGAGCTTAATCTATCGGATTCAACACATCAAATCCACTGCTAAAGCACTCCTGAAAAGGGCAAATGTGCACCTTCCAACCCTACTGCTCTGCATTCCACGGGGTTTAAATTCACCTCTATCTCTGTAACATGATACTACGGGTTCTAAACAATGCCCGGCAGGGAATGAATCGCAGACGTGTAGAACCACTTTCTCTCTCGGTGTTTTAACAAGATGGAGGCCTGAACCTGCATTGCCTCAGCCCGTGGGTTTGGATGACAAACTTCAGTACTTCCTGCCAGGCTCAGACAGTCCCAGCCCTACCCTGTGACTCAGCAGGCGAGTAACGGAACCGGAGGAAGCCCAGGATCCTCTCCGGCAGTCCCTGCACGAGGCGAGAGGGTTAACACGCAATTCTTCAATTCTTTCTGCACACCTCAACATCCAGGGATGCACATCCACGCGCTGCCGCCTTGGGGTAACCAGCACTCAACCACCCGCTAAGAGACCTCAGGCACGGATTGGAGCGCCGACGGCAAAGGTTAAATATTTGAGACGGGCAGCTGAAGGACATCCACTAAAGAGGGGGAAAGTCCGAATCACCGCAGGCAATCCGAGCGCGATTGTTAATGACTAAGAGGGAGAGGTTAAACTCTGCCTTTGAGGATGCCTCGACCCAACATATCCCCCAAAGTTTGGTCCAGCCTTGACCAAATATCTCCCCGACTGTGTCCCCGCCTTGACTCATATGACCCATCATTTTCCCCCGCTTTTGCCCGCGCCTTGACCCTCACATCCCTCTGAATTCACCCCCTAGTCCCATACGTTGGCGGGGTTCAGGCTGCCCAGACCCTCCAACCCCCACCGGTGCTGCGCGAACCGCCCTCAGCGGCCTGCACCCCTCAGGGACCACGAGCCTCGGCACAGCCCGGTGGCGGCCCCATCCCACGGGGGCGGCCAGGACTCCGCCGCTTCCACGCGGGGAGTCTGACCGCGTGCCCGGTGCCGGGGGCGCCGAGGCCGAGCGGGTGCCGGCGCACTCACCGTGTGCCGGCAAACCCGCTGCGCAGCTCCGCCGATCTCGCCTCCCCGGCTCTGACTGAGGGCGAGCGGCCGCGCGCGCCGCCGCTATAGCCGCCCGCGCTCAGCGCCCGCCCCCCGGCCGCTCCATTGGCCGGGCCGGCGGCCGCCCCGATTGGCTGCTGCCGCCTCGCGCCAGAGGCGGGCTGGGGTGCGTGCGCTACGTGCCGCCGAGAGCGGCCGGCGCGCGTGCACAGTGCGCGCGCGTGGGGCGGGCAGAGGGCCCATGCGGGCGGGGGGGGGGGGGCGGGAAGAGGACGGGACCATGTGACGGGGGGAGCGGGGGGAGCCGAGTCCGCGCGAGGGTCCATCGTGGAGTCGTGGAATGGTTTGGGTTGGAAGGGACCTTAAAGATCATCCAGTTCCAAACCCGTTACATAAGCAGGGACACCTTCCACTACAACAGGTTGCTCCAGCCTGGCCCTGGACACTCCCAGGGACGAGGCAGCCACAGTTTCTCTGGGCAGCCCGTACCAGGGCCTAACCACCCTCACAGCAAGAAATTCCTTCCCAGTGTCTCATCTAAACCTCCTGTCCTTCAGTTTGAACCCATCCCCCTGTCAGTGCATGCTCCTGTAACTAGTCTTGCCCCATCATTGCTGTAAGTTCCCCTCAGGCCACAATTAGGTCACCCTGAAGCTTCTCTCCAGGCTGAACAGTTCTCTCAACCTTTCCTCACAATTGTGTCTATCTGGGGAACTGGGTCCAGTTCTGGGCTCCTCAGCACCAGAGGGTCCAGTGGAGGCCATAAGGATGATTTGGGGGCTGGAACATCTCTTTGAGGAGGAGAGACCACAGGAGCTGGGCCTGGTTAGTCTGGAGAAGAGAAGACTGAGAGGGGACCTTATCAATGCATATAAATATCTCAGAGGATGGTGCCAGCGACAGGACAAGGAACAATGGCCACAAACTAAAACACAAGAAGTTTCACCTCAACACGAGGAAGAGCATGAGGGCGGCAGAGCCCTGAACAGCTGCCCAGGGAGGGTGTGGAGTTTCCCTCCCCGGAGACATTCCAAATCCACCTGGGCACATTCCTGTGTCACCCGTTCCAGGTGACCCTGCCTGGGAAGAGGGGTTGGGCTGGATAATCCCAATAATTCTGTGTGGGAATGGCAACTAAACCCAGAAAGAGGAAGGCTGGAAGGGGGGGTGCGTGTGTGTTTGTATTAATTCTAGGAAAAGGTTAATTACAATAAATATTTACTTTGATTTTTAAGTGAGTAACCATCACACTTCCCGGGGTGAAAAGGGAGCACTTATGTTGATGGGTTATGACACCCCATATCAGTGTACCAGCAGCAACAAAAACTTTTCCAAGTGTTCTGCCTGGATCTGATTCCCCAAGACACATGTTTGAAAACTATGTTGTTACAAAAAAAAACCATAACAGAGCAGAACAGAGCTCAGAACCAGCCACAGAATTAAGGACTTTGCCAAAATGGAGTGATCTTTGCTCCTGAAAAGCTCCAACCCCTCTGTGGATGCTGTAAAAACATCCAATTATTCATTGATAATTATTCAGTCTGCTGTGCTATGGTGAGGTATGAGCCACTGGCTGAGCTGAGAGCTCTGTGATCAGCAAACCCTCCATCCCTGGAAAGTAACACTCAGCTGTCTGTGGACTCCACGCTGACCTCGTGTCCTGGTGTTTAATAAGAACATGACCCCTCACATGAATTGTTCCTGCTTTGGCACTGCCCAGGGATTCCTGTTCCTTCCGTATTTATCCAAATCTCCCCACCAGCTGTTCCCTGGGACCACCTTGGCAAGGCCCTGCTCCATCTCCTGAATGCTGGAATGCTGCACTGTGGTGCTGGTGGGGGGGCCATGCCTCCCTCCCTCCCTCCCTCAACAACAAAAAACCCCCTTCAAACCTGTTTTCATCAAGCCTGGAGTTGGGGTCTAGGGGCTCCAAGGTCCTGACAGACCTCAGAGTGGGTTCAGATTGGATATTAGGAAGAAATTCTTCCCTGTGAGGGTGGGGAGGCCCTGGCACAGGTTTGCCCAGAGAAACTGCGGCTGCCCCATCCCTGGAAGTGTCCAAGGAGCAACCTGATGTAGTGGAAGGTGTCCCTGACCATGACAGGGGGCTGGAACAGGATGATCTTTAAGGTCCCTTCCAACCCAAACCATTCTGTGACGTGATTCTGTGCCCAGTTCACCCCGACTGCCCCAGACAGAGCCGCTTCCTTGCTCCCAGAGCTGGTGATGTTTGTGCTCTCTCCAGCCCTGCCTCGCCCTGCTGGCCTATGACTGATTATTTCTTCTGGGCACATTTTTCTTTCCTTCCTGAGAACATCCCCTGGGGGCAAGCTTTAAGTCTAACAAAAAGCAAAGGGAACCTGCTGAACTGACCTCCTTCCCCCAGCACCTCACGGTGCCACAGTGCCCCACGGGCCCCCTTGTGTGACCCCCCAGGCTCCCAGCAGGGAAAAGCCCTGTGAAATCCAAGCTGGTTTGGGACAGTGTGACGTGTCCCACGTGCCCACAGCGACACTGTGTGCTGGGGTTTGTGGTTTTTATGCAGGTTCATGTGGGCTGCACAGCCGTGAACCAGGCTGAAATGCTCCTGGGTTGCACACAGCTGAGACAAAGCCATGTTGGCCAGGAAAAGGAATTAAACTGCCACTTAGGGGTAGATTAATTAATTAATTAATCTTGGGATTAAACTGTCACTTCTAGGTAGATGATTTTTTGCAGTGCCACCCTCCCCAAAACTCCACATTATACCCCTTAGAGCTGTGTACTTGGCATTACTGACCTTCCTGCAGCCTTACCCTTCCTGGTGTGAGGGCAGAGGAGGGGAACATTCCCTTCAAAAACACATTCCAGATGCTGGAAATCACAAAACTGGATTTTTATGCTGGTTAACTGCTGGATTAGAGATGCCTCACCATCTCTGCACTTGGTAAAAGTCCCTTGATTGCTGTGCAGGAAAATCAGGCAGAGGTGCCGAGTCTCATAATGAGCTAAAGAAAATGGAGCACAGGAAAGCCTAAGGCAGAGGGAAATTAAACATTGTAGTAGCTGAGCAAAGGCTGATGCTGAAGTAAAATAGGGTGCTCTTTGGGGATACAAGATGTATTAGGAAAGGTCATAATTAGCTTGGTGGCAGGCAGAAGTGGCGTGTAAAGCAAACCCTCTGGCCTGGAGCACCGAGCCTCTTGCAGGTCCCTGTTCCTGCTCAGCCAAACCAAAGCTATGGGAGAGGACTGGCTGTAGAAGACCTCCCTTGTGAGGAAGAGTTTAGAACTTGTCCCTTGTCTGGGTTCTCCTTTCCTTGGGATCACAAAACCAGCACAAAGCGAATTTTCCTCCGTTGGAGTGTGAGCGACGAGCTGTGTGCTGAGAACCTGCATTCCCCATCCCCAGCAGGCAGGACTCGGTCCTGGCCATGGACACCGTGCCAAGAGCTGTGTCTGCTCCACTGGCTCGTGTGTCCATGAGGGAGGCACAGCTGGAGCCACTGGGACTGCAGTAGCTGGAGGCAGCAGTGGTCAGGCATCCATGATCAGAAGGCTGGCACTGTTCAGGTGTTGGTATAATATTTTTCTGGATCAGCAGATTTAAAATTGCACTGTACCATAAATATTAAAATGAAAATCAGAGCTGATATTAAAAAAATGCCGCTGCTCAGTCATGTATCCTGTCTGATTTTTCTTTTTCTCTTCCTTCATAAAGAGCATTCCTAAGGCTATGAGATATCTAGGAAGCATGAGTTTCTGTGGGAATCCAAGCTTGTTACCAGTTAATCAAATACTCAGAGCACTCTTTTAAAATATTTCTTTCATGGTTTGGAAGGGGTATGTATGGCTGATGGGGTGGACACTGGGAATAGAGAATTTTGGGAAACATAAAGCCAGCGATCCCATTTGACAGCCCACGCAGGGACACCAACACAGCAGCATAACTGCTGATGGAGCAGATGGAGGGAAAACACTGACACAGGCCTGGCTTACAGGCATCCACCACCCAGAGATGGAGAACAACTCTCATGATCAGAATCCCCCTTGCTGGTCATTCCTTGTGCTTTACAGGTAAAATTTCAAGTGGGATTGTGTAAGTTTTTTGATTGCTCGCAACACGCTGGTGAGCACAGCAGCTGACTGGGCCAGGCTTTCCCTTCCCTGGTTAAAGCAGGCTGTGAGCTTTGCAGAGTGTGAAATCACTGGTTCAGGCAGCTGAGGATGCCAAGGCAGGGAGCAGAACCACCGCAGATCAGGACTTGTTTGCCGGTGCATTAATGTGCTTAATGCCCATTAGCAGTGCAGGGCGCATTCCAGGGCGTGAGCTTCTGTAGCACCTTGAAAGCACTTCCTGAATACTCAGGGACTCCTCTTTTTCCTCCCCCAGTGCCTCACAGAACACCTGAAGAACATGTGTCTGGGTGGCTGCCTGTGCACCACCCTCGCCCGCTGCATCCGACAAGCGCCAGCCTGTTGGGGTTTGGATCGGGATCCTGAGGAAGAGCAGCCCTGCATCTCAGGGAAGGAGGCTCCCCACATCACCACAGCCAAGTGGAGATCTCCAGGGGAAAGCCATCGGATGCAGAACTCAGCACTCTGTCCCTCAGATTTCTCCTCCTCATTGACCCTGCAGATCCTGCTATTTTAAGGAGCATCCATTGGGAAGGTAACGGCAGAGTCTGACTGATGCTGTTTCTGCGTCTGTTAAATTGCTGAATGACTGTTTAAGAGGTTTTCTGGCTGTTTAAGAGGTTTTCTTCCAGGCATTCAAAACTTCCTCTGACTTTACATCCTTCTCTCTCTCTTCTCATCCCCCTTTTCTGTCATGCCCTTGTCTCACACCATGGGCTTTAGGCACATGAATAGTGAAATGACTGCAGGTGACAGACCTGATGTCTTTCTTAATGCTTTTAATTTCTTAATTCTCTTAATTCTGCTGTCCTCTCCCAGGGTTTTAGAGATGGACTGGTTAGTCCATTTTTGAGAGGTGACACTGTGGCACACTGTGGTCTGTGTGCAGCTATGAAAATGTAGCACGGGTCAGTCCTCAACCTCCATGAGTAAATAAGGGCTGTGTTAGACACTGGGCAGAATATTTTGAACATGTTTTATGTAAAATAGAACATCCATGCACAAGAACCATGACAACAACAGCAAAAGAAGAGCAGGTAAGATGGCTCAAATAGGAAAAATATATACTGCTTTTTAACTGCTGTGAATTCCAACCTACATATACAGCCACTGCATCTGTTTCCAGGTGATGGGGAAGGGTTATTTGGAAGGGAACCAATGCCCAATTCAGAGTGCTAATACCAGAGAGCACATTTCCCAGCAGCTGATGATCTGATATGGTGATTTGAAGTGAGACTGAAAGCTTTTAAACCAGCTGGATATTAATTGCCAGGAATTGTGGATGCAAAGGCCAGAGCTGCTTGTTCCAACCACGGTGAAACCATTAAGTAATATCCTCTATAGAGGCCAGTGTGCAAGCCTTGCACTTCCTCTTACAGGGTGTTTGAGGCTCCTTGCTGAGCAGGGCCCTCCCTTTCTTTTTGAGATATATTCTGCTATAAAGGGGAAATTATGCTTGGAATTGATTAACCATTAAGAAATTATATTTGGTATTTAGGGTTGGGGTGTTTTTTTAATGGAAACCTGAAAAAAAACCCAGCAGGAGTAACCCAATAACAACTCATTTGTTTTCTTAACGAGTGCAAAATACTTATGTAAAGCACAGGAGTTATCAAGCAGGATTCTCTTGCCACAGAACAGGTACAACACAGACAGTAGGATTTAAATCTCCTTCATGTTGTCTTTAAAAATGGACCTCATTCTCGTGGGAATGACTTCTAGCTCCCATCATCACTTTAAGCTCCTGTCATCTTCCTCCTCTTCTGAACTGGCAGAGTGCACTGGTGAGGAGCCACCAGGAGAGGAGGGACTGTGGGCACTTTGCTCCTGCTGAGTGTCCCTGCAAGGACCTTGCCTGCAGGAAAAAACCACTGCAGGGCTGAGCCAGCAAACACTGGGGCACTGAGGACCCTGAGGAAAGCAAGGACTGGTTTCTTGATCTCTGAAACTGGATGCATCTGTCCCTAGTTTGGATCTCTGAGCCATTCAAGTCTGCTTTTATAATCCAAAGGAAACAGGCACGTCTGGGTTGAAATCAAGGACAGCCGTGTGAAACACAGCATCTGTGAAAAGGCTGTTTGTCAGCACAGGGTAGAAGGGAAGCTTAAGGTGGCAAACTTGCACCTAGACTAGAACTTTTACATGTCTTCTTGGAGCTTACAGGCTTTGGGATATGGAGTGATTGCAACTTCTGTCCCTCACTGAAGGCTGTGAGCAGCTCAGCAAACACGCCCTGGCCCAGCCACTCAGCACATGCCTCAAACAGGCAAAGGGTTGAGCAGAGTCTGAAATGCAGCAGATGCACCAAAGGCTACCATTAAACCTACCAGAGGCTTTGTACCCACTGCTCCTCCCTAAACATGGGCCAGGAAAACCCATCTCTCGGTCCATTTTTGTCTTTCTCTGTGGAACAGATATTGCTAACACCAATCTGGGATGCCCTGTTCCATGGGTGAGACCCAGCTCCTCTTTTCCATGATTTTTTTTTCTTGGTTTCTCTATCTTCCAATTTACCTGACACGACAGGAATCACAGTTAACTGCTGGGATCTCCCTACAGTCACATTTCTTAATCCAAATCCACGTTAGTGCTGCCTTCCCCACCTTCCACATCTATCAGCAAAGTGCTCTGACGTGTTCAGAAAATCTCTGCAGAAGCTTTTTCCTCAGGCCAAGCCTCTTAACAAAGGATCTCTTCCAAACCAGCCCTGCTCCTGTGTCCCCTCATCCAGCTTTCCCCACTCCCTTACAATGGATTTTCTTGCTCTTGGGGAAAAGGAGCACAACCCTCCCCTCGGGTGTGGCCTCCTCAGCAGGTGCTGAAGGAGTTGCACCTTTCTAATCCCTTCTCTCTCAGCAGCTTCTCTTTGCACTGCTGGGTGAAGGTCCTGCACTCTGCTCCTACAGCAGGCTCTCCACCTCCCTAGAGAGCTGATTCCTGTGCTTTTGGAGAGCCTGGGGAGTGATATCCCCCTCTCACGTGCACTTTTGGGATCACTGCACTGCTCTGCCCCCCTGAGCCGTGTAGGGGTTAATGAATTCCT
This sequence comes from Manacus vitellinus, assembly GCF_001715985.3. Classification (NCBI taxonomy): domain Eukaryota; kingdom Metazoa; phylum Chordata; class Aves; order Passeriformes; family Pipridae; genus Manacus; species Manacus vitellinus. The sequence continues at coordinate 4,647,250 of NW_021940578.1, read as the reverse complement.
GCTTATGCAGCTCTTTGAAGATGAAAAATGCCATGGCAGGGCTCTGTTATTGTTACCATGTATGAAGAGGTCTGTACCAGACCCAACTGTATTGTGTTTGGCCACTGGATGTCACAGCTGCTCAACACACAATGCAGCTGAAAGCAGAAAGGAAAAGTGCTTACCCAGCAATGGGCAACAGCAACTTCCAGAGCCTTTCCTTGTTCTGTGCACAGCCTCTGTTTGTCAAGGGGCTGGGGGTCTTCTCCTCTGTTTGTGCCCTGCTAAATGTTGTTTTTCAGAGAGACTGAGCAGCAACTGTGCTTCCTGTGCCTGTCATTACACTGGGAGGTCAGGAGCAAAATGAGTGTTTTTATGGGAGGAGGTGCAGATATGTATAAAACACCAACAGCACAGGGAAGGTGAACAGGTATTTGCACAGGCTGACAAGCTGCTTTTTCACTGAATTATTCCCTTTCCATCCCACCACCATCCAGTGCACAGCACAGAGCCCTGGAATGATGGAAAAATTTCCTCCAGGCCCCCTCTCTACAGCACTCCTTCAATCCCCACATTCAGGCCACATTCCTGTGTTCCTTACACTAAGTGCAGAGGGAAGTTTGACCTCCCCTTCCTAACCCTCCCTTCACGTTTTGGGTTTTTTTCAAAGTCTCAAGCAGAGATCCAGAACGTGAACCCACTTTCAGCAAAGTCCACAGAGCAGCCCTACAGAGACATTACAGGAACTGTAATTACCTTTCCTGGAAATGAAAACGAAGAGGGATTATTTGACCATGTTCTCTGCTTTTTATGGCATCACACTGTCCTTTTCTCCACCTTGGGGAAACAGGGAGTGAAAAGCTGCTCATGCCCACGGAGCAGTGAGGTGATAACCACCCCAGAAGTGATGTGAACATTAAAAAGGGAAAACTATTTCAAGATAATCCAAGGGTTATAGCTATAACTAAGAGTAATTGGCTGAAACTGAGCAAAAGAAAATTTAGGTTGACAGTGAACTGCAGGTAGATAATGCTGAGGTCTGTTAGACCGTGAAATGGAATCCGCAGAGGGAACCTCTCTGCTTCAAAAGGGGCAAATCCTGCTTTTAGGAACACTGGTGTAAATCTCTGGTGTCTGCCTCTGACTGCCTCAAAGCCCATTTCTACCACAAAGCTTCAGTAGGATCAGTGTGTGTGTCAGAATTTGCAGCAGTAGAAGGTGAGAAGGTGTCCCTGCCCAGGGCAGAGGGTTGGACTGGGTGATCTTTAAGGTCCCTTCCAACCCTAACCACTCCGTGATACTGTGATTAAATTTAGTCAAACACATCAAAATATTATACAGGATGAAGGAGGTCTGAGGGGATTGTGTGAACTGGAGAAATGAATTCTAGCACTTTTCTACCTCTTGTGATCTCTGTATGTACTTGAAAACCAGGGGGGCAAAAAGAGGGGGGAAAAAACCCACGTGCGAAATTTCAAAGAAACGAGGGCGAGTTTTGGAAGGAAGATGTGAAAACATTACAGGAATTGCTGCATAAAAGAATCCCCTGTTTCAATCTGTGCAGCTGTTGCCAGCTTTACTCATGGCTCTGGGCCTGCCTGCACTGGCTGATTTTGGTCTTTCATAAAACTTGTGGATACTTTCACTGACCCAGCACGACCTCAGCAGACAGATCTCTGTTTGAAGAGGCTTTAGACTCACTCAGGAAAACCCAGATAGCCTGACTGAAGGCAATCTGTCCATCTCACATCAAACAGCCCGTGCCTGCTCAAATGTTTGCTGGACTGGGGAGTGATGCAGCTATTACTGCAATTCCTGATGAAATTCCTGCTGATTCAGAGGGAGAGGAGTTAACCCTTTCAAGTTCTGGGTCAGAGGAGCACTGAGGTTTTGAGCCAGCAACTTCAATGCCACGTCAAGGTTTTAATGTGTCTCCCAATACTCAGAATGTCAGACTTGAGCTGAGCTTTAGGCCAGCGAGGAGAATAGCCCGGGAGAAGCAGGATTTAAAAGATGGCAAAGAGTCAGGGAAAACTGTAGAGATAAAAGTGAAGTGCATGGAAGCCAATGATGTGGGATAAAAGGCTTATTTCCTACTGTAGTCGAGGCGGGAGGGGGGAGGCTGAAGTCTGTGTGAAAGCAGCCTGCCCTTGGGAAGAAACAGTGCCAGGAATATTCATGGCTGAGCTACACAGCTTTAGATTTTCTCACCGGATAAATCCTGTTAGACCCACAGTCCTCACCTGTGAACCACCAGTTTATCTCAAGTCCTGCTGTGCTAACTGGAGTTCCTGAGCACTATGTCCATACTTCTCCCTAGCAATTATTTTGGGGCAGCAAAAGAGCCTCAGCCCAGCCAGGTTTAATTCCACACACACTAAAAAGGCTCCAAGAACCAATAAGCAGTGGATGATGTGTGCAATACTTTATACAGGGGGAGGACTTGCATAATATTCAGCTTGTACTTAGAAGCTGAATATCCAAATACATTTGAAGAACTTAATTAAAATCAGTGCTCTGTCCTAACCCCCAAACAAATTCTTACTTTGTGCCCTTAGCAAATCCTCTCCCCGGGTTGCTGTGCCTTCATAAGATCATGGAATGGTTTGGGTTGGAAGGGGCCTAAAGATCACCCAATTCCAATCCCCTGCCATGAGCAGGGACACCTTCCACTAGACCAGGTTTCTCAGGGTCCCATCCAACCTGGCCTTCCAAAGCAGGCACTAATTTAGGGGAAGCTAACTCAGGCTAACAGACATGTGGTTTCAGGATGTGCTGAGCACCCACAGCTCCTGCTGATGTCAAGTGAAATGTCACGAATGTTGCAAAAGCTCCATTAAAAATTAATTTACTGTCGTCTCCGGTTTCCTGGCACCGGTACATTCCCGAATGGGCTTCATTCCAAACCCTTTGTGCAGGCTGGGCTGGCTGATCAGTAAAGCACAGGCAAGGGAAACAGCTTGTCACTCTGTGCCATCCATTTCCACTCTCCTGGTGCACACAGGGAGGTGACAGGAGGGATGCTTCAGTGCAGAGGTGACCTCCTGTGCTCGACTCTTCTTCGCACCCTCCTCTGCTGCTGTGTGGAATCCTGAAGTGTAAAGAGGTATAAACCCCCAAAATTTCTCCCTCAGCTAATTTCAAAGCCTATTTGCCCAACTGGATACACAAGGATTAAGAAGTGCATTGCAGGGCATGTTTGCTTAGTTTAGTCCTTACACAGTTCAGTGCAACTGTCAGAATAAATGATTTCTTCAGAGGAGAACGGGGAAAAAAACCACATTTGGTTAATCAACTCAATATTACAGCAGTTCCCAAAGATTAAACATGCACTGCACAAACCAGCAGACCAGGAAAGGCCTTTTGAGGCTGACAAAGATGAATAAAAATCCTGCTTCTGTCCTTCAGCTCAGCTTAATCCCGGAAATCTGAGTTCCCCTGCAATCTGTAACTCACTGTGGCTCTTACTGTTGAATTGCTCCTTGCTGGGGGATGGATGGATGATTCCCTTGATCTTTAATTGTGGCTGGTCCTGGGAGGGTGGTGAGGTGCTGGCACAGGTTGCCCAGGGAAGTTGTGGATGCCCTCTTAGGGCTTAATATATTCATTTTTGCCTAAAAAGGTTTCTTTTCTCTCAAAAAGGGGCTTTCCCTTCTTTCCAATTGGCCATTGGGCAAAAATGATGGCTCTTCCTTTGTTCTTAGCCCAAAGAGAGAAGAGAAACCCCTGTGCACAAAATTCTCACGTGGCCCCGGAAGATTTTAATTTTTAGGAATTTTTATATTTCACTTATCCAGCCGAAAAAGACCCTGACAGTCTGGGACTTGGATATCTTACAACTTCACGATACTCCTATAAAACCATATTTTTATTTCTCATAAACCCACTGGGAAGCTTGGGCAGTCCCTACAGCCCCAAGCCTGGACAGCTACACGGGGATTTTTGCATGTTTTTGGGGTTTTTTTTCTGGGAGCTCTGTTTGGGTCACCACATCTTTTTGGATGAGTTTAGAGGCCTTGTCCCCACGCTGGGGACAGGCACAGTCTGAGCTCTCTTAGCAAGTGTAACGACCAGCAGCTGAGCACCTGCAGCACCTCACCTGCCCAAACTGCCACCCAAACTGCCACCCAGCTGCCTCTGAGCTCAGGATCCCCCCTGGACAGCTCAGTCTGACCCTCAGCCCTGGACTTCCCTCACTGCTGCCGCCTCTGACCGACTGAAAATCACCTTACTCCTGAAAATCCCCCCCCTCGCTGCTGAAAATAATTGCAAATCTTATTGCAAGCAGTGGGGACGTCGTGAACAGCAGTGCTGAGGTGGCACTGACCTCAGTTTGCTTTCCTGCCAGATGTTTGATGTTGCTGCCTGTCTTTGGGGGAAGCTGTAGCTCTTCTCAGTGCCAGGTGAAAATTCCATCCCCCAGGGAGGAGGTTTCTGCTCCCCTTCTGTTGTAAAGCCATGGGCTGGGGGGCACTGCTGGGCAGGAAGGGCTGTTGGTGGTACCTCATTCCTGGAGGGAAGAGAGGGTTTTTCAGAGGGAATGGTATTTGCTTGGTAACAGGATACAAAAAGGCAGGAGGAGGATCCATGGGCTGTTCCCCAGTTCTGCCAAGTGGCTTTTTTACTGGACTGTATTTGCCTGGGACACGTTTTTAAGGAAATCAAATGTCTGAAGATGCACAGAGCAGCTGCTGAAGTCCACGAGAGCATTTAGACATCTGTCACCTGCTGGTTTTTATTTGAATTTCCCTATGTTTTTTAGAAAGCCATCAGGGTTTCAGTCTCTCCTATCACACCTGTATCTTTCAACAGTCTAAATTTTTTTTTTTTTTTGAGAGCTCTGAATTTTTCAAAGGTTGCAAATCCCTCCCATTCAAAACCAGATTTGCAGTGAGGAGGGAAGGTGCAAAGTGCTTTAAATTCTAAAGGCTTGGGGATGTGGAGTGGTTTTAAACCTGGCCTCAAAAGTCTGATTTTCACAGGGGCCAAGTGTCTACAGTTTTGATTTCTAATAAGATTGTGAATGCTCCCTTAAATGCCTTCTGCCTCTGTGTGAGGAGGAAACAGTTGGCTGTCTCAGGACAATGTTTGAGGTCTGTGCTGGGTATTTTTGCTTACAGAGCACTGTTTTACCAATACTTGCCACGAAGCTTTTCAACCCATGGATGAATGGACAGGAAAAGTGGTCAGACATTGACTCAGATCAGTGTTGGCCATGGAGGGGGGGAACCTGTCCTGTTTGCAGGCACAGCTTAGTTAAGAGGGTCAATAAAGCTGACTGTCCAAATATATTATCTCCGTGGTGCTGTTTGCTGTTGTTGTTTTGGCTGGGTGAGGAGAAGGGCAGGGTGGGTGCTGGAGAGGCCAGACCTGCAGGAAATGGGTATTTTCACCTCCTGAGGGTTTTTAAAGCTCTCCCCACCTTGGGTGTCACTGCAGGTACAGCCAGGGACATGTGGCTCCGAGCTGCCTTCTTCCACCTGCTCCTGCTGCCCCTGAGCTGCTCTCACCTGGTGCTCTGGACTTACAAAGGTAACGAAAAACAAGGCTGGTTTGGGGGCTCTGCTGCTGAAGACACTCCCTTCCCTTTTGTGCTGCAGAAGCAACACTCAGCTTGACTCTCCCTCAGCGAAAGAACACAGAGCAACTAATTTATTCCACTTTATCGATGCCTCTGTGTCTTGAAAGTGATTCTCTTCAATGTCACCCCTTTTTACTCCTTTGTGTGGTTAGGACACGTTGTCAGGGTTGGCAGCACAACGAGGTTCAAACAATGGGGGATATCTTTACTTGTGTTAGAAGAAAAGCTGCCCTTTGGATGATCCTGGAAGGAAAAGCTTTAAATACGGCCTACTTCTTATTTTATTGTCACGTTCCAGGCAGTACAGAGCACTAAGAAGTCCTTATTTGGGCATTTATATCTTTTTGTGAATTTTTTCACAGCTGCATTTGTTTCAGGGAGTTGATTGCAGGGCTCACTGAAGTAAATGTTAATCCTTTTATGATCTTCGGTGGGGCTGGTAATCAAGCTACAACAAAGGACGTTGTTGAATAGTTGCAATATTGCAATTGCTCTTTCCCCAGTTAAAAATAGCAAATTGCTGCCAGTTCCTGATCCCAAGTAGAGTCTTCCTGCCTATTGCCCTGACCCTATTCACTCCCACTGGTTGAGAACCGAATTCCACACCTTTGGCAGTTGAGCCCCATTTAAATCCCCATTTCCATACAAACACTGCTCCCCTTTTGGTGGAGGCTCAGTCTCCAGCCATCATTAAGCTGCTGCTGCAATGCAGGTTTCTCCCTTTGCAGCACAGTTGTCCTGCAGACAGAATAATGTGTATTTTCGCTCTAGGGAAGGCAAAGCAACCTTTTACTGCTGCATCTCCTGGTGCTCCAGTAATTAGATCAACATTTCCTGCTGGCAAACGAGGGGGGTTCTCCCACTCTCCACTAACAGCACTCCTCACCACACCCCTGTAACCTTGCCTTGCTTCCCCTCCTCACAGAAGGAGAGCTGGATGAAGAGCACTGGGGGAAGCACTTTCCAGACTGTGCTGGCAAGAGCCAATCTCCAGTTGACATCCAGAGGAAAAAAGTGAGGTACAACCCCCTGCTGCTGGAGCTGGAGCTGAATGGTTACGATGGGCCTTTGCAGGGGGATTTCAAGATGACCAACAATGGTCACTCTGGTAAGGCTGGGGGGGTGTCAGGCTCCTGGCAGTGCTCAGGAACACTTCTCATTTTAACTGATGGAAATGCTATTCACAGACAATGCCCTATTTTTATTTTATTTTATTTTTTTTTAACTCACCTTACTTTGCCATCTCACTTGGTTCCCCTCCCCTAGTTTTGCTGTTTTCCCCCCAGTCACCCAGGAAAGCTCTCCAGAAATACATATATAAACCAGACAAATAAAGGGCAGTTCGGTTTCTGCAAGATATTTTCTCTGTCAGACCTGAAAAGGGGATAAAAGGCAGCCAGAGCATTCTAGATCGACCCTTTCTTTTAACATGCTACAACAGGACTACAGCAGTGTGTGGTATTTGGGGCATACTGACTCCTCTCTGCACTAAAAAATCCATCTTTTGACCCTGTGTGTTAGTAAGAAGTAACAGGAATGGAAACCTTTGCATTCCAGGTTCATTTAGATGTGGGTCACACAAAGTACAACGCAGAGGATCCCTCCCTCACAGCCAGAGGATGGGTATCTTGAGTCTCAGGAAGGGAAAATGAAGCACAGCACAGGTTAAACCTTGGCCTTTGGCCACACAGTGTCAGGGCAAGGCTTGTAATTTAGGAGATCCCAGACTCTCCTGCTGCAATCTGTAATTCATTGCCTAAATAATTCATCAGTTGGTACTGTTGGGATAATGCTTTTGGACTACAGATGAGCAATGAGAGGATTTTCTGACGGCTGCAGTGGGGAGAGAACGAGTGGTTTTGAAACATAAAACTCTGAGCTCTTTAATCCTTTCTTCCCCTCTGTAACAGAGAGAGGGGAAATATGGTGTGAGAGCAAGGAGATGAAGTGATGAGAGACAAAGTGCCTTCAGAGGAGGATTGTGTGTCTGAAAATTGTGCCTCCTGTTTGTGGCCCACACAAGCTCGGCGTTCAGCTCGTGTCAGCACTGCTGCCCTGCCTGCCTAGACATTAATTCTTGCAGGTTTAGCTTTTCTGACTGCACGTGTGTGTCTGCCTGTTCTTTTGTTAACTTCCCAACAATGATTTTCCGGTGCAGGGCAGTTTCCTAAAGCACAGGGACAAACGGCTGAGCCCATTCACAGCTCCTGTGAGTCAGGCTGGGATTTTCTACTGGCTTCAGTGAGAGGGGACAGGGCAGCAGAATCCCTCAGGGAAAACACTCAGCAGATCTGAAAGATGGATTTATCAGCAGGACTCTCCTTACAGGCTCTCAGGAGCCAAACCCTAATGTCTCACCTAAGAAACCAGACACATTTTCTCTGTAGCTGTATTATTATCAGGCTAAATCCCACCTGATAAAGCCTGTTTGCAGTAGTGCAGACTCTGTGTGCAGACACACTCACACAGATAACCTTGGGTTAATGAAACCTTTTGCATTTGGACCTTTCTTTTTGTTTTAAAGAGGACTGGTTGTCTGGCAGGTAGTGAGGGCAAGCACAGCTCTGGAAAGTAGAAACCCCAGTGAGGTACTTGATGTAAATAACCCTCATTATGGAAGGCAGGCAGCAGAGATCTCATGAAAAAAGGTAGATTTTTTTCCCCCCTCCACTCTAGACCCTTTGGGATATTACAAGGAAACATGTTTTCATCTTGTCCATCTGTAAACAGTTCACAAACAAAAGAAACTTCTCAGAAACCCAAACTATGACTACTGACTAATATGGCGTGCTGCATTTTGCAAGGATAGTTGCCAGTTTTTATGACACGCTGTGGGCTTTTATTTAGATGAGGCAAATCTTCCATTTTCACTTCTAGATTTGGCATATTTATTAACATGAGACATGATTTGTGGCAGTGAAAATTAGCAGGAAGACAAACGGTTTGTAGCTTCTTTGTGAGTAAGGAGAAGGAAAGGAGATTTGTCTCCACAAATCCTTCAAGAAATAAACAGCCTTTTCAAACGTACAGGGCTCCCCCCAGTATGCCTGTTCCTAGAAAATGCAGAGTCCAGAACACTGGGAATTATGACAACAGGTTAGATGAGGCCAATCACTTCGTTGATTTCTATATTGCCCTTTTCTTCCTGGGAAAGGAAGTAGTTAAATTTATGCAGAGCCCGGCAAGGAGCGATGTGCTGTGCAAGAGCTGATCACTGAAGCACTTTAATTAGTGCCTAATGACAAACCCGGAGCTGCTCAGGAAGAGTTTGCAGGCACAGCTACTGCCCCTGGTGGGAGCTGTGTGGGGCACAAGCCTGAGGCCAGGAAGGATTTTAAGCACATCCAGCTTTAGGCTCAGTGTTTTCCCTTCCATGCTGGGGTCGGTTCCTGAGATGTCCCTGCTCATTCCAGAGGGAGCAGCAGGCACTGTGAGGGGATCCATAGGGAGCAGCAGGCACTGTGAGGGGATCCATAGGAATGGGTTGGCTGCACCCAGCGCTGCCTCCAATCCTGGTGGGGGTTTTTTTTCCAGTTCAGATCGATTTGCCACCCACCATGAACATCTCCAGAGGGCTCCCAGGCCTCTACACGGCTGTCCAGATGCACCTGCACTGGGGTGGCCTGGACCTGGAGACCAGTGGCTCCGAGCACACCATAGACGGGCTGAGGTACTTTGCGGAGGTACGTGAGCAGGGGGGGCTGCAGGGAGGGGGCACTGCACCTCTGCCAGCTGGGACACTGGCAGCTGCAGCCCACAGAGCCTGCAGGAAGCAGTGCAGAGGCCAGGGGGAAGGACAGGGCTCCCAGGAGTGCAGGTGGCTGGTGCAGTGCAAGGGCTGAGCCCGACAGTGCTGGCACAGAAGGACTGTGAGAAAAGCCATTGCAAGAGCACTGGTGTCCTTCTAACGTGGAGATTTCCCCCCACATTCATCACAAACCTGTTAAACCAAAGGTCTCCTTGGCCATGCTGTGAGGCACGAGCAGCAGGAATTGGGCTGGTGGCTCTCCCTGCAGTCTGCCCTGGGCAGCACCCAGGAAGCCACTCATCACTTGTTGCTGGATGACCTTGTCTCTCTCCTGGCAGCTGCACATTGTCCATTACAACTCTGCTGACTACTCAAGCTTTGAAGAAGCCAAGGACAAACCCAACGGGCTGGCTGTGCTGGCCTTCCTCTACGAGGTAGGTTTGATGCCCAGGGATCAGGGCCTGTGCTAAGATCTCAGTCCAGACACAAGCAGCCTGTGCTGGGTTTGTACATCTGTCCTAAGAGATGGTGTCTGCCACCAGTTTAGGGAGCTGTGCTGCAGCAGGACTGTTATCCCTGGGGCCATCTGGGGTTCACACAAACACCAGCCCATACATTTTGGGAGCCCCAGGAAAGTTTGCCCCATAAGCAGTGCAGATGGAATATCAGGTGTGGGAGCTGCTGTGCATCAAGGCCTTGCTCTGCTTTGCAAGTGGGAACACTTGACTTTGTGTGGATTTAAAAGTGGTGAAAAAGGACCCTTACAGTTCCCTATTCTACCTGAGATCTCTGTGTACACACCTGGTCATGGCCAGCATTGTCCAGCCCATCAGATCTGTGATAGCATCTGTTCTCTTTATCCCCCAGTTCATCAATTAGTCCCCAGAGCTGATTAGCAAAGCAGAAGGACAGGCAGGTCACAAAGCTTTTGATCAAGGTTTCTGTGCTGTGTTTAGGATGGGCACTTTGAGAACACCTACTACAGTGAATTCATCTCCAAACTGGCAAGAATCAGGTTTGCAGGTAAGACCTGGGAATGCCTTTCTCCACCCCTGATATTCACAAAGCCTGTACATGGGTACTGGGTCTGGGGACAGACCTCTTCCTGCTGCTTTGCTGGCAGTTCCATGGCTGAGCATCCTCAGCCGTGCCCAACTCCACACCATCCCTGCCCACGTGGCTCCAACAGCAGCAGGATGGGGGGGAAGGTGCTCAAGGCAGCAATAAATAGACTCCTGGTAGGCCTGCAGCACCAAACACCAGCTCCCTGCTGTCTGTACACCCACTGAGACTCTCTGCCTCCTGGGAGGACCAGCAGGTACTGGCAGAGCACTGGGGTGCAGGTGCCCCCCACTCCCAGGACCCAGGTACCTCCAAATGACAACCCACAGACCCACTGGAAGGGCCACTCATTTCTCTCCACCTCCATCCATCCTGCCAAAGTCCTGATAAACCTTTGGGCAGAGGGATTTGCCAACCTTGGCTCTAACAGAGCTTCCACCTCTCTCCTCACTCCCCATTAATTGCTGATGTTGCCTCTCTGCTCCCTTTTGAGGTCAATCCACAAAGCTGAGTTCTCTGGATGTCCAAGCCATGCTGCCAGAAAACCTCTCACACTTCTACAGGTACCAGGGCTCCCTGACAACCCCACCCTGCTCTGAGAGTGTGATCTGGACCATCTTCCACTCCCCAATTGTCCTGTCACACACACAGGTAAGTGGTGGCTGTCACCAGCTGCTCTTTCCTCCATGCTTCACCTTTCCTTTTCTGTCCTCCAGTGATTTTGGGAACAGCCTGACAGATGAGATAACGTGGCATCTCTCCTACAGAGCTTTTGGGATAGATTCCAAAGCAATTGGAATTACAGGTGGCTGTGATGACACTGTGGTGCCACATCACAGCAAGGGTCAGGTGCTGTAGAGCAGCAGGTTACCTGAGGTCAGCTGACTGATAACAAACTCTCTGCTCTGTTAAGCTCACCCAGAAGCACTATAAAAAAAGGAAGAGACCAGCCAGAATCAACAAGGCATAAACTACTGTAAGAGAGTCCCCCCCAAAAAACCCAAAACTGCCATAAAAGAGCCATTCATAACATTAAAACAGTTACAGAATAGTTGCCACATTTTTATACAGTATATCAGGGTTTTTCCCTGCCTAGACTTACATTGAAAGTAATGCTTTTAAGCTAATGAAGGAGCATCAGAAGCATTTCCTTCTAGGAGAAGAACAAGATAAAATTGGGACTACAGCAGTGGAGGATCACTGTGTTCCCTTTGGAAAAGAAATACTCTTTCTGGCAGGGGGAAAGGCTGGAAGGCACTGGTGAGAAAGCTACAGCACAGCAGCAAAATTTCCATGCATGCATTACCATCAGGTGTTCAGAACTTCCCTCAGGCAAAATACCTTTATCAGGAATTAGCTGATAAGAGCCCTCCTGTTCTGTTCCCTTCCCTTGCTAACGCCCAGCGAGAGCCCCCTGAGGATGCCTCTGGAAGGAGCTGTTGGGTTTAACCCCGAGCTGCAGGGTTTTCCCTGCGCTTTTTGGGCACAACAGTTGTTCCCACTGCCCTTCTAAAGATGCCCTGTGCTCCTGCCAGATCAGCCTCCTGGAGAACACCTTGCTGGACTGGGAGAACAGGACCCTGCGCAACGACTACCGGCACGCCCAGCCCCTCCACGGGAGGGTGGTGGAGTCCTCCTTCAGAGCCAGACCCCCCCAAGGTAAGGGCTCAGCAGGCAGGACTTGGGCTTACCTGGGGAGGGGCGAGAAACCTGCGTGGAAGGAGTTCAGGTGTGCTGGAGATCAGCTTCCCCAGGAGCAGCAGCGTCCCTGCAGGGGTGATGTCCCACACGCCTCCTCTTTCCCTGCCAACACACTTGGCTTCTAAAGGTGCAGTGGTGGCTGCAGGGTGTGTGCCAGCCTGTATTTTGACAGTTTGGGGCGGTTTTTTGACTGTCACACACATCTCCAGGGTAACTGGTGCTATGTGGCACCACAGGAGGGTCCTCAGCTCGAGTGTGTCTGGGTGAGGTGTGAGAGCGGCCGGGCACCACAGGGAGGAGAGATGCTGCGTTTTAAAACAAAGGTTTTCCCCCAGACTAGAAGATCTAGTGTAGAAGATCTAGTAGAAGATGTAGTGTAGATGTCCTGGCCTTCTGTAAATTCACCTGTCTGATTGCTCTAGCACAATGCCATCCAGAAGAACTCACCCTCAGACTGGATCAAATCCAGACGCAGCTCCAAGACATGAAGACAGAGTTGCTGAACAGAGGGAGCCAAGCAGGTAAAACACACAGCTGTGGGGTCCAGCTTACCTTGGGAGGGTGAAGAGCCCATGCCCTGCTGCCCTTGATGGCCTAAATCATTGCCAGGTTTGGTACTGACACATGCAGGCAGAATTTTGTCCCATATCTAGGCCTGCTGATGGAAATTCTTCAATTAAAGCATTGTTGTGGCCAGCCCTAATGTAGGTACTCCCACAGCAACTGCAGCTTTCTCCTGCAACACGCGAGCACATTTTTACAAGCAGTGAAACATTTAAGCTCACAGTTCCCCCAGGATAAATAATTGTCACCTCTATTTTATGCAGTATGAGAAAAAGAGAAAGAAGGAGGGGAAGAAAAGCAATTTTCCCAAACAGTTGTGTGAGGGAGCTCAGTTTTTCATTGTTTCAAGCCTCTTCCCTGTGGGCACAACACACACCAGTAACTGTGGCTCAAGACAGCTCAGACTATGGGTGCAATTCTTCAGGATTTGGGCTTATTTATAGGCACGGCAGGAAACGTAACCGGTGCCTTTTTGGTTCTTTCAGGTGTTAAACCCAGCGCTTTTCCAGCTTTCTACTTCCCTGTGGAAAACATTGAGAGCTTTGTGGATGTCCATCCCCTCCGTGACATGTCCCTCCAAGCCTTCACCTTGTGTTTCTGGGCCAGATCCCGGCACCCCGGGAGCCAGACCGTCCTGTCCTACTCCACACGGGAGAGGGACAACGAGCTGCTGGTGACCGTGGGCACAGAGGTGGGGCTGTGGGTAGGAGGCCATTCCATCAGCTTCCCCCTGCACCACAAGGCACAGGACTGGCTGCACTACTGCCTGGCCTGGGCCTCCCAGCCGGGAACGGCAAACCTGTGGCTCAACGGAGCGGCCGGCAAAGCAGCGAGCGTCCAGAAGGGGTATGTGAGCCAGGCTGGAGGGATGCTCGTCCTTGGAAAAGACAGAGACACTCTCCTTGGGACGTTCTCCAATGGTTTTGCAGGGTGGCTGGCTCAGGTGAACCTGTGGAGCCACGTTCTCAGCCCTGCGGAGGTTCGGGCGCTCGCGCTGTGCAAACCGGGGCAGCCGAGGGGGGATGTCATAGCCTGGGGACAAACCCCCATGGCCCTCCTCGGGGGGGTGGTTCTGGAGGCTGACACCAGCTGCCAGTGATCCCAGCTGCTGGGTTTTTAATTAAGGCATCAGGAGATTCTGAACTGCTTGCTGGGGGAACTGAGAAGAATTGAGATTACTGGCTTGTTTCTGCTTCTGCTTTGTATGGGCTCACCGTGCCCCTGCTGCTGCTCCAGGGTGTCTGTCCAAGAGAGCAAAGGCCTCCATCAGTGGGATAGAGGCAAAGAACAGCAGAACTTGAGGCACAGTCCAGCACCTTGGGTTGTCACACCCCTCACAGGAATTTTAGATCCCCCTACCTAGATCCTTCATGCCAAAGACCTGCTCTCCTTGGTCACAGAAGCCACTTTCTCAAATAAAATTTCTGTCCCATCCTTCACCCAGTCTGGCTTTCTCACCATCCTCCCTGCACATGTGTTTCCTTCTGTTTATCACTGTCCACTCACCACCCTTCCCCTGCAGACATATCACATAGGAAAGGGGATGTAAAGCAGCTCCTGTGCAATCCTTGTGCCCTGGCCAGGCACAGCCCTTTGCCTTCTTTTCTGTAAGGGATGTAGAGACAGAACATGAAAACAGTTTCTTTTTCAACACATATATCACAAATTTGAGGGCAGGTATAAAAGTAATTTTGTAAGGTTAAAGTAAACCATGTGAAGGACTCTCTCCATCAACACCACCAAATCCATGCCAGGCTGTTCAACAATTCTGCTTTTTTCAACACAGAGGGCAGCACCCTCAGATAACAAATTAAATTTAGTTTCCCCAAATACACGAGTGACAGTTCCTCAGAGGAGTGTGGTGCTGGCTTATGACAAGACAAGGGCTGGCTTGTGACAAGACAGGGGCTGGCTTGTGTCTCCCAAGGTGTGTCAGTCAGGAGATCAGGGACATTGGTCACAGGAACTGAGCTGGCTGAGGACATTGTCCTTTCCTGGTGACAAGAGGTGGAACTGGCAGCGTTAGGTTTGCATTTGGACTCGATGGTAAAGGTCTTCTCCAGCCTTAAGGATTCTGTGATTCTCAGAGCAGTATCAAATGATGAATAAATGTATTTGTTTTCCCACTGAACAGATCCTGAGGGATGTCCCTGCCAGGCCAGACACTGGGCTGTGTCACAGCTGACTGCTAAAGCTCATCGTCCTCTCTTGCAGCCCACCCGGGACAGCACAGAAATCCTTCAGCTCTTCCTTGTTTTCCTGAATCTCCACTTTGTTCCTCTTGGCCATGATCCTGTTGATTTCCATGAAGGTTTTGTTCTTAGTCTCGGGAACGATGAAGAAGATGTAAAGTGCAGTGGCCAGGCAGATGGCACAGAAGATGAGGAAGCTGTAGGGCCCCAGCCCAGCCTAGGGCAAGGACAGGAGAGAGCAGGGGTCAGGGAAACATTCCAGGTGGGCAGGTACATGGCTTGGACATGGTGCACCCTGCACTGGCTATAAAAAATGCAGCCACAGTGGTGTGCACGTATTTTAAAGCTGAACAACTAGAAGTTGGGGTGGTTCTAGATTCTGTCTTCTCATACCACCACCATGGGTTTATTGGAAACACCAGGAATTTAGTGGCAAAGGAGGGTGAATCAAGCTAAATCAAACTAAATCAAAGTGAACTCACCATCTCCCTTTGCACAGGCTAAACTCAGCACCTGCTGCAGTTTGTGGGTCACTGCTGGGGATCAGTTTGAACTGGGGGACCCAGAGATCAAAAGTAAAATTGGCTCCCTGAGAAACACAGGGAAAGATGGGGAATTTGCCATCTTTTCCATGCTCCTGAGTTCAGGGTGAGACATTCACCTGGCAAAGTAGCTGCTTTCTTTTACAGCCTGTGCAGCAGACAGGTGTGATTAGAAAATGCTGACTAACATCAGTTTCTTGCCCTTGACATATAATCCTCCATACGGGTACTGGGAACCAACAGGGGCACTTACAGCTTTTGGGATTAAACAGGGGCGAAGGGATTAATTTTAAGCTGAAGTTTTGCCCTGTTGTGGGGTTGTCTCTCACCTCCATGTAGAGGAACACGAGCCCCACGGTGAAGTTGCTCAGCCAGTGCACAGACCCTCCCACCATGAAGGCTGCAGGCCGGGATGACTGCAGGAACATCTCGGTGATCATGACAGAGGGAACCGGACCTGGAAGGCAGTTGGACATTTGGAAACCCCGAGGGCAGTTCCTCCACTCTGAATTCTTGATTGCAATGGTTTGGTTTTTTTCATTTCAGCCATTTGTTCAAACGGTTGAAATGTTAAAAAAAAAAATGTTCCAGCCACTTCAGTGGCAGGCAATGGTTTCTAACTCCTAAGTGTTTAGGAGCACCCAATAAATTAAATAAGGATTAAATAAAAAAAACCCAAACAAGTAAACAAACAAACAAAAAAACAGAGCAAGTAAATGACTTGTGTGGTGCGTGGCCACACAGAGATGAAATCCAGTGTCTATGAATGAGCTCCACAAAGGTTGTGGGTTGAAATGGAACATAACATTTGGCTTTAGCCAGCTTGTGGAGCAGACTGGACGAGCTGTGCATACTTACTGGGTCCTATGGCGTGCCCAATGATGTAGAGAATGACACAGGCTATGCTGAGGTAGGACATCCAGGACACCGAGGTCTGTGAAGGATTGAATCACAGGTTAGATGTGGTTCCTATCTGAACACCACCAACACATCCAAGGCACTGTTTGTAATAAGATTTGAAGGCATTCTAAAGCCAGTGTCACCCTCCAGTGCCAGATGTGTCCATAATTAGCCACCAATTCACAGCCTGGGTATGATTGTTGCTGCCAACAAATGGATGCAATGGGTGTTAGGAATGTGACATACTGGAAGTAGTATTCAGACAAGCAGGATCACAGCTTTTCAAGAGGTACTTCAAAATATAACCCTGGCCTGCTCCCTGGGAAGTCCAGAAATGCTTGGGTAGGACCACCTGAGCCATTTGCACAGACCTGGAGGTTGAGGGCCAAGGTTAACACTGCACAGGAGGCACAGCACAACGAAAAGCCAGCGAGGAGAAGGATCCTCCTCCCCAGGGATTCCACAATGAAAACCTGAAAGAGACAGGAGAGGGTGAGAGACCCAACACCTGGGGTCTTTTATTCCAGGTGCCTTCACCCAAGGGACACCACAGGACACCTATTAAGGTGCAAAGCACCTCACCCCATGGGTGAGTAACATTCTAGTGAGAGGTTTCCCTGCCCATGGCAGAGGGTTGGAACGAGATGATCTTTTAGGTCCCTTCCAACCCAAACCATTCTGGGATCTCTGGTTTGATGAATATAAATTAAACAGACACAGACAGGGGAGACTGGACAAGTCAGAGCTCAGAGAGCCCCAACAGAAACTCACAGCAAGCGAAGTCATGACGACGTTGATGGCCCCTATGGACACAGTGACATACTGGATGCTGCTGCTTTGCACACCTGCTGACTCAAAGATTCTGTCTGCGTAGTAGAAGACCTGCAGCAAAACCACAGCTGTGTTTGTTTGTGGCCAAGGGCAGAACGTGGGAATCCCATTTTGGCTGCTCTGCATCCTGTCACTGGTGCACCAAAGCCTGAGGACTGAATTACTTTATTTCTGAAGACACTGTTGTTTGGATCCGGGCCCAAGCACTCTAAAAACATCCAAATTATCCTTAACAGGACAGCTTGATCCTGCATGTGTATATGAGCCTGCCCCTGTACCTGTCTGTGCTGGATTTGGTACTGGCCAGGGCCAACCCACCACAACATGAACCAGTGTCCTGGATGAAGGGCTACTCCTGTGTCCTGGGTTTTATCTCCTGTGTCAGCACTGCCCTGCATCATCAACCTCATCCATCCCTTCCTTTCCACCCCACTGCCCTTCCCACTCCCCACTCACCCCATTGACCCCGGAGAGCTGCTGGCCCATCATCATGACGATGATGGAGATGAGCTGCCACCTCAGGCCTCTGAAGGTGCACAGGCTGAGCACAGAGAACTGCCCTTCTTCCTTTTCTGACTGGCCCTCTTGGAACATTTCTTCTATCTCGTCATCCACGTCATCGCAGCCTCTCAGCCTCTGCAGGGCTAGTTGGGAGAGCAAAGTGAGTTTTACAGTGAGCTCTCCTGCTTCAAATCAAGACAGAACAACATGTAATGCTGGGTAGCAGTGCCTCCACGGTGGGAAGCTGGGGATTCACACATGCAGAGGAAGGAGCAGTGCTGCAAGAATTCCACCTTCACCACCAGTGAGGAATTTCACGCTTTGCCATCAGTGGTGTCCCACAGTCAGATCCACCCCCTTCCATCTCCCCTTCCATTAAAGGGTGACACTGTACCTTGTCGTGCCTGCTCTTCATTGCCCTTTTGGAGCAGCAGGTACCTGGGACTCTCAGGGAAAAAGGGCAGTGTAAGGAGCTGGATCAGTGATGGGATCCCCGTGAGCCCCAGCAGCACAGGCCAGCCTGCAACCATGGAGACAGGACAAGGGTGAGAAATCCTCCCCCTACGGAGCCCACAGCAAAGTCCCCAGGCAGAGCTTTACCTTCAGCATTCCCCAGGATGCTGTTGAGACCGAGGATCTGAGCTACAAGGATCCCAACGGTGATGAAGAGCTGTGGGACTATCCCAATAGCACCTCTGAGGTTTCTGGGGGACATTTCTCCGAGGAACATGGGAACCACATTGGAAGCCAGACCTGGTAGTGAGAGAACAGTGTTAGCCATGCCTGGTGTCAGCACACTCACACCCTCCAGAGATTCCTGATGAACCAGAGCACACGCAGGAACTCCACACTCAAACCCTTCTGCTCCAGCTGAAGATTTGATGTCACCTTCTGGCCAGTGAATAGGCTGTGCGTGTTTTCCTCACTCTCAGTGGAAGAGGGGACAAAAACCACGTGGCACTGGGTCACTCAGTATGTGGAGGAGTACAACATCCATCCCTGCAGCTGCTGCCCTCAGAAGCTCTGGCCCTGCAGTGCAACCTGCCCATCTGCTGGTGCTCTGAGCGTTGAGATCATTAACTGCTCAGCTGCAAAGCATTTGAGGAGTCACAGGGTGAGCAGGAGCCTGTCTTGGCCACAGAGCCAGCAGATGATTTGAGGGCTCTGTGTTCACCTTCCTAAAAGCAGCTTTCTCCCAGCAGCTACTTCAGCACAAGACACACAAAGGAAAACTGTGTAAGGAAGGAACTTTAACTTCCTCCAAAACAAGGAATTATTATCCAGTCAAGCTGGTGTGAGGGTGGAAGGAAATGACTTCGTGTTGGCTCTTAAAAACTCGCTGCTCAGTAACGCTCTGCAGAGAGCTTTGCTGGTCTGAGATGTCTTGCAGCTGGAATGCTGGAACAGGGATTTCTAATCCAATCAGGACACCAAGGGCATGGGTTATTTCGAGGAACGTGACATGCCTACCCACAGTAACCCCAGCGAGCTGCCAGCTCCCTGCTTAGGCTGTAAATCCTGGCACGCAAAACCCAAACTCCTGGAGTCAAATGACCACATGAGGCTCTTATCTGACATTTCTAGAGGTCCTGAGCTTCAGGAGCTCGGGGTTACAGAGGTGATCAAGCTGATATATGAAAGCTAAAAGGCATGGAAACAAGTGTAACCAGTGCTGGAGGGTGACATTTGGATTCTCCTGGAGAATGACTCTTGGATCCTCCCAGATCCCAGGGCAGCCAGGCTGGGATCAGCAGCTTCCCTCCCCAGGAAAAACACCCACAGTTCTAGCGAGGTCAAACTGCAAAGTGAGGACAGCCAGTCCAGATTCCTTTGTGGGTTATAAATAACTGGAAAGAGGGATCACACTGAACAGGTCCCTCTGCATTTATTCCGAGCTCCAGTGCTAAGAGCAGCTGCCAGGTTTAGGCCAGTCAAAAGCCAAAATAAAACCACTGGAGTAGATAAAACTGGAAAACAAGAAACTGCCCCGGGGAAAGCAACTTGATCTGTAATGTGCAGCAATTACAGTCGCTGAGCTAAGGCAGGAAATTTGTCCTTACAGGATATCCCAACTCATTAATAAACCCTGGGGCACGTGAGCCTCGCCAGCCCAAAGCCAATTAATTGAGCCCAAATGCTCTTAGGACCCTTACAGACCTGGCTCTGCCCAGCACTGCATGGGGTACCCAGAATTCTGGGGTTCTGTTTGTTCCCTGTTTCTGCAGCTCTAAAAAAGCCATTTACACCAGCAATGACTTATATCCTTGGCTTCCCACTATCTTTGCAGTAAATCCAGTGTCTCTGAGCTCTTTTTTCTCCCTTTTAACAGTTCTTTCCTCCTGCAGGAAGAACAGTCAGTTCCAGGACTGGATTATTGGATCTGGCACTGACTCCAACGACTTTAATGGATTATTCTGATTATGTTAAAAAGGGAAAAAAAAATAGACTACCTGTTTTAAGTCCTCTAGGGAAAGAGATTATCAGCAGCAGGTTTCCTGGCTGGGGGAGCTGCAGTGCCTAGCAGATATTTATTGCAGAGGAGAGGTTCACCTGCAGGCACCCACCTCCTTTATATGTATCTTAAATTCCAGTCTCAGGGCCCTTATCTCCAAGAGATCTTTAGTACTCCTGCAACATGCAGGTGACCAGTGCTAAAGCACAGCATTGTTATGCAGATGCTAAAATGTGAGAGCATCTGTTGAGAGAATAAAACACCCTTACATAGCCAAGAAAATATTTATGGCTCTCCCTTTACCATCCACTTACCAGCATATATTCCCATGATAAAACGGGAAATGATGATTGCTTCAAAGGTTTTTGCTAGCTCTGAGGTCCCCATGAGGATTGCAGAAGAGATGGAGAAGAGGTTATTTATCAGCAAAGTGCCCTTTCTGCAAAGGAACAGGAAAGGAGACATTCAGCTTGGTTTTTCTAAGGCCCCCGGGGTGCAATGCTGTCCCAGACCCCAATGACTCATCATCCCAAAGACTGATGAAAGTGCCAATTGTCCCATTTTTCCTGCAGGGAATGAAGGCTTCCAGAGAGAACTGAAGCTTCTCAGGAACCCTGAGCAGCAGGAGCTGGGCCTGATCTCAGCCCAGCACTTCCACCAGTGCTCTCTGGCTGGCTCAGTGCCCAGCACACAGCCTGGCCTTGGCCATCCTGAAACCATATAAATTCCTGACAACACCTGTAGCTGAGCCCAGCAACTCACCCTCATCCCAAGGGCTTTACTGCCAAGGTGTGTGTGGGAAATTCATCCTCCCAGCTGGAGTGACCAGTGAGACAAGTCTTATCTGAGCCCTGGGGTGAGGGATCTCAGGCACGGCTGTCACGTACCTGCCACAGTTGTTGACCATAGGATACACCAGCAGGGACCCAAAAAAGCCACCCAGAGGGAACATGGACACAGTAAGAGACCAGAGCAGTGTCTGGAAGGCACTGTTCATGGGCTTCCCAGTCCTGTCCAAGTAGGTTTGGTTGTAAAAGTCTTGCATGTACTGGAATGAAACACAGAGCACGTTTAGCACAGCCAGGACAGTTTTCATGCTGTAAAAGCCAAACAACAAATGCCATAAAGCTTTAAATGAATGTCTTAGTAAAAAACCAGAGTGGGTGAGTGGGAGAACAAATACAAGAGAGGGATAGAGAAGCCTGGACTAGATAACTGCTACTACAAGTTATCCTGACTTACAGGATGTGCCTGGTTCCCAGAGGTTTCCCTCATTTCTCACAGTCCAGCTCTCCTGAGCACAAGGAGAGTACAAGCACCTCCCCACAAACCCCTGTAGTGAACTGTTACACTTGTTGGGTTTGTAAACCTGCTCCTAAATGTTTGCAAACCCACTCCTAAGTCATGGGCTGCTCCACAGCTGGACCTACCGGGGCTGGAGAGTTGATCACAGACACGTTGTAGCCGTACTGGAAAGAAGATCCAAAGGCAGATATCAGAGCCACCAGGGCAAGGGAAATGGTCATTTTCTGTAGAGGGGAAAGAAAACAAACAAACAAACACCGCCTTAGAAGCAGGTCTGGTTCTTGAGCATTAACAACATTCAGTAAAAATAATTACCTCAAACCTTGGTTTTCTGTGTTTTTTCCCTTAATTTTACTGCATGTGAAAGCCCAACGGGTTGTTTTCATTACGACTCATTTTGTTCTGCTTGATTTGCACATAGTCATTACAGTAATTCACTCTGTGCTTTGCTGGTATTGATGAATCATTGGGATGATTAAATTTTTTTTTTGAAGCTATCATCCTTAAAGTACCACCCCACAGGGAAAAAAGGTTGTAAGCAATTATTCTTTTCCCCACTTGCAAATTGGGTAAGGAAATAACACAGGATATTGGCGCAGGAAAGCTTTAAAAAGAAGTGATTTTTGCATCAGGTGGCAAAATCCCTTTCCTGTTAATTTTTTCCGCCTCCCACATTTTGGGACCAAGCTTTTCACGGATCTAACTGATTGTCACTGAAGCCAATTAGAACTTATCCGAGTAGCTCAGCGAGGGCTTGGTTGTGGGGTACAAGAGCTGCACTTTGCAGTTAAACAGGCGAGTGGAATTGCCATCTGGAGTGGGATCAAACACCATGTTTGTGGGTACACAGTGCCCAGGGCTCCAAACGACTCGCCTTTCACAACAATTTAGTCGCTGTTCAGCCCCCGGGCTGTGTTGACAGAGCTGGGTTGTTGGGTTTTTTGTCTGGTTGGTTTTTACAGCTCGCTAATGCATCTCATTGCTGCTACAGCAATAAAGTCATTTTAGGAAAACCTCTGGCGCACGCGAGCTGTTGTGTTGCGCAAGACTCCACCAAACGCTGCTGTAAAAGGCAGCCCCACCCAGAAAACTAACACTGTAGCCTAAAATTGATTAGACAATACGAAAGAAAACTCACACACAGAAGGGGGAAGTCACACAGAAGTTACAGGGTGGGTGAGCTGCAGACAGACAGAAAATCACAGCACCCAGTGCAACCCTGCACTTCAGACAGACATAAACAGGGCTCAAGAAATACTCGTCTCTGCCCTCCCTGTGGACGTGCCAGCCCTTCTCCTTTCCCTACAGGCATCCAGAGATTTCCAAGAGCTCGTTCTGTGTCTCTCTGGGAGGCTCAAGCTGGAAGAAGGGAGTCAACATACTCACCCCCTTTGCACCTTCACTTCTGTCTGAGCTCTCCTGCTCCCCTCCTTTCAGCTTCATTTTTGGTGTTTGAATCCCAGATGCAGCTTTTGGAGTGCAGGTTTTTACAGATGGAACAGCCAAGGCAGGGGATGGAAACGCCCCACGCAGAAAATCCCCCTCTGTGACTCTTCCAAACACATCCGATCAACGACAGGCTCTACCAGCTGGAGTAAGTCCTTGTTGCCTGATCATTCCCTTCCTGAACGTTTCTTTTCCTTGCTCGAGCCTGTCGCCGCGGGGGCAGATTTGTGTCACCAGATCCTGTTTCAAACAGAGGTGCTGCCAGTTAACAGGGGAAACAGGCTCATCTCCAGCGGGAAGGGGCAGATTTATTGCAAAAAGTTGCTAAATGAGCCGGTTCATAGACATGGACGAGGTGAATCTATAGCACAGAGCCGCTGCTCCTTCCCCCCTGCAGCCCATGGACAGCTGTGGATGGCGCAGCTGGAGACGCTGCCCAGCAACTGTGGAATCCCGGGAAAAGCAGGGCATTCTACGGGAGGGGGGGGCCGGCAACAGAGAGGGTGTTTGCCATCTGCCACAGCAATCCAAGTGAACCGCATTAACCCCCCCTGCAGCCACAAACCGCACCTGCCCTTGGCCCCAAACGCTGCTCCTCGTCCTACCTTGCTCAGGCACTTCTGCGGTTCACAGAGGGCAGGTTCATCCTCTCAGGGCTGTGCTTTCCACAGCACACGAGGTTTTTCCACCAGCACTTTACCTTCCTTTCCCTCTGCGTGCAAAAGGTGGCACCACGTGCTGCTGGCTTGGTATGAGCCTCCTGCCTTACGGGACTGCTCTGAACAGTCCAGCACTTGGTTAATAGTCGACTACAATTTATAGAGTTTAGCAGAGAAATGCAAAGTTCACAGATATCTCCAGCAGCTGGAGAAAAACCAGCCTCCTCTTTATTAGTCCATCTATCTTTAACAGTCAGCTCAAAAAAAAACGCGTCCTCTTGAGCAACAGCTCTTTTCCACGTGTCCTGCATGTGTTCTTTAACTGGCTGGCTTGAGCACCAGCTCTTTTTCCACGTGTCCTCTATATGTGTTCTTTAACTGCTGCAGCCTCCCTTCCTCCAGGTAGAAGGGGCAGAGCCTTGCCACTTTTAGAGCAGTGGAACTTAGACCCCACACTTCTTTTATTGCTTTTGTTACAAGTGAATGACAATAAGGACACAGCTCTCCGAGATATCTGATGGTGGGTCACACCTTAAGAACCCTCCTGTGTCACAGCTGCTGAGGTCACAGCTCACTCAGCAACTGGTGGCGTTCTCACCCTTCACAGATCTTTAGCCAAGAGGGAAAAATTCTGCCCCAGGGGTGGGAAAACTGCAGAAAAAGGACAATTTTCTTTCACAGAATTACTGTTCTTTAAAGATAGCCTAATTTTGCAGGGAGCTCTTGGAGGAATGACAACTGCTCTGATGTAATTATTTTAAGGGAGGAGAATTCTCTACCGTGGTCTTTAAATTCCTTTCCTGAAGAAATAATCTTGACACGTACAGAAATTAAAGAAAACATGCAGGTTTGTCATCAGAAATCCTCCCTCAGAGTAAATATTTGCTTAGGGCAGCAGAACAGTTTGAAGATTTACCAAACACAGCAGGAATCTGACAACACCCCTAAGGTGGTAACTGGCGCCGGGATGACCTTGGAAGAGACTGATGAAGGGAGACAGGGTGATGGATGGACTTTCAAAGCAATTGCAGGGGTGTAACACCTTCAGCACTTGAGATCCTGTTGGACTTGGGCACAGGACAGAGCCAGGAAGAAGCAAAGAGCCAATTTTACAAGCATTTTACAATTTCAGCTTCTGCACACGTTGTGCTTCTTACATCTGCCCTTCACCCCAGAGAGTGTTTGCCTGAAGACATGACCTCTACTCTGGATCTCCTCTGCCCTTGCCCACCATGTGGCAAGAGTTCCCAAGCACTTGTGCAGGGATTTATTTACCCTCAGCCCAATTGTCTGTGCTAAAAGCTGGATCCTATGAAACCCTGAGATCTTTAGGGGAGAAAAAAACCAAACAAACAAAAAACAAATTAAGAGGGGAAGCTTAGTTTTCAGGACATGAAATCTGCTGGAGGACTTTAGTGGCGAGCTCTAGAAAAGTGCTGGTTGGGTTCACTGCAATGCCTGCCCTGAGGAGGCTCCTTAGGAGACATCCCACACCAAGAGAGTGACATCAGCAGCCTTTCCACCTGCATTTTGGGAAGGAATTGCATGTTCAGTCAAGGCTTAGTGTCATCTGCAGTCCTGGGCATAACCTGGGGCAATGAGCTACAGCTGGGGCCTCAAGGTCAAGCAATGATTTAAGAAACACATTATTTGCCTGGAAATGAGTCATATGCAGATACTGCTTTATCAGCTGCATAAAAGGCTTCCAGGCAAGTAAGCAAGAGGTAGATATGGCAGCCTGATCCCCCAGGAATAGGAAAGGGGTGCTGGATCCAGGACACTGCAGGGAACAGCAGACATGGGGCTCTGGAATTAAGAAGCAAATGAGACCCTATTTTCTCTGCACAAAGGCAATGCTGGGCAGCGTCCTGGTAAAGAAACAGAACTTTATTTTGTACGAGTTGGAGAAATATTTTAACACCAGGCAAACGAGGAGCTGTAAATAAAGTAAAACATTATCTCCAAATAGTAAACCAAGCAAACCAACCCCCATCCCCTCCCCAGGTCTGATGCAACACTCCCGAAGCAAGAACAGACTGCAGCCTTCAGCAGGGGAGCTCTGGAGCTCAGAGCACTGGCCGGGCACTGCTGGGAGGGCTGTCCTTGTGGGAGGCTCTGGGGAACATCCCTGAGCACCAGGGCACTCTGCAGACTTCAGATTTCCTCAGGAGGCAGCTCCCGGGCTGCCACCACAACCCCTGCTGATGATGAAGGCCCTCAGCCATCCAGGAGGAGGAATAAACCAACCAGAGGAACCATCCACCACCACCACCACCACCACACAGAGACGTTTGTTTGCACGTTGTTGTCCGTGTTCAAGTGAAGAACAGGAGCCAGCCTGGAGCTCCCGGGAAGATTGGCACTCTAGGACTGAAATCCATGCCCAGCACAGTCCTATTCAGCAGCTACTGAAGTTTCCCTGTCCCTGTGATATTTGCTCACCTCAGAACTCACCACACGTTCGCCTCGTCAGGCAGAAAAGCAAAACCCCAAACCAATTTCTAAGATTTTTAGCGGAGGCTGAGGGGAAGAAGGGAAGGAAACCAGGAAACTGGAGCGCAGTCTAACAGTCTCTTCCAGAGGATCCTGAGCAAAGTTGAAGACCAAAGCCTTTGGTATGTGAGGGCAAGGAGGACTGGGACCTTTTCCATCTGCTCAGCCTCTCCAGCGGCGCGTTTCCCGGGCTTTAGCTCCCTCTGTGGGACTCCAGGATCATCCCACACCTGCACAGAACAAAGCACAGTTACAACCCAGGACTGTCCTCCCACCCTGCAGCCTGTGCACAGAGCCTGGCACAGCCTGTGCCAGGTTTTTCCCAAGCCAGGAGGCTTTGCTGCAGCTCGAGCCCCAGGGATGTCACCTTGGAGCAGCTGGAACAGGCATGATGGACCCACTCCTACAACACATCCTGGCACCACAACCTCAGCCACCTCCAGGAACACCTGAGCTGGAATTCTCCAGTCCATGCCTGACAGGGGAGAGTTCAGAGCCATCTCCACACCCAGCTGAGGCACCTGCCCTGCACTCACACCTCACCCAGAGACCGAGGGGCACCTGCCAGGAGCAGCCAGGCACTTCCACACATCACCTCCCCTGTCATGCCACCTCCCTTCGTATTTAGGCCACCCTCAGCTTCAGTGTTAGGACCCACAGGCATTTCTAAGAGGTTCTCTGCTGGCTGTTTTTCTTTCTCTGCCCTTGCTGACACGAGGATGTCAGAGATGTCACAGACTTTTGGTGTTTACAACCCAGCTTGCTTCCCCGAAACCCCTGGAGCTGGAATTGTAATTCTGGTGAGCTGCACATTCCTTCAAAAGCATTTCTCAGAGCTCTGTAATGGAAAAAGGCAAACTGAGAACATGGAATCTGTTTTGATTATTTTTTTGTGTGTTGGGTGTTTATGTGTGTGTGTTTTGCTTTGTTTTCCCTTAAGCCAAGCTGGTGACAATTTTATTTTCTCTCTTCAGGGCTGGGTCCAAAAAACAGAACACAGCATAACACTAAGTCTCATAAAATTCAAAAATTACTATCCTGCCTTTCTACAAGAAGTTTAACACAGCTCCTCTTTCCAGGCCTCATGGGACCAACATGAAGTTGAGCTACCCAGGTTGCTATTTAGCTTTTAGAAGTTTAAAAAAGCCTTTTGAAAGGAGGAAAAAAAAACCTCTTGAAGTTATATGTGGCAAAGATAAGATGTTTTCATCTACCTTTCAAAGACTCCAGGGATGGTAAGAGCAGAGCCCTTCTACATCCCCTTTAAATGGGCTCTGAGCTCTTGAGGGCTCCACCTCCCCTTGTTTACACAGCCTGTGCACAACGGGGCTTAAATATACTAATATAGTAATAAAGCTAATGCCAAGGCTTCAGGAAATAACAGGGCCTGCCTCTGCCTACAGTCCCCTAAGAGCTCTGGATCATGTAACTGTTGTGCTTGCTGTTAGGGTGACTAAAATAAACTAACAAGAGCAGCTTTGGAGCAGCCGGGTGCCCGGAGCAGCAGCAGCCTGCCAGCTGCCCCTCCTCCCCAGACAGCTCACAAGGCTCCTGTTCTGCTTGCAAAAACCTGGCCTACAAATTGAAAATGTCAACTGGTTAAAAATAAAGAGTCCTTTGTGGTTTTTTGGGGCTGTGTGGTTCTGGGAGGAGAAGAAAGAGATGTATGCAAGAGAGATCCCCTCGGAGCCCCACAGCCCCGTCCCTCCAGGATGCTCATCCCCTGCCATCCCCATGGCCCAGGCAGGCATTTGCCTTTCAGGCTCAGCCCTTTGGACTGAGTGTGACCTGCAGGGAAAAGTACAGCTGCAGAAGCACAGATGGTTTCATACCCTTCCTGAAGAGGCAGCACATGCCAGCACATTTATCTGAACAGTCAGGACAGCTGCTCTCTCTCCTGGAGAGAGCTCTATCAATACCTGCTTCACAGACAGAGACCCACACAGCACCCTGGCCCCAAGTGCTCTGGGATTTGACACCCCTATAAATTCTGCAGCTCTCACTCATGAGGTCAAGCACAAAGGAACCAGGTGCTCACACAACAATGCAAGGACATCAGTGCCCCATCTTGTGCCTGAAATTAAGAGCTTCTGTCGAATTTTTGCTCCTAGAGACTTTCTAGGCAGGCTTGGATGAATCACTTCCCCTCCTTTTCCCTTTCATGGTGACTGGCAGCAGGGATTGTGTTCCCTCATGAGGAAGACTCGGGGCACTAAACATCTGAACTGTGCAGTGCTGATGAAATGTGTGTGCACGTGGTATTTTAGATCAAAAAGAGCCACTAATTCCTCTTCTTCAGTTTTCACTGGTGTCCTGCCCTTGAGGGCCAGACAGCCCTGCAGTCTAGTTCCTCATTTTACAGACTCAAGTAACAGCCACCACCCCAGCTGGGGGAAAAGGGGGTGAAGCAGTTCTATAAATGGTTTAAGACCTGCAAAGTCAGACAGGGAATCCCCCCCAGCAGCAGCAACAGCAGCAGAAACCCCCCTCTGCCAGCTGCTCCCTGGTAGCTGTCCCCACCCTCAGACCACGAAGCACAGGCAAGGCAGGAGGAAAGACTCACACTGGATTTTTTTACCATGAAAGAAGGACTCGACGCTGAGGTGGAGGCAGCTCAGGTGCTGGAAAGCAGTGGCTTTGTCTGCTCAGGGCCTGGCACGTCCTTGTGGGGTTCTGGGCGCTGCCAGGAGCTGTTTGATCTTTGCCAGGGCCAATCCCCCTCGTCGTGTCTGCAGCAGCAGATGAAGGAAAGCAGCCGAGCCCGGACCACCCGAGTGCAGAGCACAAACATGATGCAGTTGGCACCTCCTTGGAACGTGTTACCAATTCCCTGCAAGGGCAAGAAAGGAATGAACCAGTGCTGCTCCTCCAGGCACCCCCCAGAGAAGAGAAAACATCGTGTCAGACAGACCAGCTGCATGACAGTCACCAACTTCACCTCAACGAGAAAAACAAATTCAGGAAAATAAAGCTTTTTTTTTTCCTTTTTTTTTTTCCCCAGAGAGAGCACCCAAAAGCAGAGCAGAGAGCTGCTGTGGGCTGGCACTGCTGCAGCCTGGTGTAGGGCAGCAGCAGGCTGAGCCCTCCTGAAGGACAAACACCCAACATTCCTGGTCTGAGCTGCTTCCACAGGCAGCTGGCACTGTCCATCCCTCCCCGCTGCAGCTTTATCCTGCAGCCACTAGATGCTGCTGAAACAGCTGCTGCTGGAATCACTGCCCCTGCTGGAACCTCTGCTGTGGCTGAGCATCCCGGGCAGCGCTTGCCAGCAGGGAGCAGAGGTTCTCCCAACGCAGCATCCTGCCTAAAGAAGGGATATCGAGAGCACCAAAACCTCACCTCCCTCCCGATGCATTTCCTGGCGAATACTCACATGCAGGACAACCAGGGCTGAGTTTTGCACGGCAGGGGAGTTGCAGAGGGTCAGGATGAACCTCACGGTGCTCCAGATGCGGAGGAAGATGAAGATGACAGGGATGAGAATCAACTTCTTATCCGCTATGGAAGTCCTGGGCTGGAATGCAGGTGCTCCCGAGAGGATGGGGCGGTACTCTGAGAGAGCTGCGTGCTTCCAGGGAGGGGCAGAGAGAGAAAACATCAACAAAAAACCTACACACGTTGGACATTCAGCTCCAGGGATTCTTTCCAGAGCAAATTAAATCTCTCTGCATCCTACAGGAATTTAACAGGGGCACAGTTGTGAGCACTGGCCACGCTCTGCCTTTGCAGGCAACAAACATTCCTGCTGGAGCCAGGGAGTGGCAAATAAGGGAGGTCCAGCCCTTATCAGAGTCCCACTAAAGCTTTAGACTTGCACACATCACCGGGTAGTTGCCAAGAGACCAGGTCATAAGAATATAAATAAAAACATGGTGCTCCACCAAATAGTTTTGCTGGGGCAGTGCTGCTGGCCAGGACTTTGCAAATGGGGGGCCAAGAATTCAGCCTTGTGAAGGCCTCTTGCCATACATATATATATATATATATAAAAAGATATATACACATCTGGAAATATATATATATATTATATATTTGTGTAGAACCTGCTGCCTGATTTCTGATCATATACTGTCAGCAACGGGGCTTCTGTAGATTTGGACAAACCTCTCTCTGTACCAGCACATGTAGGGAAAAAAAAAAAAAGAGGATTTGTGCCCTGGATCAGATTAAATCTCTGGAGAGCTGGCCTGCAGGAAACTGTTCCTCCTGCCATCAGGGTTACTGAGCACACACAGCTTTGATGCTCAGGGTTCTCCTTCGCTCCAGTCCTGCCAGTCCCAACACCTTGTTCCCAACAGGACAGAGCTGTGTGACCCCACTGCACAGTGGGCTGAGTCCAGTCCCACTGAGGGTTTTCAGTGCAGCTTCCCACCCACCCCCATGCAGTCTTTTCCCTTTGGAAAGCCCTCAGCACACACCCTGTGTGTGCCCCCCACAACAGCTACTGCCAGAATTTCTCCTGCCTCTGACTGTGCAGGAGCCACTCCTGCCACACTCCCTTCAGCCAGAACACAGCCCCAAGCCCTGCTCTGGTTGCCTATTGCTCTTCTTTGGAAGTGGGAGGCTCCCTGCCAGTTCAGAAGCTCAGCAAGCAGCTCCAGGCCTGGCAAATTCCCTGGGGATGAGGAGAGGTGCTCTGGTCCAGAAGGCTCCACGAGCTGCTGTTCCAGACCCTCAGAGCCCCATGTGAGAGCAGTGACAGCCGCCTGCCCCCAGCCCTGCTCCCAGCACGGGGTCAGGGCTGCAGTGGGGAGGGAGAGCAGAGTTTCCAGGAATCCCTGGCAGAGCAGGAGCAGCAGCCCAGCCTTTTGGGCTGCTCAGGTTTCCAGGAGGTCACACTTCTATCTTTGACAGCGGCTGGGACACGGTGTCCTGTGGGGGTTATGTCAGGTGGTGCTGACAGGCACGAGCAAACCCTTCCCAACTCCCCTTTCCCAGGACACTTAGGGCTGCTTGAAACTACCCTGTTCTTCCAGCTTATCTGCAGGATCCTGCCCTAACCAGATTGGTGTTTATCCCTTACTACAACTGCCACAGCTACACAAGTGCAGTGGCAGCATTTTCCAGAAGGACACCAATCCACACGTGAAAGGGGTTTTTTTAACTCTAATACAACTTAGAGGAAAAAAAAGGAATCCCTGGATGCAGTTCCTTCTGCCACTCTCAACCTAGATGTCTCTGTTATGCAAATGCTGTCCCAGATGCCTGGATTCTTTGTGTTCCCAAGGAACAGCAACGACTAAAGATCTGATTTCCAAGACCCTGCCGGGTCAGGGTGTCTCCTGTGCAGTGTGTGTGTGGTGCCTGTTGCCATGTAGCGCCCAGACTCCCAAACAGTGCTTTATGCTGCCAGTACAAAACATTCATAAACACAAACTATCCTCACTGATACTGCAAGGACTGAGGTTACATAAGTCCAGTCTCGGGCTGGGTACAAGTGGAACTGCAGAACACTGATTAAAGTGGAATTTTGTCCTTCACATCCTGTTTCAATTCTTACTGTAGGACTGAGCATTTCCCTCATGAACATTCCATAACCCCTGTATGTTCTCAAAAGGCTTTTACATCCCTGTGCTAAGCCACTGTGTGGTGGTGCTGCAGGGGCACTGCTGCTCCCAGGGGTGGGGACATTTCAGTGCAGGGAAGCAATTCCTGCCTGTGCAGCTGCTAAATGTGGCCCAAAAACTGCAGAGCACTGGGAGGGCAGAACCACAGAGCGAGTCTGCAAGCCCAGCTGAACACAGCACAGTACTCACTGCTCTGTTGATGTGCTTCTTGATGAGGATGTAGAGCACTGGCAGGGTCACATAGGCCAGGATCTCCCAAGCTTTCCCCGTTAGCAGCATCCACAGGACACGATCCTCGGCGTCCAGGTTGACCCAACACCAGCCCACGGAGACGTTGGAGGCATCGTAGCCGATCTTCTTCAGAGCCACAGCGGCCACCGTGATGCTGAGGGGGACACCCCAGCTGAGGGGAGAGCACAGGGAGCAAGGTGAAGCCAAGAACATCCTGTGTGCCCCCCACCCCTCAGGGGAACGGGTGGCAGGTCAGGGATTCTCCATCAGCCAGGATGCCAGTGTTGTTCCAGACCATCAGGCTGAAGGGAAGGGGCTGACAGTCAGACAGTATGTGGATGTGGATGCAAATCCACTTCCTAAGGACCCATTGTAGGGATTTGGACCCCCAGTCTTGAAGGACAGATGTATAATGATGTGCTACACTCTGACCTGGCCTGCACAGCACACTCAGGGTGAAGAGGAGACATCCCATCCTCCCACCTACTCCCCTTCTCCCCTGGATACAGGTGAGGCTGAGGATTTGACAAGTCCAGAGCACTGCACATTGTGACTGTCCTGCAGGGCTCAGCCACCTCACTCAGGGCTTTCAGAACACAAACAACCAAATCCCACACTCTGATTCCAAAGCGACACTTGGCACACAAAGAAATCCACAACTTTGTTCCATCAGTGGTTTGGTTTGCTTTGCTTTTAAGTGGAGGTGTAGGAAATATTTTGGGAGCAAAAACATAATTGCTGAAGGACAAAGAGCAAGTTTCTTCCCAAGGAAAAGTGCTGGCAGTAACAGCAGAAAGCTAAGAATGCCAAGAGGAGCCATATTCACATAATTTGGAGCTGTGACTTCGGCTTGTCTCTTGACAGCAGAGGCAAATATAAGGAAGCATTTAGAAGAAAAACAAGTGTGGTGACACACATGAATTGTCACTCAGCAGCTTGGGTTGCCCACAAGAAGCCAAGAGGAAGAAGAGAAAAATTCCATGAGCCCACAGAAACATAAAAATGACACCAGGGCTGAAATAGTGCCCTGCATCCAGCTGAATGCATCACCTGCCCTTCCCACATCCATCCTCAGGGGAAAACCCTGTGGAGCCTGAAGAGGGACAAGAGACATTCAATAAATGCCATAAATGCTTGAGAGTGCTCAGACTGAGCTCCCAGCACAACCCTCCTGGGCTGCCCAGGTGCAGAGAAAACAAATTCTTGCTCTTGGTACCTTCCTTGTTCACGCTTGTCTTCCGCTGACAGCCTGGAGCAGCTGCAGAGAGCATGGAAAGGATCTTCCTCCCAAAAATGGGTTCCACAGGCACCAGACTATGTAGGCAAACAGCAGTTGCCTTGACCAGATTATCTGAAATTCCAACTGAAGAATCAGAGATAATCCCGTGATATTAGATTTCAAAAAAATACCCCATTTCCTACTTTTAAATAATGTCCAGGTTCACCTGCTCACAAAAACAAACAAATACAAATGTAACACTGTAAAAAAATGTCAGAGTCAAGCCTTCAGCATGTTTGGGACACTTTGTTTCAACGTTCAGTTCAGAACAGGCAGTGCTGACCCAAGGCAGTGCTGTTATTTAAGGACAGTGGTGCTGCAGGAAGCCCTCCCCACGCTGTTATCAGAGCAGGCTTTCTGAAAACATCCCAAATGTCACCACCACCACTGTGACACTTTCCACACAATCCAAGGCTCGTTTTGGTAAAAAATGGGGATTTCTCTGAAAACCACTGCACGTGCCAAGACATTCCATTTTCAGCTCACTTGGAAGAACTAAGGTAAAGAATTCAAGAGAACTGGCATTTCCTTAGACAAACCACGTTAAGGCACATAAGCACCAAGAAAAAGGAAGTGAACTAAGAAACTAATTTCTCTAAATAATCATCTCAACAGTGACCTGAAACTGAGAGAGAATCAAGATAAAAGCAGCTCAGATTACTGTGTGTGGATGTAAAACAGCCTAAGTCCACACAGACACAGCCAGAGAAGCCACAGTAGGAAATTCAGACCCCAAGGCAAGAGATTTACAAAAATCTTCAGTATTTAAGTGGGAAAAGGACGAGTGTGGAAGAAAACTGCTGCACAGCAGGCAGTTAATTTTCACTGGAATAGCCTGTTGGGATCAGATGGATATTTATGACCAACACCAAGGACAAGGCGAAGTCGGAAACACCACTTCAAAGTGAAGCCAGAAAGGATCTAGAAAGCAATCAGACATTTCAGTGAACTTCAGCTCCATTTTAGAAAAGTGGAAAGGAGAACTGAGACTGGTGGTTTGGTTGTTCTTAAGAACTCCTAAATGACAGTTCACCAGGACTGCAAAATGCCAACGCTCTGCACCCAGTTGGAGGAATGGAGCAGCTGAAGAACCAGGAGTCATCACCCAAGGGGTATGTAAAGAGTGGAATGAAAGGGATCCAGGATAACAGAGAGGCAGAAATATTCCTCTGAGCCTCCAAGAGCAATTATGTGGGCTGGGCCTCTCCAAAGCACACTTGGATCTAAATACAGTCAGAGTGGGAGAGAAGGGGAAGGTGACAACTCCTTGCATCTCTGTAGGACGGCTGGAGATCCCACCTCTAAGGCAGACAAAACACTTCTTATTCCCCTAGTACAGCTCCTGGCAGTGGATTACTAAAAAAACATATAACCCACTGTAATCCTTGCACATCAACACCACAACAAGGCAGGACAAGGACCCCTAAACTCCAGCAGTGTTCAGCTCGATTTGCCCTGATTTTCTTGTCCTCAGTGTGCCTGGGTCAGGTTGTTTAATAACCACATTCTGATTTATGCTGCACAGCTGCTTTTTTTCCCTCCCTAGAGGCTCTTACAAGAGGTGATTTGCTGTCACCTGCCTGCACAGGTCAGACTACAAGCCATCCTGCCAGCAGGCCTGCAGGCAATTCCTTCTGGGGACAGGAATTTATCCTCTGTAGAGGAAGAAAAATCAGTCTTCTGGATATCCCAGCCAATATTCCAGGTAAAGAGCTTTGAGTACACCTTGCAAGCAGAACTCCAGAACAAATCTACCCTAATTTAAGCCTGCATGAGGCAGCCCAGCAAGGACTGAGATGAACAGCACAGCAGTACATGAAAGGACCTCAAGTACTCCATGGACATGCATGTGTATGTACATATGCATGGTATAAATGTATATATAAACAAATACACATTTATATGTATATATAAATATAAACAAGACATATAGATGCTTATAATGATTAAATATTAATTATTAATGCTATAAACAAAGCATATATATGCTTATATGCATCGCCTGATCACGAAATAAAAATACTTCAAAGGTTGTCAGCAATTGCTGTCAAAAGCCAAGAAAAAAAAACAAAACAATCCCAAGGTGGGTTCTGTCTGTCTGGTCCACTCCTCACCCTGAGTTTGGATCAGCTGCTCTCACAACAGAGATGACATTACCCAACTAGATATTTAGAAATTCAGAACACGAGGTAACCTGGTCCTGTACACTCTGGGTGACAGAACTCACATTTTGCAACGGCATAAATATTTCCAAAGCTAAGTGTAAGCTTGTTTTCTAAGCTCCTCTGAGCTGGGCAAGTTTAAAACCCAAACAGAGGCTGCAGCTCTCCAGCCCAGCAGCAGAAGAGGTGGATCTGTTACCACACGAATGGTGAGGGACAAACCTGTTTGACAGGTTTGGTCCAGTGTGACATCCTCATTTCCCTCCTGGAGACTTTCAGGTACTGACTTCCCAACATGTATTTAGTCAGCTCCACTCAGCTAAAGAGTAAAGTCTGTGGTTACACTCCACATCCACAAAGCACTCATCTTTACAAACACTTGCCCCTTGTGAGCAGCTGCTCCTGAAGAATGGGAAACACGCCTGACAAAACTCCATCCTGCCCTGGATCCCTTCCAAAGGTGTCTTGGAATGACTCTTCACACAATGGTCGCTGCATGACTGTGCTGGCAAACTACAAAGCAAGGAGGGGGGAAAACAAAAAAATCTCAGGTTCTTGCCTAGACAAAAAAAAAAAGAAATTTAACTTTCATCACCTGCCTTTGTCACCTTTCTTTTTGCCCTAGACAGGTCTCCCACACTTACCTCCTGCAGCTAATATACCAAAAAACACCAGTGCATACATGGGTAGAAGTGGTAGAAGTGGTTCTAATAGATTTTTAGGCTACCAGCACCACAGACTTCCAGTGGAACCCTGAAACACTGGGAAGGGTGAGGGGGAGCCACCTCCAGGCATTACATCCCAAATTTCACCTCATGATTGAGTTCTCAGGTAACCATCAAAGTGCAGGGTTGGGAAGCAGGATGATGTGTCACAAGGGGATGGGCACAGAACAGGTCCTCACTTGTTTTCCTCTGAGTTTTCATGAGCAGAAGCAGCTTTAACCACTGGCTCTGCACAGAGCAGGAGGCATTCACAAAGCAGCACCTGATGACAGGTGCTTTGTGAGTGCTGTCCAGACCCTTTTAACAGAGCAGGTGGTGCTGATCCACACCAAGGGCAGAAGATGGCATTTTATTTTCGCTGTAAAGAACCGAAAATAAACTTACGAATTCACCCAGAGGGCAGCTCAGTTCGAGCTGTGTCACAAAGCAGAGCAATCTTTCAGGGCTTTTACAGTTTTGAAAGAGTGCACAGATTACAGCCAACCCTATTTCAGTCACTCTGGCTGTTCCTTTCTGCACTTTGTAGCCCACAAGGCTGAGGAGTGTTAAACCAGATGGAGAAACAAATACAGGCAAAAGCCACACAAGCAATTAGCAGAGAAGGAAATTACAAATAGACCAGATTTGCCTCAACTCTTTGATGTCTCCTGATGGAGCCAGCATGGCCATGAGAAGGAGTCAGACTTCTGTTTTCTGTCCATTAAGCAACTTGTGGCTCTTTACTGGCGCTCCATCCTCTCCACAGCTCTCAGAGCTCTCTATTTGCTTGAGATTAAACAATCTAAAAAACTCCTCCACTGTCTCACTGCATCTTATTTCAGCTTCACCACCACCAACCTGGTGTTTCCAGACACCTCAGGCTTCCTCACACACAGACCTTGCTGTCAAGCAGCAATTAGAACAGGTAAGGCAGGAATTGAAGTTCCTCCCTGATTCACGCTCAGCCTTAAAGTCTTTCTGTGGCACATCCTTACCTGCCCTCTAATTAAATCATCTCCCAGCTGATACTGTTTGAAACTAAAAGGTGACAAATATTTGACTAAGAAACCAAAGAAAATTCAGTGTTTGTCCCAATGACTTCCCCCCCCCTCCCCTTTAAACCAGATCATTCTTCTTATAATTTATTGCAAAAGCTTGGCAACAAGGAGGACTAAAGGATCACTGTTTTGCTCAGCGTGGACGTAGCACATGATTCCACAAGCTCCAATTGCATAATGAAAGCTTTTACTGAACATGCTGTGGAAAATCAGCTCCCTAAATAACAGCAACCGAGACATAAAGCTACACTGCGGTCTGGCTCGTCTTGCTCGTCTTGCTTTCAATCAAACACGCCAAAACAACCTTCAGAATGCTTTCCTAGCAGCAGCCTCATCACTTGCAGACGACATTCTCCTGTGGGCATTGAATTACAGCAACCTGCCCGGGGAGAGGGGGAAGGATCCACACACCAGGGAAGTCGGGGACCCGTGGAAACAGATCCCAAACGCGGGGGTTTTGGCAACAGCAGACAGGTATCACAAACATAAGTTTTAGGATATTGTTTCCAGGATGTCAGGGCAGAAGCCGGGATTTTTAGAGTCGTTATAACTTGCCAGAGATTTTTCTATGTGACCTTGAGCAAAAACATTTTTAACTTTTCCTCGTCTCCAGTTCTTCACTTGGGAAGGGAGCGGGGGGTGTGGAGGGGGGAGGGTAACCAGCAGGGTTGGCTGGTTGGAAGACAGCAAAATCCATGTTTAAAAGGAATCTGAGAGGGGGATACAGACACCCTCCTTGAGAGAGAAGCACAGGTGATTCCAGCGGCCATCCAAGCGCTCCGTCGCGGCACAGAGCAGTGGGGGCTCCTGGCCACGGGGTGGGTGTCGGGGGGTCCCCACCCCCCAGGAGCCGCAGGCAGCACCCACCTCACGGCGTGGAAGCAGCACAGCAAGCCCGTGCCCGTGGGCGAGCCCCTGACGATGGTGAGGTAGAGGTAGAGGGCGATGGCCATGGTCCAGAAGAAGGAGCTGGTGTTGGCGAAGGTGGACAGGGCGCCCTGCAGGACGCAGTCCCAGGAGGTCCCGTCGAAGTCCTGCAGCACCCCGTAGAAGTAGGAGAGCGCCGAGAGCAGGTCGGCCAGCGACAGGTAGAGCAGGAGCTGCCGCGGCCGCGTCCGCAGCTCCGGCCACAGCGCGTGGGAGCAGAGCAGGAGCGAGGAGCCCACGCAGGACAGGACACAGGACACGAGCACCACGGCCCGCTCCGAGCCCAGCAGCTCCGTCGGGGGCAGCGGGGCGGGCATCGCAGCGGTCCCGGCCGCGGCGAGGGATGGAGGAGCCGCGGCGGGACGGGAGCGCTCCGGGGATGGGACGAGACACCGTGGACGGGATGGATGGGGAAGGGCAGGAGCGGCCAGGAAGCCGGGGCCGGCTCGGCAGCGGCGGGACCTCGACCCGCCCCCGCCGCATGTGAGCCCGGCCCGGCCCCCCGCTCCCCCCGGATCCCGAGGGAATCCCCGGGACGGCGCAGGGAGCCGCGCACGGCGGAGCGCTGGGAGCGAAGCGGCCCCGCGGCACAGGAAACCCTCCGTTCTCCAAGTTAAAAAACCCCGCCGCGACAGCACGGGGCAGAAACAAACGCCTGTTCTACTCTGTTTCCTTATCTTTGCTGTTGACTCCTTACTTTTGCTGTCGGGACCTTCTTCCCCCAGGACAGCGCACAGTCCGCCTGCCCCCTTCTGAGCCAGATCTCTCGGTGTTCGCACAGAGATACGAACGCTCGGGGGCACACTGGAAAAACACGTTCAGATGTCCAGAAAAAAGGTTTATCAGAGCAGCGACACACACCACCGGTCCCTCACCCTCCCCAGGTGACACCGGTGTTACCTCCACCTTCCACCTTCCAGCACTAATTCGCAGCATCCTGCTCCATCCTGCAACCTGCGGGGTGGAAAAGGCTCAGGAGACACAACAGAGCGTTCACTCCCGCGTTAAACGGATTTTACGGTTCTGTCGATAAGAAAGAGCTTTCCCCCACCCCGCCTCCCCTTCAAAGAACTCACAGGTTGAAAGCACGTCCTTGTTTGCCTGATCCTTCACTGGCTTCCACACAGACAGCTCCTGCTTTACACCTTTGATGTAGATGTGCTCCATTTTCAAAGGGCGTTGCTGTCTCAGGTGTCTCGTTCTCTCAAACAGTTTAATCATTTCCCAGCCGTGAAGGATCCCTGCTGAACCTCAGTTTTTAACAGAGTTTATTGGGACCTGTAAAACCAGCTGTCCCCACTCAAGCTTCTCCCAGCACCCCGAAGCCACCTAACACACCCCAGAAAACACACCTGATGGAAACACCTTAAAAAAACCCACAAACGATTTCATGTCTTCACGTCACTTTTGGCCACGGTGTCCTTTCAGTTTTACATTCCCATCTTCCAAATCAAGAGTTCTCAACATTTTAAATCACTTCTTTCGACCAGTTTTGCATTTAAAACACACCATTTTACAATCCAGTAACTTTTTCAGGGTAACTAATACTTAATGGAGCTCTGCTTTTGCACCATTAAAACTTTACTGAAAAATACATAATTCCACTTCTTAAAAAACAACCCCACACTCCCCTCAGATGTATAAGAGGGCCACCACTGCTTACATGTTTTTCCAAGAGCGGGTTTTTCCACTGCAGCAATTCCTTCTTCCCTTGCTCTGCTGCACAGCTGCACTCAAACCTGCAGCTCCACTGCCTCCTTAAGTTTTTTATTACCTTCATCTGGTTTTGACTTGCAAGTTCAAATCCAATTTTCTAATGAATCCTGGAAGTCCTGGGGGACGCATCCGTTTGGCAGGATGAGCCTTCACACCCACTCTGCCAGTTCACAAAGAGCTTCTGGGTGACATCCAGCCCTGCCTGCCTTGGGTTGGGTGCCAGTGCTGAATGAAGCCTTTAGAGCCTTTTATCAGATTGATTTAAATCAGTTTTGCCACAGGACAAAAAAGGGGGGCACGAGGGTCAGGACCACAGAGCACCTCACAAAAATAGACCATCTGACACTTGCCTTCCCTGTACCACCCAAAGACAATCCTGCTGCTCCAGAGGCACCTCCAGGGACAAGTCACACCAGCACCTTTCCGAGAAGCTGCTGGATGGAACTTCAGAGCCTCTTAAAACTCCCTTCACTAAGTCCCCAGCTACATCCAGGCCTGGTGTGCTGCTTCTTGGTCACCTTGGGGCATCAGTCAGTTGTTCTGTTAAAATTCCTTCCTCTGGAAACAAGATTGTCTTTCAACTTACCTTTTTTTGCCCTTTATTACCACTCAGTTAAACTTCAGCCGAGCAGGCTTTCACTTTTAGGAGTTTATTTTGGAGCCTGATGCCCTCTGCATGTTCTTCATAGGAAAAGGAAGTTGCAGCAACTTGCATTTCCCCTGAACACAGTTTGACACTAATAGCTTTTTTTAACTTATCATTATTCCAGCCTTTCTTTAGCTACCATCTGACCCACCCAAAAAACCCCACGAGACAAAGCTTTGTTAAGGCTGCATTCCCAGTTGTTGTTCTTACACATTCTTGGCTTCTTCCTTTGTTGTTTGGTTTCCCCTTTCCCCAATTTTTATAGCACAAGACACTCCCCTGACTATCACAAACATCCAGACCAACCACATCATCAAACACCCTGGCTTTTGAGTGTTGTTTTTATTTTGGGTGTTGGATGTGGCTCCATAACACAGCTTAATTAGGCCTTGCCAGAGAGTGAATCAAAATAAATCCAGAATTTGCATTTCCCTGGGGCTGTAATTCAGATATTCCCTTCTCCTCTCTTTTAAAAAACAGTTTGTTGCAGAAATAAACAAATGTATCTTTGTCTTAGCAATCAGAAATAGGATGGGCAGAGGATTTTCTGCTGGGTCTCCCCCTGTTCTCTAAAGTAGGAATATGGTAAGTTTACACACAGAAATCACCACTCAGCAGCAGGGCACCCACAAAGAGTTTGTGCTTTAAAACTGAGTGATAAAAGGCAAATAACTTCTTACCAAGGATTCCCACCACCTTTCATTTTCTTGGCATCTCCACATCCAAGCCATCCAGCATCTCCGTGGCATTCCTGGCATTTTGATGTTACCTTCCAGCTGCAGGGGAGCAGTGCAGCTGTCTCTGCCCAAACACACGTTCCCACCTTCCCTCCCAAGGAATCTGCAGTTGTCCAGAGAACAGAAATATTTGGAAACTGCCCAAAGACACATGTCAACTCAAAGGCAGCATTGTCTGTAGCTCAGAAGTAGGAAAAAAATCTAAGCAAGTAGCTTGTAATAAAGCAACAGACACAATGAAAAGTCTCCTTTGAGAACTTCGCTTTCAGATGCTTTTTAAGGCACAGGGAGGTGAAGCAACCTGGTCTTTGGCGAAAAGACAAAAAAAAAATCTTTTTTCCTGACTTGAATTCATCTCACCAGCCACTCAAAGAGCTTTCTGACACACAGGCTGCACTCTGCATCTTATGAGGCACTGGTTGAGCTGTAACTGCATAAATTTACCTCCACTGTGAGACAAAATGTACTGACATAACCTTTAAATTTATATTATTTTTTTTTTAAACCAGCTTCGACGAGAAGTTTTTGCTCTGCCCCTGCAGCTGGTAGGAAGCTGGGCTGAGACAGTTCCCCATTAACTGGGAACCTGGTCATATGCCTTAGGACTTTTAAGTGATTATTAGGAGCTGAGACCCCACAGCACCCCTGCACATCACAGACAAAGGCCTGCTTTCACAGCACTGGGAAATCTCCTGGATTTAGTGCAGGATCAGTGAGACAGCTTTTATCAGAGATAAAGACACTCCATGGAAAAAGCACGTGAGCAGAAGTTCTGCTCTTGCTCTGTTTTACTGCCCTGAAATGCTCAAAGACCAACTCTGGGCTCACCAGGGAGAGGAGCCTGAGCTTCTCCTGAACCATCAAGACACCATTTCCCAGCCCAGCCCAGAGCACACACGTGTGAGGAAGAAAAGAGACTTTGCACCACTTACAGCTGTTTGTTTCTGACATTTCAGCCAAGAGAGAATCTGAGTTCCCTTCACCACATCCCCTTTAGGGCCACAGATAGGATAACACCCCCTGACTGCAAGTGGCAGCTCCCAGCACCCCCAGCAGCCTCTCTAC
Organism: Manacus vitellinus; assembly: GCF_001715985.3. Classification (NCBI taxonomy): domain Eukaryota; kingdom Metazoa; phylum Chordata; class Aves; order Passeriformes; family Pipridae; genus Manacus; species Manacus vitellinus. Next base: position 4,605,202 of record NW_021940578.1, on the reverse strand, counting down.
CCACAAGAGGTCACTGCTGGTCCAGGCAGGAGTGTTTTCTCCCATCACCACTGTCCTGATCTAACAAGCTCTTCACAAATGCTCTGACACCAACCAGCACATGGACCTTGGTCACCTTTTCCCATCCCTGCCCACAGCTTAGACAGTGCTTTCGAGTAGGAGCCTGGAAAAAATGGGTTGGGTCCAGTTTCACTGCACACACACACACACAAAAGTAGATGAAATAACCAGAACTCCTTAATGCTTTAGTTTTCAAACCACCACACAGCTCATTCCAACCCAGGAAGCCAATACAGCTGTTTCTTGTACTCATCAGCTTCTCAGGGCTCAGCCTGGGAGCAATTAGACACCCAACTCCCACCCTCCTGAGAGGGATGCAAAGTTAAAGGCACCCTGCACAACCTGCCCCTGACACAGACCCCAGGCAGGGAGGGCACTGTGCAGGGGTGAGAACACCTGGCCAAGAGTTAAACCTGAGTCTCTGGAAAGAGGAACCTCACTCTGGAATTGTAAAACCATAAAGGAAAAAAAATTAAAAAAAAAGCCAGCCAACAGTTTTACCAGCACCTGAGCTCTTCATTTCCAGGAGAATGGGACCATTTTTCTAAGTCATCACCTGATCCTTGGGTTCACTGCATCAGCTGAAAGGAAAGCCAGGGAAGCATAGTTGAGAGAAGGTTTCTGAGAGAGGTGAAAATCCTCATGCTTGTCCTTTGTTGCTTTTTCTAGCATGTGACCAAAAAAAAACCCCTACATTTCTAGCAGTCCTGGCACACATCAGGGACCTAATCCTTGACTTCATTAACCCCATCTGTTCCATTTTTGGACAGACACTGACACAGCCAGCTTTTGACACAGCATTGCTGAGAGCCATCAAGGGCTGCTCCAAAAATTCCAGGGTGATCACTCAGGGCCTTCATAACAGCCTCTCATCAGCTGCCCCCTCCAGACAACAGCCTTCCTCACACAGATTTAGAAGGGTCAAGTAAAAAAAACCCATGAGGAAATACATTCCCTACATGTCTACCAAGAACACCAAGCAACAAGTCAGTCAGAAAGGTGCAGACATCACACCCAACCTCAACACCAACAGCTCCCACTCTCCCCCAGGGACCAGATGGGTCACACAGCAAAAGCCAACGTGGGTACAAACACCACCCAAGGTGCCCCATGCCATGGCACCAACTGAAAATCACTTTAGCTAGTTTTAACTCATTCCAAGTCCTCTGGGATTAGCAAATGCTGCATGAAGACCAAATACCCTGACTTTCTCTGCTGCTGCTGCTGCTACTTGCAGGTTAAGACCCCCCTTCTCCTGCTTCCCACCCCTCTGTGCCCTCCAAGCTGCTGCCAGGGCCTGAGTACCAAGTTTGGCATGTCCACTGCTGCTCCAGCCTGGCTCCTTGGGATTCCTTGGAGGTTGAAACACTCAGTCCCCTTGAACCAGACCAGCACAACTGTTGGAGCAGCACATTTTCAACTGCTGGCAGGCTCAGTGTGGGGACACAAGAGTGGCCCCGAGGCAAACATGACCCTGTAAAAACCTGCTGGATGGAGATGACTCAGGATTTACTCCAGTCTTTTCTTTCTCCAGTCTTTCCTTTCCCATCTCCAGCAAACCCCAGAGCAGAGTGTTTGGACACAACTGCTGGAGCAGGAGACCCTCATCACCTACTGCAGAGCACCACACTGCATCCCTCCGGCAAGCAGAGATGCTTAGTCATTTTAAACATAAAAATGTGTAGTCAGGCTGCAGAGATGGCACAAGAATTCAAACCAGCAGCTCTCCAAAAAAAAAAAAAAAAAGGCAAATAAAAAAGCCACCAGCAATGAGAATTTTTTGCAGGCAGAATGTAATTAGTTACAGTGCTGGAATGAAGCCAGTGACAATCAATGGATTAAAGGATGCTCCAAGTGTTGTGATAGGTTTTAATTTCAAATTTAAATTAGGGGATTAACACGGGATATTCCTTCATGCCGTGGCTGAGTGGAGAAAAATGAAGGCATTGCTATTGTGCATTCATAATGAAACAGAGCATGCCATGAACAAGCAAAAGATATTGCATTTCAGAGCTGGTTGTAAGGTCACCCAGCTCAGACCCAAGCATGGAAAGGTGGGTGGCACTTTGGGAAAGGGCACTAGAAAGGGGATTTACACAGAATACAAAGGGGCTGTCTCTGCAGTGATCTCTGTGGCAACCTCTCAAGGCTAATTTCCTACCACTGTCATTTATAGTAGAAATGTATGGACTGCAACTCTTATAGTTAATAGTCAGAAAATAGGCCCGACTGTAGGATTTCTGGGGTGCAATTTTTACTGTAAACTGACCTGGAGGTGCACACTTTGCAGCAGGGAGGGCTGCCTCCAGCCTGTGGTTTTAACACAGATGAGGCAGGAATATAAAAGCTAATAATGAGAGCCTCAAGGAGGGAGTCATGATGCAGATCAGCTTCCCTGGTTACTGAGCTCAAAGCCTCACTCAGGTTATTTCACACAAGTTCTTAGGAGCAGATGGAGAGCAAAGCAGCAAACAGATAATTTTACTGAAGGGAAAGGGTGTAACACAGCCCAGGAGACTGTTTCTTCCACTGACACAACATCTACAGTCCAGAACCCAAACACGACCCCAAAAAGGGGTTTTAAAACACTTCTCACCCTTTGCCAAGCTCTGCACAGGAAACTCAGAGAGCAGAACATTCTCTTATAACCTGGAACTCAAACCCACTGACTTCATTAACACAGATGAAGTTGCTCAGCAGTCACAGGGTGAGACAGGTCGAGCCCCACATGTTTGTCACCCCAACCACATTCCAGTGATTGCATCAGTTCCAATCAGCCAACACCCAGCTCAGACTCAAGCCCAGAGCAGTGTCAAGCTGGGAAAGGGCACTAGAAAGAGCATTTCCACATAACACACGCTGGCATTTTCTGCAGTGATCTCCATGGCAGTCTACCAAGGATTTTTTTTTAGCCATTCTCATTCCCTATAACAACCCACCCCGTTTCTTCCCACAAAAAGCCTGGAACTGATGGTCACAGTGAGAGACAGGGACAAGGCAAAAGCAGCTTGGTTGGTCTAAATGAAAGGTAAGCTCTTATCCTCCGTGTGATTGCTGAAAATTTAAACAAGATGTAGGCAAGGCCTTTCCTTCTCCCAGTGTTGGGAGGCTCTTGCACAGCGCAGGTTTGCCCTTTGCATAAATCCTCCTTGCCTCCCTCTTACCCAGACAAAGTAAGAAGTCATGTCTCATTTTGTGTAATTAAACCCTGATTCTTTCCCAGACAAATCAGCTGGGTTTTTGGGTGCCTGACCCCCCGTATTTGCAGTGCAAGCTGCTGACCAGCACCCAGGAGAAACAGTGACCACAGGGGACTTGCTCCCAGGGCTGGTTCAAAGCCGAGTTAACTCGTCTGAGGTTGGGTTCAGATGGATTCTCCCTATTCCCCCAGTGCCTAGTGCTGCATTTTGCAGTGTTACCAACCACAGCTGGCACTTCACACGTTTTACACCCAGGAAGGACAAAGAAAGAACAAAACTTGCAACACACTCATCTCCTCTTCCCTCCGTCTCCTCTCCGCCGCGGTGACGTCGAACATCCCGTGGCACTGCTCACATCAGCTCCTGCTCCCTCAGCACCCCGAGCTCCAGCTCAGCACAGAACCCCTGGGCAGCATCCCAGCCTGGATCCCCATCCACCTGGAGCCAGGGAGGTGAGGCAGGCCCAACAATGTGCAGCACTTCTAGGGCAGTATACTTGCTGATTGCTTCCTTGACTATTGTTCACAACAACCAGCTAAGACACTGCCAAAGAAACACTCACAGCTGGCATCACACATGGATGGCACGTCGTTTGAACTCCTCCTCTTCTCATCTGCAGAGTCTGGGGACAAACAGAGAGTCAGTGAAGCAGCTGCAGCAGTACTGAACAAAACAGCTTTCAAGGGAGGGGAGGCTCAAACCCATAATGTGACAGTTCCCCTGTCCCTTACCCCCAAATCTGGGTTATGGCCTTTGAGAATTACAAATATTAACAAGATAAGCCCAGCTTACTTGCCTGCAATCCATATTTATTGCAATGAGTTCCCACATTTCACACACCACCACTCAGGCAAGACAGTGGAACAAAAACCACCAAGCATCTGGAAACAGTTTAAAGACACAAACTTGTTTAAGCTGTTGGTGGGTTCACCTGACTGCACAGCTCTGTCTGGGGTCACACACATGGAATGTCAGACAGAAAGGGAACTCACTGGGAACACAAAGGAGAAAGGCACCAACACTTACCTGTACTAAAGCCATTGGACTTTCCTGTTTCACATGTGGAACAGCCTGGGAGACACAAGGAATGGTGTTATCTGGCATTCCCCCAATCCTCTGTTCCTGGAAACACCTTCAGGACAAAGCAGCTCCTTAACTCCTGCAGCACAGCCTCAAAAGCAGGTTATTGCTCCAGGGCATCTTGTGCAACACTTGAGCATAAATGTCCAACACTGCAGGACCAGGAGCTCCCTGGCTTTCACCAGCCTCTAATGTCTTTCAGTGATTCACTGGCAACACTACATCTGTGTATTCTGAGACTTCTAAACTTCTATTCCCCCTCCTAATGCACCAGGTCACCACTCACAAACACCACAATCTGGTTTGTGTTTGGACACCAAGGCAGAGCGAGCTGAGCCCCCTGATTGCTTGTTGCTCTCACCCTGTTTTGCTCAGTGAAATTAAACCTCATCTTCCAACAAGTCAACAGAGCCCTGCCTTCCCTGCAGAGAAAGGCATGAGCACCATGAAAGGCAAGGATTGGACACACTTCAGACTGAAAGGCAGATGTTACAGCCCCAAACTCCTGCTACCACCAAGTCCCCAGGATGGCCAGCACTGGGGAGCAAGTTCTTACAAGAGATGTGCACTCCAAGACTGACCTGTTGGGTTTATTGCATGCATTAAGCCATGACAAATTTCAGTGGCTTCCATCACACAGGATGGCAGTGCAGGTGATGGGAAAAGCTCATGCCCTCTGTATAATATCAAAGGAGGCTGACAAAGGTGAAATGAAGTGCTGTAACTGCACATCAAACCAAGCAGCACAGCTGAGAACAGTCATACCCACCAGGTATGTGATGACAGAACAAGGGCTCCACTCCCTGTGTCCCAGGAGACAGCACCAATCAATTAACAAACCACTTCTTGACTGTACCTTTTCACCCTGAGGGAAAAAGCAAACAACTCCAAAGCATCAAAATCAAGACTTGACAACAGTACCCACCTCCTTGCCCTGCAAATGTGTCCCACTCTGGAAAGGAGCTGTCTTGTTTGAACAATGACCTAATCATCCCTCCAACATTTCCCACCAGGATCAGAACAAACCAGACTATCTCAAAGGCAATTAACAGGTCAGGGACAAGCACAGCTACAGGAGAGCAAAACAATCTGGTACAGAAGAGGAAGATACTGCTTCATCTTTCACCCTCCTCGGGGGACACACAGGACTGCAGAATTTGGGAACCGTAAAACTTTCCTTTGAGCCACTAAAAATCAAGCACCACAGGGCCAGGAAAAGATGTGGGGCAATAGAGATGGGGTATTTTTCCCACAAATAAGAAATTCCCAAGCCTCCTCCACAGATGTGAATGGGATTTACCATCAGCCCAAACGAGCTGGCAGCCAGGCAAGGATCCTTCAAGTTTTACAAGCCCAGCTTGAAAACTCTGCAGCAAAAGCCAAGGGACAGAAGAGCTTCCCCTCTGCAGAGAGCTGGAACCACTGACCTGACTAAGTTGGTTCTTATGTCTAAATGGAGAGAAGCTCTATTTCCATGGATGATTAACTTGGGAACATGCACATGGAGTTGAGTTTTCCAGTTAAGGGCTCAGTTTGCCCCAAAAAGGCAACTTTCCCTTTAGATAAAAGATAACTCGTGACCTGTTTCACTTCACTTTGGCTGTTGAGGTGCTTTACCTGCAGAGAGGTGCCCAAGTCTGCTCAAATCCCACCAACTCACCCCAATCCTGTGCTGGGTTAAGGGGCTGGAGGCCAAACCTGAGCTAAATCTCACAGAATGGGTGACAAAGCAGCAGGAAAAAGCTGCTTGGTGGATCATGTAACAGCCCAAAGAATCAGCCTGTGAAGAAATAACCACTGTAAACCAACAAGCTGAGGGGTGTGGAAGGTGGAAATACTCTCCTGTTACAGAAATACTGCATTCCAAGAAAGGTAAAAAAGCCTTGTCAGGCGAGATCTGCAGCAGTCACTTCATCAGCACTGAACTATGTGATACCACAAGCTTCATTTAATTAATCACATTTATTTCAGGTTCATTCCCAGCACTGTGTCACCCTGCTCTTGCCAACCAGTGCAGTTTTGTGCTATGACTGACCTAGTCATGAGCTGGGAACTGAAGCATTACAGAGTTTCACTAAAGATTTGAGCAATTCCTGCTGAAAGCCTGAGGTAAACAGATCCTCTGCCTCTTCAGCTAATACCTGTCATAAGGCCAGGCAAGGCTGAATTCTCATCTGTGAAATTTGTGGATGGAAACCCAGCAACAGGAGAAAGAAAGTCTGAAAGAGAAAGATGAAGCAACAGTTCTCACATTTCAGGAAGATTTAGGTTGGAAGAGACTCCTGGATATCAGCTGGTTTAACTGCCCATTCCAAACAAGGCTGACTTCAAAACTACCTCAGGATGCTCAGTATCCTTGATACTGAGGCTGTTTTAATCTTTCTAAACCATGGAATTAGAAAGGATGTCTATCTGAGTCTAATATGCTCACTAGGATGAACTGTCACCCCAGAGAGAAACGATCTTAAACCTAAGCAATTCCACGATTCCAAACCAAACCACTAGTGGTGGTTGCAGAATGAGAACAAATTTTCTCCTTTTTCCCAAAGAAGGTGTCAGTCTTTCCTATTATGAACCTTCAGACAGTGGAGGAAAGGTCTTGCTCCTCCAAACACAGTCAGTTTTCCTGACTTTCAGCCTCACAGACAGGCTTCCCCTTTTCAGATGAGAATCCATTTGATATATTCTGATTGATTTGACAGAAATCCCACGATATGTGGGATCCTGAGTTTTGGGTTAGTGTCCCCAAAAGTTTCCAGGCTAGTGCTGTACTATCCCACCTTCTACTGCAACTCCTGCAACCTGCTGAGTCATCCAGGAGATGGTTCTGGGCTGTGACTCTTGGCAATGCTCATTAAGCACTGTTATTATCATATTTTTTCCTGCCGTTCTCTTCTCCTCCAAATTCCCTGTAGCATCCCAATTCCTCAAATACAGGACACAAGCTGCTTAACAAACTCCTGTTTGCCTTTTCTTAATTAATCACACAGCAGAAACCTTGCTGACGAGATGAGCTGACACGTCCCCAGACAGGAAAGAGATTTACCAGTTCCTCGGGGTCCCGTGGTGGGGGCTGATCCCCTGAGGTCCATCTGAGCACCCAGGTGATCCCATCTTCCTGCTCCTTGGCCTGACACAGCCCAGGGAAGGTGAGCAGAGGCTCCAGAGAGGTGCAGACACCTGCTCCAGACTCACAGCAAACCCAGACAGTTCCGGCTTTCTGGACAGAGCCAGGACTCCTCCCCACACACACATGGCCACCACTCCCATGGGCCAAGCTCAGGCTGGGGAGGAAATGGGACAATACCTTTGCATTGAGTCACAGGCTGCTGAAAATGAAGCAGAACTGAGAAAAACACAGCCAGGACCAGCAACTGCCTCGCTGTGTTTCACAGAAAGCAAAAATCACCCGGGACAGGCGACAGAAGGACGAGGGAAACGAGTCCTGTGTGACCATTTCTACCTTTAGGACCTGCATCCCAAACCTGGCTGGTTTCCAGCTGGTCCCTCAGCTCAGAGGGACACGGGGCCATTTGGGCAACAGGCTGTCCTGTCTTACTGCAGGTGACAGGAGAAAAAAGCAGCAGCAGTTTTGTAGCCTCTGGGGTGATATTGCTGATGGAAGCCAGATCTGCCCCCAGTAGCCTCTTCCCACAAACTTTCCTGTGCTCTGAGAAGCTCAAAAGCTCTCAGATACAAGAGGGAACACCCAGGAAGGAGCTCAGGTTGTGCCATTACCCAAGATCTGCAGGACAGCTGTGTCTGTCCCTCCAGCACCCACTCCAGAAAATACAGGCACAAAAGACATGGTCCAGTTAAAGACACTGTGAAGAAAATCTAGAGCAACAGTCTCCTCCCACCCCTTGAAAGGCATCATATCGAAAATCTATCAGCTCTCACCCAAGTGAATCCTCAGTTGGGATCTCACTGAGCCTGACTAATATCACTGGCTTAGGCAATATTAAACCCCCACATCCAAACAAGATGAAGCCATGGAATCAATACAAACATCACTCACTGAATTTCCCCACGTGCCCTGCTGGGGGGAACATGCTCACACAGCACACCAGACTTGGGCCTTCTCCCACAGCAGAGTTAAACAATTCGTTCTTTGCCAGATTCAGGGCGACTTCTTCCCTTATTTTAGATTTCCTTTTCCTTTTTGCACGAGGACAAACAAAAGAAGCCCTCTGCTTTCTGCACTCGAGGAAATCCTGCTCTTCCCTTTGCAGCAACAATAAGTAACAGAGCTTTCATTGCCTTTTTCCACCCCGTTCTCCCAAGTGAGGGCAGAGATGTCCAGCAGGAACATCTTAAACTTGGACTGCAAGCTCTTTCCAGCAGCCCAGTCTCAGTGGCCAGAAGAACACCTGCACTTGTATTACCCACTGCTGTAGTTCACACATCAAACTTGCTGCATGTTACCCCTTTCCTCTGCACAATTCCCTCCCCATACCTTATCTAACTGAAATAAAACACACAGACTGAACCCAAAGGTTTAAGCAGAAGCCAAAATGTTCTGTTAAACCTGCTCTGTGGTCATTTGTCAAATACCATAAACACCAGTTCTCCCCCTACAGCACCTAGAGAGGGTCTTTGAGGAATTGCCATTTTGGAGCTTGCACAAAACAGCTCACAGCTCTACCAGCAGCTGAGTCAGTGCCATGAATTTCTGTGTAGAATTGCCCCAGACAAAATTACTTCCCAGCAAGGAGCTGTGCAGTGAAGCCTGGTGATGGCCCCATCCAAGGCTGCGGTGCTGCCAGAGCTCCTGGAAGCAGGGCTGCCCCTTTTCCCAGCCAGCTCCACTCTGCAGCAGCCAGTGCAAGCTGAGGACACCAGACTCGGGGATTCTGCTGATTCAGTACCTTGGGAGAGGCCTGGGCAGAGTCCAGGGCATTGCAGAGCTGGGAGGACTGAGCCACACGTCAGCCCGTGACTCATTAGCCCGGCAATGCGCAGGAATTACTCATCGATCATAAACCCAGCAGAGCTGCAAGGAGCCTCATCCCTGCTCCAGCCCCTCAGGCCAAACAGAAACCTGTGGGTTTACAGCCTGGGTAAAGCTGAGAAAGACAACTTTGTCCAACTTAAGAAGTTCCCAGCCTGGCCCCCCAGGTGAGGCTGCTGGGACAGAAGATGCTGCCGGGCTGATCCAGAGCAGAGATTTTATGGTCACAGCAGTTCTGTCCTTTCTTTCTTGTTCATCTCAGCCTCCTCCTCCATCAGGGCTTTGAAGGAGCTTTATAGAACCTCCTTCAGGACATGCCTCTCTCCTTCTTTTCCAAGGCCAGACCCACTCATTTGTACATTTGTTACCCTCGGATGCTCCCCAAAAGTGCATCTTCCTCCCCAGCCTGACATGGGCTGTACCTACTTACACAACAGAAGGGGCTGTCATGCCTTGTGAGATGCATTTGATGAGTTCATCACGAGGGCACTGCAATATTCTAGACAAGGTCAGGGTCTTGCACATCAGCTGCTTCCCTTGTGCAGGGCTATAACAGCAGACACCCATCACTGGGGAGAACATTTACAGAAAGGCTCCAGAGAAAAGGTTCAAACTCCATTTTCAGTAGTATAAAGTGTTTTTTTTTAATCTAATTCATCTTACCAAAGCCTTCGCTTGTCCACTGGGTGCAGGATTCTTGTTTCAGGGAGAAGGCAGCTTCAGACAGGCTGGGCATAGGTTGGATGCCTGGTCACTTCTCCTACAATACAGTCAGATGAAAACAAACAAACAAAATACATAAAAAAGTGAAAACTTGACTTCGAGTCCCACAGCTGTAATAAGCCCCTTCAGCTGAGCCTCTCTCTGGAAACAAAACAATGGCTCATGTGTTATTTACTTCTCTCCATTTGCATTAAGAGATGATCTGTACCAGTCACTGCAAGATTACTGGTGTTTTACCTTCAGAACACAGGGAAGCACAGAGTGCCCTACAAAAGGGACTGATAAGTTTCGTTGTATACCCAAAATATTTTTTTTTGTGTGTGCCTCAGTTTTCTGAAGCTGCTTAAAATAGGTCAATGAACTTTCTCAGGGCACAAAACCCAGTGTGAGACGACCAGACAGAAGTGTGGCCACCAGAACTGCCTGCACTCAGCATCCTTGGGTTGGGTGCAGAGGGCAGATAGTGGAAGAGAAGGAAAAAAAGGAGCCTCATTATGGAAGAATCCTTTGCCCCTCTCGCCCTGTTTGGAATTCAGGCTGAGCAGGTCATTTCACAGAGCCCAGGATTGCACTGTGCCCAAGGCTTTGCTGCACTCCTCAGGCTTGGGGCAGAGCCCTGGGTGCAACCCCCTCCACGAGGTACATGATTCTGGCAGGGGGGGATTTTTCAGGGAGTAGAAGAGCTGCAGTGTGCCCAGTGTGCCCACTGGAGCTGCCAGTGGGACAGGGTTAAAGCCCAGCCTGAAACTCCCTGCAGATGTGTGCAAATGGGAATTCATGCACCAACAGAAAGCCTGGCTGGAATGGTGCAGCTCAAACATTACTGGCTGCAAAACCATCAGTGGTAGATGCAAAGTATTCACTGGAAGAGAGCAGAATTCATCAGAACCAAATATTACATCTTTACTTTCAGGTCCTAGAAAAAAAATAGTAAAAATCACTTAACATCTCTAGTCTAGCAAACTAAACCAAAAAAGCACCTCACAGCACTTGAAAATTATGAAGCAAATAACAATCAAGCAAACTCACCCTTGGTATGTGGGAACTCCAAACCCCTCTGGTGTATATACAGCTAATAAAATATCAGACTGTACAGATGAGAGGCAGGTTGATTATATTAGGTTGATTTATATCTCTGATATAAAATATATTAAATTGTAATATATATATATAAAATAGTATATTTAAATATATATAAATGTATATTTAATGTATGGATATTTAAATATATAAATTAAATATATAAAATATATATAATATTATTTTAAATACATAATAATATAATAAATATAATAAATAAAAACCAATAATATTAGACACTATATAATGATAAAATAATATAAAATAAATAAAAATAATAAAATAAATATAAATAAATCGATGTAATTAAATATATATTAAATTGTAATATATTAAATTGTAATTTCATATATTTTATATCAGAGATATAAAGCATATAGGCAAAACACCCCACCCTCTGTGAGATGCACCTGAAAGGTGAGAGGGGAAATAACACCAAACCCTGAGGCTGGATCCGTGCTCTGATGGACTGGTATTTACCTCTGGAATGAATCCTCGTGTCTTTTCCAGCTCTTACCCGAGGCAGCCCTAAGTCATGGAAAGGCCCCTCTGTTATGTGATGTTACAGTCACACAGATAATCCCACTGGCATTTGCAGACACCTGGAACCGCCTGCTGAGCAGGTGAGTGGTGCCCAGGGCACCAGGTGCGGGTACAGCCCAGCTCCTCTCTGCAAGACTGAACAGGGCAGTGGGGAACAAAGCCAGACACGGCACAACAGAGCTTCCCTCCCCCGTGCGAGCGTTTCAACTGGATTATTTATCCTTCCCATTACAAAGGCAACACGTTGAGCCCGGTAACAGCCCTGGAAATAGGATGGAGAGGACAGTTTGTGCCAAGTGCGGCAGAAGAGGGGAAGAGCTGCCAGCTCTTCGCAAATAATTGAGCATCCAGCTTTGTGTTCCCCCCCATGTAAACGCCTGACATGACAGTGAATCACAGAGTCGCTAATTCCACATCAGTTTGTCTCCTGGATGTAGCAGCCAGAGAGCAACTCCTCCGGATCCCGGGCTGCTCCTGGGGCATCCTCAGCTCCCCCCGAGCGGCTGCAGCACGTTCGGATGTGACCACACGGCTGCTTTCTGGGTGCTGTGACCTCCCGGGATCCCTCAAAAATGAGACGTTCACCAGCACCCCCGACTCTAAAGTGCATTTGTGTACGAAGGGCTTGAAGGAAGGGGGGTTCAGAAGAGGAAAGGGGGGGGGGGGAAGAAAAAAAAAGGAAAGGAAGCATTCTTTGTCCAAACATGACAGGCTGGAGAGGGCAGTTACTGTGACATTCCCCTACATGATTTCAAGACCTCTAAAAGCCTACCCGAGGTGTACATCTGCACAGACCACCACCACCCTCCAGAGCCCCCCAGACACCCCCAGGCTCTGCAGGAAGCTGGCAGGGGGTGCAAAGTGGGCAGATACACACAGGACACGTGCAGGCAGGAGGGCAAACACACCCAGGCTGCGCTTACCTGGGCACAGGTGGGGTCACACAGGCTGCAGGTCAGCGGGTTCTGCCGGGGGCTCTCAAGGGGGATCCAAAGCAGCTGCAAACCGCAGAGGCAGATCCTCCCGGATCCACTCCGATCCCTGGGATCGCAAAGACAAAGGCAGGCTCAGGCCTGAACAAGCCCAGACAAGCCCAGATAAAGCCTCTTCCTGAGCCTGCCCGGTCAGAGGCAAAGCCAGCCCTCCGGGTGTCACAGCGAGGTACCTCCTGCAGCCCGGGGAGAGCCCAGCACACACCGGCCCCTGACACAGGACCCAATTCCTGCCGCTACAGCATCCCTGATGCCAGGGAAGCTGAAACACGGGAGTGCTGCAACTTCTGCGGGCTTGTGCCAGGGCTGAACCGGACCCACCCCACTGAAGGAGCCCACTCCAGGAAGAATGTGGGATTTCTCCGGGATCCTTCCTGGCAAAGGAACGTAACCCACAGCTTTGCAATCCCACCAGAGGCTTCAGGAAGTGGAAAAAAGGGAGCCAGGAGCCCAGGGCCACAGGGCAGCGAGGACAGCGGAGCCCCAGGGCTGCAGGACCCGGGTGTGGAATGCACACCCCAAACTCACCCCCCAAACTCACCCCACGGGCTCTGGGGGATGGATTTCCTCCTGCAGCCTGAGGACACCCATCTCCCAGATCTGCTCCCCCAACACTTATTGCTACAAATGGCAGGTTGGACGAGGTGCCTTCGCCTCCCTCCTCATCCTCCAGAGAAGCCCTTGGTGTGCACACAGCTAATTAATAACGAGCCCTTCAGAGGCAGAGCTGCAGCAGCCTCCTCCCCGCACACCATGCAGATATTTTTCCTCTCCTTTGTAGTCAGTGAGTGGTCACATTTACTTTTCTTAAGGAAGCTGCTGGGCCAGATTCAGATTTGAGCACAGCACCAGACTCAGTGGGTGACTCCATGATCACCTCCAGGTACCCTTGCTTCCCACCCATCACGTGAAGATGCAGCTGGGGGAAGAAGAGGGGCTCAGGATTCGTGGTGTGACAGGGGTGAGTGGGATATCCAACAGCTCCAAAGCATTCTTTTTTTTTTTAAATAAAAAAGCATTTCTACAAGCTTATTTTAAAAATAAACTAGCCTTATGCACAGACTTCCCCAAGCTTGAACTACCAGGGATGAGTCCTTCGCTCCCTTCATCCCATGTGGGAAGGATGAACAGCAGAGTCCTCCTGGAAAGGAGTGAGAGGTGTTGAACAGTGTTAACAGCAACAGGCAGCAAAAAGGGCCAATTCTACACTTGTTCATGCAGTTCATCAGGGCTCTCCCACTTCAAACTGAGGTTTCCACCTTCCTTGAACTTCTAAACTGACAGCTCCCAAATAAAACAATAAAAAACAGAAACCCCAACTTCTGAACAGCCATTCTTTTCTGTGTGAGACAGCAGAGAGCCCTCTGCAGCCCAGAACATCCCACCATTTCCCCTCCCAGCACCCTTCCCAACTCCCACCCCTTGATGTAAACATTAATAGAGTTTAACACCAAGTTTCCACCGAGGGTAAAAGAGTGTTCCCACAGAATGTGGAGGAAAACAGCAATTTCAGTGTCTCTAAGTTCCCAGCTCCTCCTCATCCATTCCAACTTTGTCCCCTCCATGGCACCACTCTGGAGGTAGATTCATGTACACTCATGCAAACTATCACACAAGTCACTCATATATGACTTCTCTCCCCTCAAAAACCATCATTTAAATATATAAATGACAAAATTCTTGATAAACACGAGGGAAAAAAAATAATCAGGCTTTGCCCAAAGTCCATGTTTCCAAACCTCCTTTGTAAGGGCAGACAAGCTGAGGACTTTGCATCTGTGCACCTGGAATGAGCAGAGGATCCAGGTACCTTAATTACAGCAAAGTGGCCTGGTAAGAATGAACAGAAATATTGTCTGCACAACACCAGTTCCTGTGTTTATGGTTGTATTTATGACATGAATGGCTTGGTGCCTGCTCAACAGGCCCTTTCACTTTGTGTGATGAGTGTTTCTCAGAGGCCAAGTAAAAGCTGGCTGAAGCATAGCCCCAGGTCTTCACACAAACCTGACAAACCTCAATAACCTGTTTTGCATCTTCCACTGCAGAAGCAGCTCGGGTGGCACCCAAGCTGGGAAACTTGAGCAGCAAGTGAGTGTGGAGGGCATCCAACTGCAGTGCCATATGTTTGAGTGAGTTCCCCGAGCTGAGCTGGGAGCAGTGCCACGCTCCAGCAGGGCTGCATTCACTGGCTGTGTGTGCAGGCTCACAGCCTGTGTTAACAGGAGTTAACACCACAAATACCAGCTCACACTGAGGGAATATTTGCCTCCATCAGCAGCCACGGTGTAAGAGCACAGAGGCACATTTCACCTACTGACTCATCTTGAAACAACACCACTTGGTGTCTGAGCCTGTCATTGCTCCCCTCCTGCAGCTGGCTCTCTGCTGAAGCTTTTACTTGCAGCAACGAGATGGACAAGGGCTGGTGACTAAGTCACATTAACCAGGTGGAACTGGAACATCAGCACAGGAGAAGTTCTCAGGCTGCTAGAGGAACATGAGCTGTCATGAACTCAATGACTTGAAAACTCAAATACAGGCCCAGCTCTCCTCAGCTCCTCTGCAGAAACCTTCTCCCACCACTGTCCTCTGGCTGCAGACAGACATGCCTGTACAAGCACACTTTGTAGAGGCTAATTACAGCTAATGAGATGGGCACACAGTCTCTCTGGTTGCATGGGTGTAAGCACAGAGCAGCAGCCGTGAGCTCCAGCACCACTGGCAAATGCTTTCCCCAGACACTCTGTGGGTAGAACAGCCTGTGAACATTTCCCCTTTCTGCAGAACCAGGGAACAGAAGCAGAGCAAGCAGCATGAGGAACTGAACTAATTCAAGCACAGAGCAAGGGGTGATGTTCCAGACAGCTGAGCGTGTTCCCAGCGACACTGAAACATCCGACTGCTCAGACTCAAGTGCCTCCTTCACTCTGATAGTCTGGTCTTGCTCAGACATGTGCCAGCTTCAAGATGAGGATTTTTGATTCTTAGGGAAGATTCTCCCTCCCTCCTGATCAGATAGAAGTGGGTACAAGGCCACACCCCGGCCCCAGACCCTCATGCTGCACAGGAGGTGGCATCCAGCAATAGCTGCCAGGTACAGGGACAGCTCAACACATGGGCATGACTTGTCCCTGCCCTGTTAGAACAGACTTGCAGAGAGACTGAGACACACCAAAGTTCCCTGGGCTGCAACAGCCCCAAGCTGAGGCACTTTGCAGAAAAGGAATAGAGTTTGTCAGTGTAAAAACCTGTCCTGTACTCTCAGAGGGGGGGAAAAATGCCACTGAGGACATGGCAGCACGTTACTGCTCTAGGAAGCAGACAGCCCTTCAAAGAGCTGATCTCCTCCTCCTGGGCTGCATCACTCCTCCCCAGGGTCACAGTCACAGGAGCAGGGCTTGGATGGCACAGGGATTCTGCCTCTTAGCTGGTGGAACAAATGGACAGCAGCAAGCTGGAGACCCAGCTGCAGATCAGAAAAGGCAGAAGGACAAAAGAGAGATTTTTGGACTAAGGTCGTCCGAGCAAAGAGTCCCAAGAAACTCAAGTCATTCAACCTGCTCCCTCAGGCTGAGTTAGGGCCAGCTACAGTCCACCAAGTTCATCCATCAGCATTTCCACCACTTTCTTAGCATTTCCATCAGGACTGGACTTATCTCCCTCGGAAAAGCAGGGTCTCCATTAATCTCTTGCGTGATTTAAGAAAAGAAGATGCCTCCCAATTCACTCACTCAACTGATCTCTCCAAAGGCACACACCAAGCTCAGCACTTGCTCTGTCAGGAATCCAGCAGGGACTGAACTAAGAATAGCACCTGAGGTGAAGGACAGAGCTTGCTGGTAGGATTAGCTGGTGCAATTACAGGTAGCAGTTCCCTGCTACTCAAGGGCTTTATCGTTGAGCAGCAAGAGAAATTAATCTTTACTTGGCGGGGTGTTGTGGGGTTTTGTTTGCTCGTTTTTAGTGACAGGGAGGCTGGAAGAGAACAGAAGAGCTGAGGTTGGTGTGCTGCTGCCTCCCTCTGCTGGGAGCCAGGCAGAGGGGACACCTTGTCCTGGGAACGGGGTGGCCTGTCCTCCTCTAGCCTAGTGGGGACATCCCCCAAGGGCCTCTGCAGGCACCCAGGGTGACAGGGCTGCAGCAGGTAGGAGGGGCACAGATGGGAGAGTCTCCCTCAGAGTCATCTGGGAGAAGCCCATCACATTTTCCCCTGCTAGTTCACAGGTGGAGGACTAGTTCTTTGAGAATCAGTGTAAGAAAACTGGGCTTTTTGCTGGCAGCTGTTTCCTCCCCCCATCCCCAGCAGACTGCAGGTATTTTTATTTCCTTGCGTGCTTCACATCTGCAGAACAAGCAGAGTTTTCAGCAAGAGCAGGGGTCAAGTTCAGTTCCTCACACGCAGAGGTGCTCAGGGAGGGAAGGCTGTGCAGCAGCATCTGCCTTTGCACCCAGGGACAGTGCAAGGCCAGCAGAAAACTGACAGCTCTGTTCGCCTGGCCACACTTCCTCCACTGCCACTGCAACACCTTGATTCCTCCTGGAATGACAGCCAGGGAAAGAAATACTTTTCCTAATCCATCCTTCTCCAAAGCTACCTAGTGAAAAGCAGCTTTGAGCCTGCTGAGGTGGCACTGCACAGAGGAGGCAGGCATCAGGAACATCAGGAACTCAAAGCTTTGGAAAACACACGTGTAGAGATCTCCACATCTCCCCTGGCTGCTGCTGCAGCTCTTCAGGGCATGAGGAGAACGTGGCAAGAAAGGCCACCTTTAAATCAACCTGCAACAGCACACAGCCAGTTCCCTGTTCAGCTCAAGTGGCTGGTTTAGATATTTGGTCACACAAGTTTATACAACAAAACATGCCAACATCACCACTAATGTGCTCCAAGTGGAGACTTTGTTACCAGAAACACTCATCACATGTAAATTTGAGTCACTTTCTTAAAACAGAGTCTGAAAATAAACATCAGCTGAACATGAATGCTATGGATGCTACCTACCAACAGAAATACATTCATTGCATGTATTCAATTGGTGTGTTATAGAGAAACTGTCAGAATAGAAACAATTGACCCCCGCAAGTTTTTTCTGCATCCAAGATCTCCTGCAAACTTTACTTCTCCCATGCTGAACTCTCAGTTCACTGGCACCAGAAGAAATTGCATATCAGGTAATAGAAGCAAGTGTCCCCTCTTCTCTAACTCAGTATTTTGATGGTAGTATAAAGAGTTAACAGGTTAATTTTGAGACACCAAATTAAAAAGCCTTACCACACTCTTGCAACTCCTTCCACAGCAAGGTGGCCAAATCCTGCCCTGGCTAGCGGGTTGTGCTGCCAAGAGATCCAGCCTGGAAGCAGCGTAGCAAGATGCCCACCTTTCTGAGCACTCCTCTGGGTCCTTGGCAGACTGTGGCCAGCAGCCCTGCCCCTGCCCTATAGGTCAGTGGGGTCTGCTTCCAGTCCTTGTTGCCACCGTGGGTGTTATTCCCCGGAGAGGGGCAGAACCCATCACCTGACAGGGCGGCCCACGGGTTGCAGTCTTTCTCTGCAGCACCAGTATATTTGTTGGGGGCCCCAAAGGGCTATTCCCAGTTGAAGAGCTTTAATCCCCAGTAGGTAAGATGCATGAAGTGCCCTGTGTGTGCCTGCCTGCCCCGTGGCACAGCCCGGGTACCCCGTGCGTGCTGCACCACAGAGCCCAGGCTCACCTGCACTGCATCAGCAGTGAGCCACCCCTTTGCTCTCCAACTTCCTCCCCATCAGCACTGCTGCTACATAATGCGCTACATCTGTCATTTCAGTCCCCAGAACACCACAGCCTCCTGGCTGGGGCCACTGCAGAGCGGGTGCTGCAGTGGTGGCTCCTCACCCAAGTCCATTCCGCCTCCTGGAGCCTCATCCTGGTGGCACCTGAACCGCTACAACGAGCCCCTGGGGACGTGGCTGCACCCTCCTTGCAAGTGAAGGGCATCCAGGGAAAGGACACTGCATTCCTGTCACAGACACAAGGCAGTGGACTTGGCCAACTCTCAGGGAATGACTGCGGGGGAAGCAGCCCAGCCCAGGCTTGGCTGCCACGGCGCTTGCAGCAGCATCTTTGAGTCCTGTGCGTCCAGCGTCCCCCCCTCCCCTTTCCCTGCAATGTCCTTCTTTGCTGAAGAGTTTTCAGACAGGGCTTTTGCTGCAGTGCATCAAAGAGCGGGTGACTTGCCAGCAGACCACAAAGTGTGCCCTGCTCTCCCCCTCCATCCCGGGCACAGGAGCTGATACTCAGTAATCAGACACGGAGGGACTGCCCAGCCTGCCCACAGCACTGAGCCTTCAAGGAGGAGCAGGTCTGGTTTGCACCACCCCTCCTTTAAACTCTTCTGGGAGTACACAAGAATCCTGCTCTGGTTTACCCTCTGTGTGCCATAACCAAAACCTTCTCTGGGCCACCACCAGAACCCTCTGTGTGCCATGACCAAAACTCACTGTATTCCATAACCAAAACCCTCTGCATGCCATGACCAAAATCCTCTGTGTGCTATAACCAAAACCCTCTGTGCCATCACCAAAACCCTCTGTGTGCCACAACCACAACCCTCTGTGTGGCATAACCACACTCACACAGTTTCTCTGCAGAGCACTTTTGCCTCTTCCCTCATTCACGTGGATTTTCCAGCTCCATAGGCAAGGCAGGCTTGGAGCTTGGAATATTTCCTGGTGTTCAGCCCAGGGTCTGTCTCCTCAGGACTGTAGCCCAGTGTTCTAACTGACACAGTTTTCCACTGCCCAGGTTAGTTCCAAAAAAGCCTTCAGTGACCA
Source organism: Manacus vitellinus (assembly GCF_001715985.3). Classification (NCBI taxonomy): domain Eukaryota; kingdom Metazoa; phylum Chordata; class Aves; order Passeriformes; family Pipridae; genus Manacus; species Manacus vitellinus. Next base: position 4,585,760 of record NW_021940578.1, on the reverse strand, counting down.
GTTTCTCCTGCCCTTCTCTTCAAGGACCTTTCTTTCAGGCCCCTCTTTGCCTAGAGCACATCAAAGGCTGCTCTCTGAAGCACAGCAGCACTGTCAGGCAGTTCTGCAAACAAGGGACACAGGTGAAGTCACATGTCCTGCCACTGACAGTGCCCCTGCATTAGCACAATGACTTCTGTCAAAAAAAATGTATGTTCTTGGCTATATGTAAAGGCCTGTTCAGGTGTCCCCTGGGAGAAGGCACTTGGGGAAGCATTTCAGAGCCTGGGAGCTCCACGGGAGCCAAAACACAGCACGGGAGGTGTGACCTCGACCAGCAACCCTCTCCCTGGCTCTGCCCAGCCTGACAGTGACCTTCAAAGTTGAAAATGGCTCTCCACACCACTGCCCTTTGTTTAATCAAAAGGTACTTAATCACCCAACCTTTTTGTGTAGGACAGGGCCGGCAGAATGACTTATGACAGATGCTCAAATACAATACACCAATATTTTAAACCTAAAAATTTCACCAACAACTCGAGGTCAACAGCTAGTTCAAGGCCATTTCCACGCTTTTCTTGAATGTAATAGTCTCTGAGCTTTCTGGAGCAGGGACCTTATTTTGTTTCCAGAGGATTCAACACAACTTCAGCTGCTACACCAAGTGAAAGGCCTCTTCCATAAGCACTACCCTCACTGAATTTTCTTCTTTAAGACAAGAGCAAAGTACTTGCTACTCATCACAAGGAGGCTCTTAAAATGAGGTAAGTTTGCCCTCTGTTTACCACTGTACAAAGTTACTGGCTGCAGAGTTTTGACACAAATTAAAACTCATTTAGTTTTGCCAAATTGTAGCTCTCCACTCAGCAGCAAGGACTCTCCCTTCTCAAAAGGTCAGTTGTCTGAGAAGCAGGAGAAAAGGCACAAGGGCAGCAGGATGGCATTCCTGCTGCAGCTTAGCTATCCCAGCATAATTAGAAATTCTGAAGGCTGAGCTGGAAAAATTACACCTTAAGGACATTTATGGGGTAGCAGAAAAAAAAAATTAAGGCTCCCAGCACATGGGAATTCTTGTGTTCACGTGTCAGACAGGGATGGGCAGAAAGCAATTTACAGCAGCTGGTGAGGCTTTTTAAATACATTGGTGCCTCACATCCCACAAGGGAGCCAACAAATCCCCCTGCCCCTCACACTCCTGATCACTCTGATCCCGCAGTGGAAAAGCCAACTGGAAGAATCTGCAGGGGTTTTTCAAGAAGCAGCCTCTCTCCTTGCCCCAGCCTAAATGTTTCAGGTCTGCAGAAAAGTGGGCAAAGCTGCCTTAGGTGACTCAGGAAGGAAAAGCGCATCTTCCCGGCTGCCCACGGGAACAGGCGTCACCAGTGACCCTCCTCTGGGCCCCAGCAGCAGTTTTTAGATTCCACTCTGTGTTACAGACCCTTCCTCACATCACCTCTGCCTTTCTTGCCTTGTAACACCAGACCTCTTGGAAGGGAGAAACTTGGAGCACGTGGGTTTGCTGCAGTGCTCGTCACTACCCACAGAGCCCGTCGTAAATTAAGAGGGGGAAGAAGCTTGAGAATAAGCTGCATCCCTCCAGCCAAGCAGCTGCTGCATTTGCCTCAGCAGCACCAAAGGCAAGAGTGAAAACTAACTGTAGACATACCCAGGTTTTTAATGGCTATCTGGCTTTGGCAGTGGGGCAGCAGGCACAGAATCCATGACCTTCCCCCCAAATGTGCAGGCTGTCACTTGACCCAATCTGCCTTAAAACATTTCTGTACTAGCCACTGGAAACAGAAACTGAAAAGCCAAGTAGCAACAAGCAAACCATTATTTAAGTCCCACTCCTTAAACACACAGTGAAACACTCATCTGAGGCTCTGGTAGCAGTGCTGGCTGTAACCACAGAGAATTTCACCTGCCATCTCCCTGTGCCAGCTCATGAGCCCCAAGAGCAGGCACTAGGAATAAACCTCCTCACGTTTTATAAAGGCAGTACTTTCTCAAGACACCTTGCTCTCATTAAAGTAAAAGACTTCAGCGGGAGCAAATACCCCAGGCAGCCCAAAATGCTAAAACTCACTCTAAAAATCAGCAAGGCATCAGGGAAAGATCACTGCTTCCCGGATCAGAGACTGGCATTAAAGGAAGAAATCAGCTGAAATATGGCTTTTCATCAGGCACAGCAAAGTTGGGATGTCAGAGGCACTGAATCTCTGCACTCAGGCTTTTCAGTACCTGGCTTATGTTATATTCACACTGTCTGGATATTTATCACGTTGGGTTGCTGGAGGCACAGCACAGAAGTTTAAGGTGGCACTGGAGGTGCTATGAATTCTTGTTAAGATTTAATGTGCACTCAGGATGCCTTCCCAGGTGTGCAAAGCAAGGACTGCTGGGGCAACAGAGGATGTAAGAGGATAAACAGCATGAGGTACATCCTGTCTCCCCAGCCCTTGCACTCTGGTTTATTTTGCCTTTTGGGACTCTTCCTCCCATTGCTCAGCACTGAAGGGCTCTTTGCCATTAATGTCCTCACAGTAACATGAATCTGTCACCTGACAGACTCCCAGCACGATGACACTTCAATGCAGGGACTACCTGAACCACCAAGTCTTGGATTGGGCTCAGTCATTCTCATTTTCTCTGCCTGTTGGGCAGTCACCAGGCCAGGTTTTCAAGGAGACATGAGGAGAACCCTCCCAGGAGGCTCTCATGCCCACTTCTGGAGAGCAGAGCTCCAGGGAATGAGGCTGCTCCCCTGCAGTTCCCCACTTGTACCACCCTTGGTGAGTCTGTTCTTCTGTTCAAATTTACAGCAGTTGTGGGTTTTTTTTCTTAAGGCAGAGACCAATATTCTTTTGCACTGATTACCCTTCCACAATGCCCATCTGTTGGAACACCCTGTTACTTCATTATCCCTCGGTGATTTACATCAAGCCTGCTGTTAACTCAGTTACTTTTATTTTGTTCCTATTCTGCCAATTAGATTTGTTCTTCATAAGTGCCACAGACTCACTACATTTGCGCTTTACAAATGAATTTGAGTTTCTTTGCTCATTGATATGACGATGTAAAGGAACAGAAGCAGCACAGCATTAGTGGGCTACATAAAGTCTGCACTAAGTCATACAGAATTCAGGGTTTCACCCTTACCTCTGTGACTGCCCCTGTGCCTTCTGACCTGGGGCCAGAGATATCTCTGATGGAAGGCATGAAAGTTTCACTGAATTTAAAGGAAGACTGGGAGCTGAGGGTGCCCAGGGCTTGCCTCTGCCATCAGCTGGCACTGGGTGACCTTGAGAGATCACACTTCAGCCCCAGCTCCTCTGTGATGAGGATAACACTCACCTTCCCTACAGATCTGACTGACTTCTCTTAGCCCTTGTGCAATGAAACAAAAAAAACCCACCACAATTACAGATCTAATCAATGTAAACATGCACCACTACTCTCAAATAAAGCCACAGACACAAGTAATTGCCTCGGCCTCAGTGGGGACAAGAACACCCTGCCTGGTGTCAAGAGACATCACTAAAAAAGGGAAAATCAAATATTTAGTCATTTCAGATGCTGCAAATGTCACCCAGCATCAAGTCCACAGCAGCAGCCAGGGTCTAACTTGGTATGTGCTGTTACAACTGACTGCTGAGTAGCTTCTCCCCCTACCCCCAGACACAGAAGATGAAATCCATATCTGCAGGGATTTCAGCACAGCTGACTTCACTGCTATTTCAACAGAATTGATAATTGCTCAAACTGCATTTTTCCCCTTGCCCCATTCATTCATACAGTTCCCAAGGCTCTGGAATTGCAAGGAAGCTACATTTCAATTAATATAGATATTTTTATACCAGGAAAATGCAAGCTGCCAATGGGCAGTTATGTCCAAGTGAAATTTTTTTGCTTTATAGTTTAAAAAACAAACAAACAAACAAATCAGTCCCTGTGCCATTAACAAATCAGACTGCACACGTCTCCAGAAAATGCAAGTTAAACTTCTGCAGTAAGAGGCTGTGCTGGCACATTGCCATACAAATTCAACTTTTGAAGACTGTAGAAAGGTACCAAAGCTTGGAGGTCATGAGAACACTTCTCTCGGGTTCATCAAACACACTTTTAAAGCTCAGTTCAAGGCAGGTAGAAGGACAGGATCTGTTGGGAGAAGGGTGCTGAAGCTGAGGTCTGGGTCTGGACGTTCCAGGAGACAACAGCTTTTGGGTTTTTTTGACTGACTGCTTAGAAATCAGAGGTAAAAGCAAGTCAGTTGGGGCTGCAAAAACCCTGATTCCGTCTGGCAGCTCCGGACGAGCACGGAAAAGGGGAATCCCTGGCTGAGGCTGCTGCTTTGCAGATCACTTGAAGGAGAAAAGCTCTGGCACTGCTGCACTCTTAAAGCTGCAGCGCCCAATTTCTCCTTCGTCCTCCTCTCTCCTGCCACACAACCCCCGGGTTCTTGGGGCTGGGGAGGGATGACAGGGAGTGAGAGCGGGGAGAGGAGCTGAGAGGTGTCCGGGGAAGGGGGAAGGAGGGGAGATGCAGGAAGTTTCCGTGCCCGGAGTGCTGCAGCAGCAGCAGCGCGTCCTGCTGCACCTCCTGCAAAGCTCCGCAGCCCAGCACAGGGCTCGGACTGCAGCACAACTGCACCAGCAGCCGGGCAGGGAAAACCCACCACCTGCCTGGAAAAGCACCGGCGGTAACGCCAAACCAGAGCTCCCGACCAGGCGTTTTAGTGGGTCTTAGTTCTGAGCTGGGTTTTTTTTGTTTTGGTTTTTGTTTTTTTTTTTAAATTTTATTTCATTTGTTGACTTGTTTTAAAATGAGCAGAATAAAAAAATACTTCACTGATTCAGCCTCCCTCACGTTGGTCCCAAGGAGAATTTAAAAGGCAGAAAGGAAACGAAGCGGATGAAGTTTAATTAGCAAGCACAGGGGCAGAAGTTGCACTCTCTAATCTTTTATCCATCATAAAAGACAACCCCGCAGGAGGGAGGACCGCAGCCTCTCTAAAATGCCTCCCTTCCCAAAAGAGCATGCAAAGGAAAGAGCTTCCATTAAAGCGGGTTAGGAAATCCTCCCTCCCTCCCCGAGTTCTCTCTTCTTACCCCAAATCCGCTCCGTGGAGCTCTGCTGTCTCAGGGATGGAGCGTTGTCGAGAGCAGCAAAAGTTGCAGACGGCTGCTCTGCGAGGGAGGCAGGACCTGGCAGAAGTAGTGTCAGACGGGTCCTTGCGCTGAAGTGATGCCGGGAGAGCCCAGGGCTGCTCAGACAGGCAAGGAAAAAAAAAAAGGGGGAGGGGGACTTAAAAAGTCTTAAATCCCTGACACTGCAAGAACCCTGATCCTATAGGATTGGGTCTAAAAAGCCGGCACTGGCTCCCTGTGCAGCCGGATTTCCCGACAAGGTGGAGACTGAGCTCTTTGATTGTCTGCTGGGCTTTCTCACCTGGTGATGTGGCTCTTGCAAGAGCGAGGATGAAAAGCGAATCAGACAATCTGCAGGAGCCTCTCAAATGTGCTCTGCTCCCACCTGAGCTGGTCTAAATCTGGGGAGCAGGCTGGAACTTATTCAGGAGTCAGCAGTGGCTTCTCCAGCAAACAGAAGCCGGGGAGATGCAGGGAGTGCACTCTTTAACTTTGATAGGGAGGACAGGGGGTGACAAAAAGAACGGGGGAAAATCTCATTCTCCACGGTACTGCTAACAGCACGCTTAACCACATCAGCAATTCAGACAGAAGCTGCAAGTATAAATAATAAATTCGAAAAAAATAAGACAAACAACCCGAACAAAAAGCTCACATATCCCCCAGACATTTGACAGGTCCCTTTTTTTCCTGACACACAGAACAGCATAAAGCCTGATCCAAAGACCTGTATTTAACTCCAACAAATGTGTTGTTTTAAACCTCAGGCCTCAAAAAGCTTTTTGCCCTGTGTACATATGATTTCTGCCTCTTCTCAGTTTGACAGAATGCACAATTTATCCCCTGCTATTCCATGGATTCAGCCATTGGAAGGCTACAGCAAGTGATGCTGCACAGACCCCTGTATTTCGGGGTGGATTCAGCCCATTTTCATGACAGACAACAGGCACTGGTGCATTTTCCTTCTGTCTCATGGAAGTGGGAATCAGCACCATGGAACAAGTGTCCAGAGAAGAGACTTGACTTTACACCCCAGAACCACTAGTTTTTAGTGATTTCTGGCCCTGTTGTTCTAATCTTCACTGAGACTGAGGAAGGGGGAACCTCTTTAAGCTCAAGGTTATTGAAGGACATCTCCAGGGGCACACAGAATTTAAAACACTTGGACGAGAGCTCTACAACGAGCTGGCTCTGGAACCAACAGTTGCAAAGCTTTGAAACATGTTAATTTTTCATCCACACACTCCAATGCACCACAGCAAATTGCCAAGTGTACATCAGGGTCAATCTAAATTTATCATTGCCTTTTGGTACCACCCTTGAAAGCTTTCAGATACGCTGATTACCTGCAGGTGGCAGAGCCCTGGTGCTGCCTGGGAAGCCTTTTCTTCCCTTTCACCTTCATTGCTTTTCCATTTGGAGATTAGTTTTTTTGACTGGACCACTTGCACCTGCCCATCAGTTGCACAACCCAAAATGCACGAGGATACCTGTTCTTTGCCTGGTGAGATGGAGATGGAGATCTGCATCCAGCACTCCAGTCATCACCACCCACCCTGCAGAGGTCTGGCCTTGGGAATCAGGGGTCTGGGGCGGTTTTTACTTCTCTGTACCTGTTGCACAGGGCAACATGCTCAATAATTCTGGGTTTGTGCCACCACAGAAGAGCACAGAGAGACAAAACCGGGTTCTCAGCATTGTATTTATAGTTACCTGTGCCTTCCCAGCAGCATTGTGCTGCTGCATGGCAGAGTGAGCATTCACAGGCAGGATGTTCTCAGCCCAGCAGCCCTGCGAGCCTTCAGTGACACCTGAAAGTGGGCTGAAAGCAGCAGCAAGAGACTCCCCTGCACGTCAAAATATTTCAGTGAAATTTCACGTATCTTTGCCAAGGCTTGGGAAACATTGATTTATTGAAGTGTTTCACAATATTTCGAGGCCACTCACTCCATAAACCAGAAACACGCAGTTAATCTGGGTTAGACAAGATGAGGAAAAGCACCACTGGAGTGCTGGGGAGCTCCAGAGCACAGCCTGTGTGCAGGATGCCAAGGAATGCACCGAACAACACGTTCCATCCCAAACTCTGCACCAATTCCCTGCTGCACCACAGTCCATTTATAGTAACATGGTTTTGCATTTTGGTGCATTTCGCTTTGTTATAGGAGAACAAAGATGTTACTGTGTAGGGTTTGGGGTTTAAGCTTTGTCAAGCAGTCTGAGCTCAATATAACACCAAGATAGGAGCAGAGGGGTCTCTTTGCAGCTTTGCCTTCCCATTCAGCCGTGGGATGCTCAGAGAAAACCTTTGACTTTCCTCAGCTGCATTAATGCTCTGGAGTGCAGCAGCTTTCTGACATGGAGTTCAACACAGCTCTCCTGCAGTATTACACCACCAGATACTGCCTAGACCTCTATTTATATTAGAACATGGAAGGGGTTGGTAGATACTGGTTTTACTTTTATTAGAGTTTTCAAAACTTCTCGGATAACAAAAATAACCCAACTGCCATTGTTAAACCTGCATCCCTTAACAAGAATTCAATATAAAAGTGGACACTGGCAATCAGGATTGCACTGATAAAAACCTTGGACTGAGGGTGTGAAAGCCAAAGCAAGAACTAAGACATTTCTAGACTAGGAAGCCTCCATGTATTTGAAGGTTTTTTCTTACAAGTGTGCTACTTATATACAACTAATTTTTTAATGTTGTTGGTTTATTTAGTTGTTGTGTTTTTTTTTTTTATATCTAGGACAATATATCCAATATTAATTAGTAATCAGGAAGCTGATTATCAGCACAACAACGCCCATTAAATTCAGCAGTTCCGTGTGTCAATCTTCATCAGTCAATATTTATCTAAGATACAGTAACCATTAAACTCTAACCAAGTACATTCTGGGGGAACCTCAAGTAACTCAAGGATGACAGTACTCGCTACAAGCCCGTCTTCTGTCCACCTTTTACATCACAACCCAAGAAAAGTAACTTCTGTCAGAAGCTGCCAGAGCCAGCCAGGCAGCAACACGAGTTACCCACCTTGTGCTTCTTTCTGAAGTAAATCAACAGACTGTGACACAGACCCAAAGCTGCTGAAGCTGTGAATCAGCCTGGACCACACTGCAAGCAGTTCATGTTGGAGAACTAACAAGGAAAGATGTTTATTCTTAACACCCCGGGCAGAGAGGAGACAATCCCTTCATCTGAAGTACCTTTGCTTATCTTGAGCAAACAGATTTTAGTCCATTCCTGCACATCTTGTCCACAACAATGGGAATCAGTCGTTGCTTTATGAGTGTTTTTTCTCAGCTAGGATAGGTACAACTTGCTCTGTTGGTTAATGCTCTGAGAGCACAGGAGCCACAGTAATGTCTTTGGCTCCCTAAAGCCAAGCCAAGCTGCCTGGCTTCCTCTGTGCCCACGTCAAGAGGAAGAGAATACTTCCCTACTGGACGATGAAGAAACTGTATGTTTAGCCTATAACCTCTATTTTCATCTTCACCTAGCCCCAAACTGAAAAGGAGACTGAAGGCAGCTCGTCCCAGTGCAGGAATACCTGGGGAAGATGCCAGCACTTTATCTTTAATCTGCTGATGCAGCCGATGAGAGCATCACTTCCTTAGAACAAAAGGCAGAGAGCAGGCACAGCTTACTCGATTGATCAGCTCTGCTTCATTCAAGCAGAGCACTTGGTGAAGATTAGCTCTCCTCCTCCTCCCACCCCGAGGCTCCTTTCCCCTTGCCCCTGCTTTTCTGGAGCGTTGCAGGTCCTGGTTGCTGCGGGGTGGCAGAGCTGCATCCCCACTGCAGCAGTGCAGGGAAGGGCTCACCTGCTCCTGCCGACGGGATTTCACAGCAGGCATTAAATCCCGTTTTAATCCCACGACTGGGATAGCAGCAGAGAGGTAATGCAATTAGCCAGGAATGCCATGCACTCGAGCTTCGCAGCAGGGCAGCTGTGTTAAGACACTTTTCCTCCCCACTCCAGTTGCACACCTGAGAGGCATTCCCTGGGCACGATTTCTGTAGCTTGAAAGCGGCAGTTCCAAAAGGAAAATCAACAAACAATAGAAACAAAAGCTCTTTAGAGGCAGTATTACTCTAATACTCTCTCACCTTGGAGTGTCTCAGCTGTACTTTGATGCTAAGCTCTTTAAGAGCCAAGCTGTCCAGGCAGAACACCAGAGCTGTGGGGACTTGGGAACCACAGGGCTCTGCTTTGGGATCAGCTTTCCAGCCTTTAAACAGTTTGTCTGGATGCACAGAGGTGGAATTTTTTAATACCAAGCGGGCCTAAATATTTAAATCCTAACTTCTTCAGCTGGATTGGAGATTTCTCCCTGCTCAGGCCCATTCAAGGCTGTAGGGGAGCACCCTCAACCACAAACCAACTTCAAGCACAACTGCAGCTCCAGAACTCATTAAGCAGGTAAGTCACTGACTTACCCCAATAACCATAACAAAGCCCCTCTTTCTTGTTCTCTCCCACACCAGTTTAAGAAGTGCTGTTATGACTTTTACAGTCTGGTTTTCCAGAAGCCACAAGACAGTAATCTGATTTTCTAAGAGCCCCCAGCTGCTGTACAGCTGTTCTTTATTGCTTCACGGCAGAACTTAACGGCCTTATCCAAAACCACGTGGCCTTGATAACCTAGAACTTGAGAGCTTTCCTGGAAGCTTTTTCCCCCCAGCACAGCCACTGACTGAGCTCCCCCAGCTCTGCAGCAGCAGGACCAAACAGGGCCCTCAGCCCGTGGAACAACACCCGGGAGCCAAGGAATGGTGAGGCACCCACAGAAATGGCTCAGTCATGTACAGCCACCTCTACACTTCACTGGCAGCAGATGCCTTTGCAGAGGCTGATAAATTCAGCAGATGTCAGGCAAGTTTCCTCTAAGATTACTTCATCCAAAGCTTGCCCTGCAGAAGCACACTTTACCTCTTCAGAGCACTACAAACCCCTTCCTGCCCCAGTTTCACCTCTCAACACCTTGATCTAGCCTGCAACTGCAACACCAAAGGGCAACAAAGTCCAGCTACATCAAGCTCACCTTTTACTTTGTTTTTCCCACTCCTAAATAAAGAACCACTTTCTATGGAACAGCTTTCAACTCCTGTGCCAAAACACAGCCTTTATCCAGGGTTTATAGAGTCTCTCCATGGATAAGCTGCTTCCTTTCAGCTTAATGCTTCCTCCTCTGAAACACCATCTTTAAACACCACCCAGAACAGCTACTTTTCCTATAGAGCTTTTATTTGCTTGTAGAACATCTGTCTCCTTAATGCCCCTTCCCTTGCTAACTACCTTTTATTCCTTTATTGGCATCACATGTCTCATCTGTCACACTGGACCTTTTTCCCTTAAAGGCACATGCAACTGAGGAAGTCTGAAAAAGGCTCTGACAGAAGCACATTCTGATCCAAACCATCATCCTGATAAAATCTTAGTTGCCCCAAATTATGAGATGTTAGAGCTCCTTAATGAAACAGCTGAGGTATTTTTAACACGGTCAAAAAACCTATTTTGTCTCCTGACCTTCAGCTCAGAAATAGCTGCACTATTTTTTTTTGTCTTCCAAAAAATGACTGCATAAAACAAACCCCCCCTTACAATTTCAGCCTCAATGTTTAAAGTTTGGCATCATGCAACTAGCTGAAAACATGGTCTCTCGACAAAAGATGTTAAACAACTGCTGCTACTCCCAACTTTGAAATCTATCCATGATAATAACAGGCTGAAGTGACCAAGGCTTCAGCTGTTCATCTCATTCCACGTGCCAGAAATATGCAGCAGGGAGACTTGCACTTTAATGATTTCTGCTAAAGTAGGTGGCAGACTCCCCTTTTCCTCCCAGAGCTGAACACAAATTGCAGAAGGGGACTCCCATGTACCCCTTCTCGCCGGCTGCTCTACCCAAACAGACCCAGATTAACTTCTGAGAGCTCAGCAAGCTTTGCCATCAGGGTGCTAAGGGGTTAAACCCAGAGCTGTGGGATGTAGCACTGCTTCCCCCCAAGCTCCTTGCTAAATGTACTGTGTGGTAACATCACAGGGAGCAGGAAAGGGAGATCTCCCCGCGCTGGATTGTTTGTCCAGCTGGCCCTTTCAGATGAGTTATTTACCCCCTCAGCAAGTCTAATTTGCTCCATTCCACCGTCTGTGATGTGCCCTGTGCTGGGTTTCGGGACTGGAGCCGTTCAGAATCGCAGGCACTGAGCCTCACCCAGCCCAGAGCTGCATTAGCAACATGGCTGGAATCACAAAGCACTGTGCAGTGCGAGGCTGGGCTCACTGCAGTCTCCCTCCTCCCAGATTTGGATCCACGTCCTTGCAGACAAACCTGGGCGCTGCCACCCTGTCACTGTGGCACCTTTGCAACACCTTACAGGGTCTTTGTGAGAGCAGGCTGGTGGAATAACCTCCAGAGCAGGGTATGGAATAAAGGAATGATGCAGTAAATACGATTCAAAGTTGGATCATAGAACCACAGAATGGCTTGGGTTGGAAGGGACCTTAAAGACCACCTTGTTCCACCCCCCTGCCCTGGGCACACACAACTTCCACCAGACCAGATAGATATATGTATATTGAGCAATCTATATATATGTATCTATATATCTATATATATCTATCACAAATATAATGCAAGGCTTGCCTTATGTATGAATTCATTTCTAGGTTACCAGCCTGAGCAGCAAGGTACCCCAATTCTGTGCTCCGTGTGACTCCCTTTCCCCACCTGTAAAGTGGTGGTGGTAAAGTGTCTCTGCTTGTGTAAAATAATTTGAGACCTTTGAGTGACAAAGACAACAGGAATGGTGTGTAGTCTTGCCATATAATGTAATGCCATGTATTATGGGATGCAGTTATAGCTGTTTAGCAGTCTAAGTCTGCTTCACAACTCCCTGCTGTTGCCATACACGTTTGCAAAGACACTTTTTTCCCTTCTTCTGCCTCTCATCACTCCACCTTTATAGCTGTTTAGCAGTCTAAGTCTGCTTCACAACTCCCTGCTGTTGCCATACACGTTTGCAAAGACACTTTTTTCCCTTCTTCTGCCTCTCATCACTCCACCTGCCTCCCCAAAACTTGATGTGTCTAAAAGCAGTGTCAGGCTGAGCTGAATCGCACACCAGGAGGGTCACAAGGTACTTTTTATTGTTTAGAAAACACAGGACTGGAGTTGTGGGGGCACATGTGTGGTGAGGAGGGGGTGTGCTGGGGTCACAGTCATTTCAGGACACAAAGCAGTGCAAGGTCTGTAGACAAATATACCTATCTGTGTGTGTGTATATATATATATGTATATATATAAAATTAGACATATATATAGCAGTGCAAGGTCTGTGGACACATTATACTACCTGGTGTGTAAATATATATATACAATATATATATATATATATATATTATATAAAAAATTAGACATATATATATATAAAATTAGACAACCAATGCAACTGGGGAAAAGAGATACTTTTTCTTTTAGAATGAATCATAGAATTAAGGATGGTTTGGGCTGGAAGGGACCTTAAAGTTCATCTTCCAACGCCCTGCCATGGGCAGGGACACCTTCCACTAGACCGGGTTGCTCAATTCCCCATCCAACCTGCCCTTGAAGGTTACCAAAACTCCCACCAAACCTCCCGCCTTTGGTCAAGGCTTTGGTCTGATGGTGCAGCGAGAGCATCTCCATCCAGAAAGGGAACTATAAGCAAAAGCACACCCCCCCCCCCACATAGGGACACTCCTGACGCAACGCCCAGGCGCGGAAGGGGTGCGATGCCCAGTGCCCAGTGCCCAGCAGGGGCTGGCCGAGGGTGTTCGTGTCCCACCCGAGCGGGGGCTGCGCCCCCAGAGCCCCCTCCTTAACGCGGCGATTTTTTCCCCCCCCTCCCGCGCGACGCCGCGCGCGGCGAGACCCGACGCCAACCCACAAGACTGCGCGCCGGGTGGGCGGAGCGCGCGGCGGCGGCGGGCGCTGTGTGTCGGGCCCGCCGGCGCGCGCGGCGGGCGGGAGGTGAGCGGGGCCGGGCCGGGTGCGGGGCGCCGGGGCGGGACGGGGGTGGGACCCCCGTGCAAACGGCGTGGCTGGCACCACGGCTCTCTGCGCTGCCCTGTGCCACCGGGCAGCGGCATCGCCCCGCTCCGGCACCGCGTGGGCGGCCGGAGAGCCGCGCATGGCCGCGGGAGGGAGGGAGAGATGCGGGGATGGACGGATGGAGGGATGGAGGGATGCAGGGATAGGGGGATGCAGGGATAGGGGGATGCAGGGATAGGGGGATGCAGGGATGCTCCCGGTCCCCGCCGACCCCCGTCCCGTCCCCGGGGTTCCCCGGCGGGCAGAGGTGTTTGCGGGACCCCCGGTCCCGTCCCCGCCCCGCGTGGGCCACTCGCACGTTCTCCTGCCCCGCAGCCGCCGGACCCCCGTCCCCGCCGCGCTCAGCCCTGCCCGGCTCCCGCTGGCCCCGCCGATCCCTGCGTGTCCCGGGGAAGCTCCGGCGGGCGGTGCGGGGGATGTGACACGCACCTGTCACAGGTGAGCTCATCCCTCGGGTGCCAGCGCATTTTGTCACCGTAACCCTGTCCTGCTCTTCCAGGGCTCCGGACGCTGAGCTGCCGTCCCGGCGCTGGGACCAGGGCACCTGGAGTGGGGCTGTGCCAGAACCAGAAGGGCCAAACACTAATTCCTGCATCGCCCGGCTTGCTTTTAATGTGAGTCTCCACGTTAAGCCTCTGACCTTTCCAGGAGGTGATGGTGAGGCCATTCCTGCTCTAACGTTGGAATATACAGAGGGCCAATATGGTTTTCCTGATTCTCAAAGTATCCCCATAACTCTTTCCTTCATGTATTACCTGTGCATGGCCTTTTAGGAGCCCAGCCACACTGCTTGTATCATAGAACCACCTTCCCTGAGTCGGAAGGGACCCAAAAGGATCATCATAGTCCAGCTCTTTTGGCTCTGCATCTGTTAATTATTTTTCAGTGGGGATGCAACAGTAACAAAACATCTTTTTCTTTTTTTTTCCCCCCCCCCGTACAAGATCTGAACTGAGCTCCTGTCAAACTGGAGGAAATGCACAGTCTAACTGCTGGGTTAAGCTCCCAAATGTTTTATATGGATAAGGCCCAGGAGTCTTTTCCTGAAGCCTGACTGAGCAACTTTGTTCTGGCCGGCGGGGGGGATTTTTTGAGTATTATTTTTTAATGTGAGCAGTGGTGATTAGCTGATATGAAAGCAGTAAACAAACATTGCTGGGTTTGCTGTGCTTTTTCTGGGCAGCGTAGCTCAATATTTTGCAATTGGGAGTGTTGTGAAACTGGCTTTCAGTTGGCTTGGAAGGACATGTGACTGAATCTGCCAGGAAGTTACTTGGCTAATTCTCTCCTGCCCTTTGGAAAAGCCTGACCCACCCAAACCCTTCCCACTCCACAGTGGGACCTCCTGAGGTCTCGTGCAGCATCTCAGGGACTGCAGCCTGCCAGGGTGCAATGGGCACTGTGTCACATGCCCCTGCTTCCTGGAACAGAGGTTGCTCAAACAAGTGTAAATACTGCCCCACTGCCCTGAGAAACGTTGCCACCTGAATTGTAACCCCACAGCAGGGGAAGGAAAACCAAATAGTTATTTATGCTGCAGGCAAAACCTTAGGAGCCACATTTCTGCCCCTCTGCAACTGCCAGTACTGTTTGCTGGATTCCTCAAGTGAGTTCATGGGGCTTAAAGAGCACGTGGAGAAGGGAGGGAAGTAGGGGAGGCAGCAGAAGGCTGGGGAGAGCTGATATGAGTTAAATTTACAGCCCCCAGTGTACCTTGTTGAAGCTCTCTGGAGGAGAGCAGTGGCTACTGGGCTGTCTCCTGAGGGACTGATGTGCCTGTGGGCATCACTGAGGCTGTTTCCTTGCACAGTGGGCTGCAGTTGTCAGCTAAAGTGATGCTCAGCTGCCCTGTTTCCGTGCAGGAAACAGGGAAGGAAAAGCCAAAGGAATTTTTATGCAAACTGAGAGAGAAGCCAGGGTGCCCAGAAGGCTCAGCACTGCACAAGAGCTGTCCTGCTGTCCTAGGAGGGCTCACTAAGATGCCCTTTCCCACTGCCACGGGGTTGTGGTGTTGGGACTGTTCCTTCTGAGAGTTGGACCTGGGGATTGTTCCCAGAAAGGCTCACTGGGATCAGCTGGAGACCTGCAGCACCCAGCTGAGCTCAGGTGCAAAGGTGAGGAGTCAGGAAGAGACTCTGGGAGCAGGAATTGCCACGTGTGCCTGTGTTTTGCCAGCTCACAAACAGCATCCAGGAGGTTTGGCCCAGCCAGCGTGGATGGGCTGAGAGCTGGGGTGTGCTGGGATGTTACTGGCTCAGGCACAATTCGTTTTTTCTCTGCTGTAATCAGGTCTTTCCTCCCATTTACCAGAAAGGGAGCAACCTGCCTTATCTCTCTTGCTCACCCACCCACTGGTCAGAGACTCTGCCACACACCAGTCCCTGCAGGAGAGAGATCTGCACTGGGGAGAAGACACATTTCCAGCTCCTCTTGCCACTGTGGTCTCTGAAGCTCCTGTGTTACAGGTGAGTCTGCTGGGGAGAGAAACACAAGATTTATACAGACCAGTTCAAGCTGCAGACAGGGAGAGATGTTCAGATGTTCCTTGTTATTATTTAGTTATCCTTTAGCTAATCCTTTAGCTAATTTAGGTCCTTTAGCTGCTTTGGATCCTGTGTTGATTCAGTGATGAAATAGTGGATTTTCTGGGAGCTTTCCATGGGGAAAACCAGTGAAGAGCTCAGACATCTGTGCTTCATCCCTCTGCCATTCAGGGGGAGCAAGGTCCAGGCCTTTTGCTCCAGGCTAGGAAAGACAATCCTGAGTGAGCCTGGGCAGATAAAAGCAAGGAGCTTTTGGTTCTGGGGCATCTGTGCAGCTGTAACTGGAGCAATGGAGCCAGGGATGTTTTTCTTGCTGACTGTGAATGTGTGAATCTGATGAGACACTTTTCAGAGTCATATCTGCCCGCAGAAGGTTCATTCTCATACCCAAGATCCATTTCTCAGTGGTGTGGTCATGAAACTGCCATTTTAAAATGGTGTAATCCTTCCCCAGTGCAAAGCCTAGTAGTGAGACTGCAACTGCACCAGCACATAAAAGCCTCTTACTGTCAAAATAGGGCTGGTTTTCCTACACAGGTAAAATTAAAAGATATCTATTTATTGACCAGAACCAAAAGTTTTTAAAGAAGTTAATTATCTCGTGTGCTGTGAAGGCTTTGCTCCAACTAAACAGAAAGTGAAACTAAGGGAGTGAGAAATCCATAAGAGCTTCTGACATAACATCTGATGGAATAAGAACTGCACAGTGGTTTAGTCACTCACTCCAGATTATCTCTCATGAGATGTAAAGTCATTACCATGTTTCTAGGTATAAGAACTAAATGTTTCTTTTCTCTTAAAAGCAGCTTTATTTTGAATAAGTAAGAGTGAGCAAAGGGGCTTTTTGGTCAGGGATTCCAGCTGTCCCTGTCTGCAGGGGTTTGAATGGGGGCTGAGTGGAGAAGGTGCTGACCTGCTCTTCAGTGATGGGAGGTTGAGGGAGGCAGAACACAAACCCCACGTTCTCCCCTGGCCACATACATGGCCACCACGGGGCACATCTAGACTGGCTCATGTCTAGACTCAATTTAAGGACTAAACTTCTTCCCCTGTGTTGCTTTATCACACCAGTCTCCCAGCTGCTCCTCAGAACCCAGTTCAGCTCTGTTCCCAAGCGTGCTTGTGCACATGAGTCATTAAAGGGTGTCCTAAAGAGGAGCCTGTGCACTGGGACTGCTGGTGGTCGTGTTTGCCTCTGAGCTGCTCTCACAATATTGACTTGAAGCCATGCCAAGGCAGAATAACACTATTTGAGCAGTCCCAAACAGGAGGCTGTTGAAAGCAGGGCTTAATGTGCAGGCACATATGTCCAGTGTGCAGGCACGTGTGTTCAGTGTGCAGGCACATATGTTCAGTGTGCAGGCACGTGTGTTCAGTGTGCAGGCACATATGTTCAGTGTGCAGGCACGTGTGTTCAGTGTGCAGGCACATATGTTCAGTGTGCAGGCACATGCGTTCAGTGTGCAGGCACATGTGTTCCTTTGTAGCCAGCTCTGAAATTTGTGTTAAAATGGGCTCCAGTTTCACAATCTAAAGGCACTGACACCCCTGCATTAACTCAGCTGTGGGAACAATGCACATGCTACCCAAATACCTTGGGCACACGCTGCCTTCCACTTCTTGGTGTGCATGAGGAGGCTCTTCAAGAACCCAAATCACGGAGGGGAGGAGGGACTGTTGGGTGGAGGGTGCAGGCAGAAGTCCCTGGCTCTTCAGCCATGGGAAAGCAGGTACCTTGCTTTGTGTTTTGCAGAGTTATAACATGGATTGGCATGTTTTCTTTTCTGTTCTTGTCTTCTAGTGTTCCTGGGTCTGCCCCTTCTCTCCCAAGATGCTGGGAAGGGTCCTGTGTGCAGCATTGTTCGTGGGAGCCTTGCAGTCCCTGGCTAAGGCGTCCCAGGGCCACATCTCCGTGGTCCTGCTGGGAGCCACGGGTGATTTGGCCAAGAAGTATTTGTGGCAGGGTCTGTTCCAGCTCTACATGGACCAAGTGAGCAATGGCCACAGCTTCACGTTCCACGGGGCCGCGCTGACGGCTCAGGAGCCGGGGGAGAGGCTGATGTTTGAGGCGCTGAAGAAGCTGTCCTGCCCCCTGGACGAGGCTCCCAACAGGTGTGCTGTGCTCAAGGACCAGTTCCTGAAGCTGAGCCAGTACCACCAGCTGAGTAGTGCCGAGAACTACACCGCCCTGAGCAGGGAGATCGAGGCCCTGCTGCGCCAGGAGGGGCTGAAGGAGGCTGGGAGGATCTTCTACTTCTCAGTGCCACCCTTCGCCTACATGGAGATCGCCCGCCACATCAACAGCAGCTGCAGACCTCCCCCGGGGGCCTGGCTGAGGGTGGTGCTGGAGAAGCCCTTTGGCCATGACCTGGAGTCGGCCCAGCAGTTGGCTGCGGAGCTGACGGGCTTCTTCAGGGAGGAGGAGATGTACCGGGTGGACCACTACCTTGGCAAACAGGTGAGCAGCTGGCAGGGCACAGCCCCCTGCCAGGCTGGGGGGGCTGGAGGCTGGGAGAGTGCTGGGTGTCAGTTCTGCATCTAATGGGAGTGTTGTTCCCCTCTCAAATTCAGGCAGAGCCTCCCAGTGTGATCCCAAGCCTCATGGAATCCTGTGCTGTTCCTCTTCTGTCCTGTGCTGCTGTCCATCCTCTTAGAGAGCAGAGGAGATGTGCAGACCAAAGCAGGGCTTTCTCCTGTTGGAGTGATGAGGGTCCCTTCTCCAGAGGGAGGCCAGGGTGTAGGGTTGAACTCTGTATGGGTCTGAAGTAGAGATGCAGAGTTTATCTGGTCTTCTCACCAAGGTCGGGGGTTTGATTTCGCTGAGTAACCAGCACCCTTTCCCTCTCACAGTTCTCCCATCTCATTACTCACAGGCCTCTCTGCTTAGCTGTGCCTTCTGGAAGCAGTTTTTGATTTGATATGATAAGGAGCTGATGGGATGTCAGTTTTATGGGATGCTTAGGAGAAGGTTTCTTCCTGCCCTGTGTTCCACTCCGGCCTGCTGCAGGGACAGCTCAGGGTGTGGAGCTGCGTTGTCCCCGAGGGAATGTGTCCAAGGACATGCCATCCTTGTTTCACAGGAATGTGATGTCACATTTTGAAAGGAGCCTGTTCCAGCCGTGGCACTGTGGCCAGATTTTACTGCATGTCCAGCTGCAGGGGGAGCATCTCCACTGAGAGGGGGGATTTCTTCTGTTTCATTTTTTGGTTGTGGTTTTTTTTTTGTGTCCCAAAAAGAGCAGATGGCTTTAGTGGTGTAGCATTTCAGCACTTTGGAAGTGTACATTAGTCCCAGGATGGTCTGACTCAGCCCTTTGTCCTTTGACAGATATAAACTGAGTGCCTTGCAATTTGTAGTTCAGCCTTTTTTCACATGAAACCTCAAAATGCCTCAGAAAGACCTTTAATGTCTGCTCTGGACAGTCACTGGCAGCCCCACTGTGCATCCCTGCAGGCTCTCTTGCTGGTTTTCTCTTCTCTGACCCACTCTGCTCTCTGCTGTGCTGCCTGTCTGCTGGCACATCCCAGTGCTGGATGGGGCAGAGATGTTGTGCCAGAGATATTGTGGGAGTCTGGTGAGTTTTTATGGGATCCTTGACTTTTTCCCTTCACAGGCTGTAGCCCATATCCTGCCTTTTCGAGATCAGAACCGACAGTTTCTGGATCCGATTTGGAACCGACATCATGTGGAAAGAGTGGAGGTTGTCCTGAAGGAGACTGTGGATGCTAAAGGTTGGTGAGGAGAGTGTGCAGAGTGTGCAAGGTGAATGAATGAGAAGGAGAACTGGCAGGTTCATTAGTTATGTGAAAGTGGTCCTTGAGGTAGTGCTGGTACAGAAATAAAACCCGTAAGGTATGCTGCTCTCTGGAGATAGAGGGGGACTGTCCTACACTTCCTGTGCTAGAGACTGACTCACTTCCAGGTAGTGTTGCTGCTTCCAAGAAAAGATTCCAATTGCAGTTTGTCTGGGAGCAGGGGCAGAATCCCCCACCTTTTTGTGCTGCAGAGCCCTGGGGACATTGCACCCAGCTTTCCATCCTGATTCTTGGTAAAAGGCACTAGATTTGGAATTGATGCAATCTAAGGCCACTTCAGTTTAGTGCAGCCATCCTCTGGTTGTTGAAACAACAACAACCCTTTTGTATTCCTGTCCTGTTAGCTACCAAGCTCACCCTGAGCATACCTTTGTGCTGTTCCTTGGAAGGTGCTCTTGCATCTCTTGCCTGAATGTTGCTCATCTCAGCTAATCGGTGTCAGTCCAAGTGCCCGGGTCACTCTGTGTTTGCCTGCCTGTTTCTTTCCCTTCCTCTCTTGTAAGTGAGAAAGAGCATTGCAGAGAGAAAAAATCCAAGCCCAGAGCTGCCAGCATGGGTCTCCTGCTGAAGGACACGGCTGCATTCCCTCCCTGCAGTGCTGCAGCAGCCGCTCTGCAGTGCTCAGCACAAAGCTCCCTGGGCTGGACTGCCACCCGCAGCACTTTGGGCACGGCAGGTGCCCTCAGTTCTGCAACATCAGGGCTGCTTCTCCACTCACTTTACCTGCTCCCTCCTTCCCTCCCTGCCTCCCTCCCTCCTCGCTCTCTGAGCCACCACAAACCAGTAATGCAGTTCTATCAAACTCGGAGTGATCTCCGGTTTGGCAGCCCAGACCTCACCCGGGCCTGTTTCTGGGAGAGGGACACACTGCAGGGTAACAAAGGGGGGAAGTGTTGTCTCTGCACAGCCCCAGCTACACCCTGTGCCCTCCCTGCTCTGAACAGCTTTGTAATTTTTCATTTGGCGTCTTTTTTCCCCTGTTCAGCTTCAGCTGGCAGCCTGGCTCCCAGCGAGTCTGCAGCATTGATTCCACTAATGAATGTGCCTTTGGATTAGAGCAGAGGAGAGAAATGTATCAATCAATAGGGGAAGCCTATGGGTGATGCAGTCTGCAGCCTGCTGCTGCTGGATTACACAAAGGCATCTGCTTGAGTCTCTTCATAAGTGCATTGTCCTTCTCCCCCTGCTCCCACCTGCATGAGAAGCCAGGCAGGGAAAGGGTTTTGTGCATGAAATTTTGTCTCCCAAGGGCATGGCTCAGCCAGAGCCTTCTGAGGACAGGAAAATCAGGGGAAAGGGGCAGTGGAGAGCAGTGCTCATTGCCAGGGCACAGCTGCTGCTGTTCTGGGGAGCTGGCGTGTAGCTGTAGAGCTGTTGGGGTCCCTGCTCTGACCCCACTTTCCAGCCACTCTGACAAAGCTTTTGTGTGGAACTGCCTGTTGTGTGGAGTGCCAGACCCAGGGCTGTGGCTGCAGAGCTGCCTTCTGCTCTGTGCACTCGGGACTGTCAGGCACAGCATGACTTCTCCTGGGTTTAGGCTCTTTAAGCACCCAAAAAGAGGATTGTGTTTGGCTCTGGGGAGGACAAGCAGTCCCATGGGGACCTTTTATCTTTATTTTAGTGTAGAATCGTAGAATGATTTGGGTTGGAAGGAACCTTTGAAGACCATCTAGTCCAACCCCCTTGCCATAAGCAGGGACATCTTTCACTAGAACAGGTTGCTCAAAGCTTGAACACGTCCAGTGACGGGACATCCACAACTTCTCTGAGCTTGGTGGCTTCAAGTTAATTGTTGGGCTGGGAGAAGAGGTGCAAACCAGTCAGGGCTTGTTCTCTTTGTTCTTGGCACACACATTACACATGCAGAGGACAAAGCTGCAGGAGAACCACGTCAGTTTAAATGCATCTTCCCTCCTCCTTGTCCTCAGGCCGCACCAGCTTCTACGAGCAGTACGGGGTCATCCGGGACGTGCTGCAGAACCACCTCACAGAGGCCCTGATGTTCCTCATCATGGAGCTCCCGGCCAACGTGAGCAGGGCAGAAGAGGTTTTGCAGCACAAGCTGCAGAGCTTCCAGTCCTTGTGGGGCCTGGAGAAGAACAGTGCCGTGCTGGGCCAGTACCGGGCGTACGCCAGCCAGGCCCAGGAGGAGCTGCAGCAGGCACAGGACTACGTCAGCACGACACCAACCTTTGCAGGTGAGAGTTTGGGCTGGGCCCTGGAGGGGGGAGTAGTCTAGAGCTGAGGAGAGCGGGAGATGTGAGTCCTTGTGTGATGATACCAGCTCCATGACCCTGGACCTCACTGCTGGCACTGAGATGTCTCCAGGCATCCACCAGCATGACTGGGAGCTGGAACAAGACAACACTGTTGTCATGTCAGCTACTGATCCAGTGAATGGATTTTCATGAAGTCGAGTCTGCAGCTGAGGGGTAAAGCTCTGCAGTTCTCTGTGATGAACGAACCATGAGATTACCTCTAGCCATTCTGGGTCTTCTGAACATTAAAGATACTGTCTGAATTATGTTCATGTTCAGAAAACTGGTTTCCTACAAGATTAAAGGAGGCTAAACAAGTGGGATACCTGGGAGGAAGCACAGCAGGGTAACTGGAGAGCAGTTAGGTAATGAAGTCAGGAAAGGGTTGAATGTGGAGCAAGAGACACGGCGGCTGCCAAAATTTCTGGGACCTGAGGAAGGAGAATAATGGGTAGGTGATAGAGATCCCCCCCAAAACTGTTTGCTGTTCAGGTTTGATTTGGTAGCTGAGCTCCCTGTCATTTCAGGTGTGCTGATCCACAGTGACAACCTGCGGTGGGAAGGGGTCCCTTTCCTCCTCACCTCTGGGAAGGCTCTGGATGAACGGGTAGGTTATGCCCGTGTTCTCTTCAAGAACAGGGCCTACTGCACTCAGAGTGAGACTCTGAGGGATGCAGGGCACAGCCAGTGTAAAGCCAAGCAGATCATCTTCTACTTCGGGCACGGGGCTCTCAACACCCCTGCGGTGCTTGTGAGCAGGAACCTTTTCCGGCCTGTCATGCCCAAAGACAGCTGGAAAGAAGCCGTGGCTCAGTCGGACCTGCACATTTTTGGACAACCACTGTCTGATTACTATGTGTACAGCCCTGTGAAAGAGAGAGATGCCTACTCTGTCCTCATCTCCAACATCTACCACGGCAGGAAGGATTTCTTCATCACCACGGAGAACCTGCTGGCCTCCTGGGGCTTCTGGACGCCGCTGCTGGACAGCATCTCCCACCAGCCCCTGCGCCTCTACCCCGGGGGCGTGGAGAACCAGCACCTCCTCGACTTTGAGATGGTGAGTGGGGGACTGGCATTCACCCTGGCAGAGCCAGCGGAGCTGCTGAACCCCACCAGGCACATGCCGAGTGATTACAAGGCAATCCAGTCCAAATATCGGCAGAGTCCCCTGGTCTCGGCGTGGTCCGAGGACCTGATTTCCCAGCTGGCTTCCGACATGGAGGAGGCAGCAGTCAGGAGTGTGGCACGCTCCGGGCAGTTCCACCTGGCCCTCTCAGGGGGCTCAAGCCCAGTGATCCTGTTCCAGCGGCTGGCAAGGCACCACTACGGCTTCCCCTGGAAGCACACCCACATCTGGCTGGTGGACGAGCGCTGTGTCCCCCTCACCGACAGCGAGTCCAACTTCTTCAGCCTGCACAGCCACCTCCTGCAGAGCGTCAGGGTGCCCTACTTCAACATCCACCCCATGCCCGTGCACCTCAACCGGCGGCTCTGCGTGGAGGAAGACAGAGGCACAGAGCTGTATGCCCAGGACATCGTGGCCCTGGTGGCCAACGCCAGCTTCGACCTGGTGCTGCTGGGGGTGGGCACCGACGGCCACACGGCCTCGCTCTTCCCCCGCTCGGAGAACGGGCTGGAAGGGGCTCCCACTGTGGTGCTGACTGAGAGCCCTGTCAAACCTCACCAGAGGATGAGCCTTAGCCTACCCCTCATCAACAGGGCCAGGCAGGTGTTTGTCCTGGTTTTGGGGAAGGGGAAGCACGACATCACCACCCTGCTGAGCAGGGTGGGCCACGAGCCGACAAAGTGGCCGATCTCGGGCGTCAGCCCCAGCTCTGGCCAGCTGGTCTGGTACGTGGATTATGAAGCTTTGCTTGGGTGATGCCTTCACAGTGTCCCTCCTCCCTTGTCTGCGTGGCCTTTACAGCCTGGATTTTCCTACACAATGTCCATGTTTTTCTGTTGCCAGCGGCAGCTTCATCTCTGACGGGCTCCTCAGAGCTTCTGGGATATCCGTGGCCTGCAGCGCCTCTGACATTTGAGCCTGAAGGGAGCTGGGCTCAGTGTTCAGAGCTCAGGAGGAGCCAGTGCGGCATTTTTGGCTCTGCCAGGGATTCTGACTGTGACTTTGGACAAATTACCTCACCCTGAAGTGCCTCAGTTTTCCTGTCAGGCGTTTTTGCTTATTGGCATTTAACTACCTCGCAGGCACTACAGGAGACTTGTTAAATTACCTGCCAAATTTTTAAAAAGTTTCATGTAATTCTCAGGCTAAGAGACAATAATAACATGTTTATCCTGTGCCCTGCTCAGTCTGGCTGGGCCAGAGTCCTTGTCTCAGTGAAAGGAGGGTTGTGTGCACAGGGATCTGGTGTCAACCAGGCTCTGACTGTGCCCTCCTGGGAGCACGTTTGGCTTTTGTGCCATGTGGCCCCTAAATTCTGACACTGATTTGTGAGCTCACTGCAGTCTTGAGCCTTTGCAACCTGCCCAGCAGCAGAGGCTGAGTTTAGAAGCACTAATTTGCTGCTTTCATTAAGTGGATGGCTGATACAGGGGGGATGGGGAAGGAAGACAAACTGCTTTTTAGGCTGTTAAAATAATGGGGACAGGGTGAGGAATATGGCAGCTCACAGAGCTGTTGTTTGCCAGCAGTGCAATAATTATTGAGGGAAAAGCTTGGTGTTCAGAGGAGTTGGTGGGCTTAGCTAGCAAAAAAATGTTTTCTTTAGCTGTCTTTGCCTCATTCTCTGAAATGAACTTTTCTCTGTCCTCAGAATTGAAGCTTGAAGCATCACACGGTGGCTTGTAGAATTTCTGTGGGAGGCAGCTTTATAAACTCCCAACATATCCATGAGTACAGCACACACTGAGGTAGATCCACTGTTTGCAGATGGTGGTGGTGGTGTTTGAACTCGTGGGCACTGACTTACGAGGGAGGGGATTTTCTCTGCACACATCCCTTAAGGCACACGGAACCAGCAAAGTGCACCTCTGACAGCACAACGTGAGCTGGTTGTGGGAATGTGTAGTTCTGCTGCTCACAGGGAGGGTTGGGGACATCCAGTCCTACCCAGAGACCCCACTGTCCCCTTCCTAATCTTCTAATGTTCACCTTCCCAGGATGCTGCCACGCATGAGGCGTGCCCTGTGCTTTCAAGGTGTCCCCAAATGCTCCGTGATCTCCTCCAGCGGGTTATTTACCTTTGGATTAGTGCCTTAACTGCTCTGGTTTGACAGCTGGGATGGCTGGTTATCCCTCTTTTGTGGGTGCCTGTGACTAAGTTTGCTCCTGCCTGTGTCCTGGTTGCAGGCAGGATTAACCAGAGGGTGAAAATAAACCCCAGGGGAGGAGAGGAGAACAGGGAGCAGGAGGAAGGTGAGCTCTGCAGGCTTTGCTGCAGGACTTGCTTGTCCAGTGGAGTCTGGAACAAGAGCACAAGTCCAGGAGTTCATTGGAATAACCCTCTCTGTAGAGGAGTGGTAGCAAACAGTGATTCCAGAATATACCACAGTGGCAGGAACAGCTGTGCAGAGGAACAGGGTTTGGGTCTGGTACATCCATGAGTCCCAACATCATTTTTTATTTTTAAACGAAAAAATCCATTAACTTTTATCCAGGTCTTTTGTGTTTGGTATAAGGGAACAAGTTCTAATGAAAAATTGACCTATATGAGAGTAACTGTTTTGTTATGAATGACAGGATTTATGACTGTGTTACAGGTGACTGTGGCATTGGTGTTTTCCTGGTTTTGCACACTTTCTTTTTAATATCTTGCTGGCACCTTTTGAAATAAATACTAAGGGGTTTATTTGCACTTTTAAGTAAGCACATATTTTTTTTTCCCCAGGGAGCCTCTCTTCTTTCCAGCTGAAAATAGTGTTTATTTGTGAAGTCTCTATCTAGTGGGTCATCCCAAAATTAATCCCAGATTTTATTAAAATCCATTGAAAGCTTCCACATGTTTTCCTCAGTGAACACAGCTGTCTGAGTTGGTTGGTTGGGGAGTTGGAACTGCATTTTATTTTTACACAGATAACTCCCTTTAAACTCTTTAATAATTAGCATTTGCCAAATGAAAAACAAGTATTTTTGAATATACAAAATTTATGACTGGAAAGAGAGATACTGTGGATAGGAAGAAGGGTTAAATGAGCAACAAATCTGATGAGGAGGAATGGTAGAAATCCACTGGGCTCTAGGCCAAGGAAGCAGTGCTATTTTTATTTTGTGAAAGCTATAAATAGGAGGTGTGCACCTTCTTGAGAGCTTGTATTAACCTTTCTTTGCAAAAGCAACTCCATGGAGTAATTTCTTACGGTCTGTTTCTCCTTTAAGTGATTATTGATACCAATTTTATTAATTTTTTAAATGTCAAGTGCATTCCTAGAATTCAATGGTATGATTATTTATATGTTTTACAGAAAACTAACACTGGAAATAATTCATTTTTCACTTCAACTTTTATAATTCAAGTTGTAAAATCTTTTTTTTTTTCCAATGAGCAAAGTTTTGTGATTCCTTTCATGTTGTTTAAGGAATAAAAGAGAATTATATTTATAGAAAATAAATAATTTTTAACAAGAAGTGCCTTTTAATTTCTTCCAAAGATGGGTGGTCATTCTGTTTTTTTTCCCTCTCCTCTCGGTGAGTGAAGTTTTAGGGTTTTAGTTGTACAAGGTGGACAGTGTAGCTGGTGTTGAATGTTCACTCTGACTCCTGGTTTTTTTGGTGTCTCATCCAAACAAGGCCAGGACTTTGCAGAACAGAGGAACAGCCAAAGCCCTTTTAAGGTGAGAGGATGGGATCACCCAGTGCTGTGCAGGGTCCTGAAAGGGCCAGGCCTGGGGAAAGCCTCCCCTGGTGCACATTTACTCCCTGAGTTGCATTTCCATGGATACTGTCAGCACAGGACAGAGCTGCTCGAGAGCACAGAGTTTACAGATTTGAGCTCTGCTCTGGTCAGAGCAGCTGAAGTTCAAGCACAAGCTGTGCTGTGGCTCTGGCTGGGAGGGCACTGTGGGCATCCCAGAGCAGAGTCCTGCCCTCCAGTTTAGCTGATGCCCAAATGCCCCTGTCCAGAACCAGCCACCTCCTCACCAAAAGGAAAATCTCACCTGGCACCTCCATTCCGCAGGAAGAACGGGCACAGCCTGGGAAAGGGGAGGAGCAGCACAGCAGTTTCGTCCCAGTGCCCCAGGGGAAGGCTTCGTTTTCCCGGCAAAAGGAGGATGGGAGGATTTAAATCAGATGGTTTCTTGCTGCAGTCTTGCTGATTCACAACTGCTCCTTCCCCTGCATGCCACTGTCACTCCCACTGTCACTCACACACTTGGGGGTTTTCGGTGGATTCCAGCAGAGTGTTGCTGCAGTACCACGGGTGTGGATCTTCTCAGTGTCCCAGTCCTCTCCAGTGCTCCCCTGGGTGTCCAGGTACTTTCTGGTGCTGTTGGTAATGCTGAATTATCTAAGACACCTATTCATTTGAAGATGGGTCTGCAAGTGAGGAGATTTAACAGTTAAATGCAACATTTAACATAGGGCTGGGGCAGTATTTTCCTCTATAGGTTTTTCCTATTAACATCAGAATTTTAATTCTAGTTTAGAGATAGTTTTGTTCCAGTTTACATTGCACATCACTGAAGAGAGATATTCCAGCTAGAACAGGATCAGTGAATCCTCCCCAAATGCAGGGAGCAGAGGCAGTGGTGAGAAAAGCAGCAAAATTTTCAGTGTCTTAATGCTTTTTTCAAACAAATCTTTTGGTGCTGTGCTCGACTTCTCCTTTGGCTGCAGCTCAGGGCGATCCTTAGCAGGATCTGTGCTCCGGATTCATGGCCTGCCTTAGCAGGGACGTGGTTTCTTGCCTTCCTCTCCCCGAAAAAAGGATGATGAAAATGTGGCCGCATCCTGAAAACGGGCAAGGAAGGAGACGGAGGGGAGAGAGCGAAGAAGAGGAGCACATTTCAGGAGCCTGGGCGGTCCCGAGCCGAGCTGCCTGGTGAGATGTCTGTGGGTTATGTGGATGGATCCGGCTCGTTCCAGCTGCTCCCCCTGCAGAGAGCTGGCATGAGGTCCTGTAGCAATGCAGCACCGGGTTCCCCTGCAGGCACCGCTGCGGTCCGTGCCAGCCCGGTGCCCTCCAGCTGCTCCCTGCGGCGGGACGTGCTGGCTCCCTCCCCTCCCCTCCGGCAGATCGCTCTGTGGAGAGGAATTTCCCGCAGAAACTATGTCCTGGTGGCGCTCCGACCAGACATCGCCTCATTTTTTCCTTAAACAGGGCTCCCTTTTTGTAGGCATCTCCTTCTCCCCAGAACAATCCGGGTTCTGTGTGACTGTGGCTGTCGCTGAAACGAGACCTGTGCGTGGACACAGACTGGCAGGCAGGATCCTTTCTAGGCAGGATCCCAGGCTATTTTTAACAGAATTCCAGCATTTTTTTTTTCGTGCTTTGCTTTTCTTGAGGTGGGTAAGAAGAGCAGTTGGCACAGGGTTCTGTGTGCTTGGAGGGAGGAAGACAGAGAGGCCGAGAGATGGGAGGGGGGAATGGAATGGGAGCTCAAATCTCTGCCTCATCCAAGTCTGGAGCTGCAGCCAGGACCAAGTTTAGGCTATTTCCCCACATGAAGAGGGGAAACCTGGGGTCAGATGTTGGGGAAAAGATCAGCTTTCATTCAGGGAGAGGGAGGAAATGGGAGGAAGAGACCAAATACTCTGTGTCTGTCTAAGGTGTGCATATCCATTTGGGAATGTGCTCGTGGGGTGGACCTGATTGATGTTAAACAGCTTAATTTGGGAAAAACAAAAGGTCTGCAGCAAAAGGGAGGGGGAAAAGCCAAGGATGACTAGGATTCAGCTGACTGTCTGGATCCTGCATCATCCCACAGCTTTCCAGGGAGGCAGCTTGGTGGTGGTGCAGCACCACGCTGTGTGCCCCGTGGTAGGATTGCTTAGGGGTGGGAGGAGTCAGGACACCTTCCTCGTGTTCCCAGAGCCATGGGAATTGCTGGATCGTGCTTGGAGCAGAGCTGAAGGGGCAGGACTCCATCGCTGACTCACTGGGGGTGAGTCACCCTCTTGCCTGGGTTCCCTTCTCCTCTCACACGCAGCGACAGTAAATCAGCTACCTCGTGGGGATGTGGAAGGTTTGGAAGAGGCTGGAGGAGAGGCTGCTGGAGAGCTTCATCCTACATCATCCCTGTGGTGTGTATCCAGTCATGTTCATCAAACAATATCAGCCAAAGCACTTGCTGGGAACAGCAGCAGCCGAGATCTTTCCAGCACAAAGGCAGGGCCTGCTCTTATTGCTGTTATCTGCTGGAAGCAGAGGCTGCCTGGCACCTCCTCTCCCAGCAGCTGTGTTTTGACAGGACCAAAGTGTCTGACAGAGCACCCACCCCCATGCTGCAGGGGGGACATCGCTGCGGGTGTCTTTCCTCAGCTCCTCTCTGGAAGCTCTTTAGGTGTCTGTCAGTGAAGAGGTGCTCTGGAGACAGGTCTGCCAGCAGCAGAGGGTGCTGCTTCCTCGTGCTGCAGGAGCTGCTGGGAACTGCTTTTCCCAGCCCTGTCCTGCAAAAGGAGTGTTTTCCAGAGGCACAGACCAACTCAGCTGGGCCTCTGACACCGGCTCCTCCGCTGGCCCTTGAGCCACACACGGTGCAGGGCTGAGCACTGATCTCCCGTGGCACAGCGAGCTCTCTGGCCAGCCTGCTCTCCCAGGAGCTCCTCCACGGATGCTGTTCCTGTGTTATCCTGGTTGCTACCATTTTCAGTTCATGGCTATCCATCAAAAAGGCAAGGAACTAATTTTTCTGCTTCCCCACTTCTCATGCACAGGCTGTGACCATGTCCTTAGCTCCCCATGTACAGTGCAGTTGACACAAGGAGTGTTGGGACGTGGCTTTTTTCCTGCACCTGCAGGACTTGTGTCAGCCAGAAAGGTCACTGTGATTTTAAGGGGGTGTTACTTCTCATTAAGAGGTAGCCACGTCTGTAGGACATGCACCCTGGAGATAACTGGTGTTGTAAGGGTTGCTCCAAAAAGAACTGGAAGTGGAGTATCTTCTACGTCCAAGTGCTCCAGCCATGTATTTCCCATTCTTTAAGGCATCTTCCCATCCAGCACCCTGTGCTGAAGTGGAAAGGCAAAGGAGAAGTGACAGGAGACGTCACAGCAAGCCTCTGCTTTCCAGGTGAATGGAAACCAAAATATCCTGGTTCCACTTTTGTTTTGTTTTGTGTTTGTTTGGGGTTTTGTTTGTTTGTTTTTGGAAAAGCAGTTTAATTTCATTCCACAGCCTCATTTGCTTGTGTTGCAGTGTGCAAAGTGTTTTGTGTTGACACCTCAGTTCACGAGAAGAGACTAAAAGGAAGATGACTACTTTTTCTTTTTCCTGCAAAGTGTCCCTGGGGTTTGCCTCTTTTCCCTCCCCTGTCCCACCCTCTTTTACTCCCTTTCCCACCACATTTAGCCATCTTCCAGCGGAGGAGGGTTTGTTGATTGTCCTCTAAGCAGGCTTGGCAGGATTTCTACCTCGTGAGGCTGCTGTTTTCACAGCCTGTCTCTGTGTTCTGCAGCACACTGGGTTACTTTGGCTTTGTAGCTGCACATTACAGACGCTCATTGTTCACTATCTGTTGCATTGTCTCCCTCAATTCCCACAGGCAGAGCCTGCATGCAGCACGTACATGTTTCCGGGCAGAGTGTTTGCTCTCTCGCTCTCTCTCTCTCTCCCCTCCTCTCTCCAGGGCACAGAAAGCTGTGTGCTTTCTGCCTGCCTGTCTTTGTACACCCCTTCCAAATGCAAAGCAATAGGATCCCCTTCATTGCTTCAGTCTACCAGGCTCCTGCTGCAAGGTCAGTATCAGTCAGGCATAAAACACATCTACAAAGTCTGTACCAGCCTGAGAGTCTGTGCTGGGAGCCTGAAGGATTTAGATGCTTAACTTCAGACAGTCAAAAGGGACCCATTTTCCAGAATGTGGATGCTCATCCACTTCCAGATCCCAGAGCTAATCTACAGTACTGAATGCTGGCCACAAGAAAGCAGGCATGCCAAGTCATTCCTCCTCCCACCTTCCTTTTAATAATCTTAGCATAAATTCACAAGGATGGGAGCTGGAAAAGTCTCTGCTAATCCAGGCTCCATCCCCAGTTAGCTATCCATAAAGACTTAGAAGGATTCCATTGCAGGCCATAAACACTGGCCTGTGTCAGTCACCCCCCTCTGCCACTGTTTGTGCTGTTGTTTGAGATACAGAGAGTATTCAAAGCAAGTGATTGAAGATTAGCAAATCCTGCTTCTTAAGGAAGCAAGAAAGTCAAATATTAGGGAAATAAAAGGAGACAAGATTCCGTAGGAGCTGTGATCTCATCTGGCGAGAAGCCACCACAAAGCTGAAAAGTTCTTCTTCAGCACTTGTCACGTCTGGTTTCCTCCCTGCTGCTCTTACACCTCCTCCACCCCACTTCTCCCTCTTGCTGTAAGGAACAGGAATCTCTGAGCAGGAAACCCTTGCTCACCTGGAACTAGCACACAGGAAAATGCAAGACTGTGAGTGGCCCTCTAAGAAACTCCCATCCGTTGATGGCAATGTGCCCCAAGGTGCCCAGGGAGAGGGAAAAGATCCCAGTGCTGAGCAGGGCAGGGAGGCAGGTAACAGGAGTCAGCACAGCAGCTGAATTCACAGGCAGACTCCCACCTGCTGAGCCTCCTGTAGAGTTCTCAGACATCATTCACAACTTTCTTGGACTCAGTAGTGACACTGCTGCTACAGAAGGTGCTGGTGCTGTGCTGAGCCTGTGGAGCTGTGGCTTCTCAGGCCAATGAGAAGCTGCTTTTGAGTCTCCATGAGTGAGATCTTGGGCTTCCCTCAGCATCCTGGCTCTGGCCATTGTCCTGTCACTCCACTGAGTCAGAGCAGATGGGCAGGCAAAGGTCTCAGGGAAAGAGAAAATTTCCCCATCCATATATCTGGACATCAAGAGCTACTGTCACTCACCTAATTAACCACTGCCTCCCCTCTGCCTTTCCACCTTATGAATCCACTCCAGCCTTTGCCCCACTCCCACCAGTCAGGTCTCACATTACAGTAGTCACCCACCTTGACAGTGCACTCAGAGTAGGTGCACTTCAGTGAGTGTGGTAGACTGATTTTCTGTAAAGGAGAATCTGGTCCACAGAGCAGCAGTTCTGAGCAGTCCTGAAGTTTCCCTGGACAACACTCCAGTTTGTCTGGCTCTCCAGCTAACGGATGCCTGGAGCATTCCTCTAACAGCTTCAGTATTGGCAGAAAAGACTGGGGTGACTGGAGTGGGTCTTTTGAACAGTGGAGATCAACTGAGAGAACTCCCCACTCTCCACAAAGAAAGTGGGTTGGCACAACAAGCTGCAAGTGTGCTGCCAGAAAACACTGGGGCTGGTCTGCAGAGTCAGGATCCTTCCTCAGCTGCCTCAGAGCAGCGTTTACAGGGCAAGCATGGGCCCCCAAGGTTTGGCTAAGAGCTGTCCAAGAACTGAACAGCATTCTGCAGAAAAACTCAAAGGGGGAGATTTTCAGAACACTTTATTACTGAAGAACTTCTACTGAAATTAGTGAGGACTTAAATAGGGGCGGGTCCAGGTCCCAGCAATAAAGTTTTGAAAAAGCTACCCAGATATGTACCTATTTAACATAAACCCACCTATTTCTATCTTGCAGGGCGTGAAAGAACATATTTGTGCTGTATCTACAATCTCCCTGGTGTTTCTGGTCAGCTAGAGCAATAAATTTAATCTGATGTGAATGTGTTTTTTTAATGAACCACAATGGCTGGCATAGAGCAACTAATCCCCAGGGACACCAAAATATGCTCCACAAATTTGTGCCTCAGTCCTGCAAAGATACATACACCCATATGAACAACTTCCTATGCATGCACTGTCCCATGGAGTTCAGCAGAATTTTTTCCCCTGCATTGGCTGAAGTCCTCTCTAGGGATTTTTTTGGCCTAGAAGAGGTGAGGAGGGGAGTATTCAGCAGGTCAGCCACCCCACCTTGGCCCTCACATTTCTTCTGACTTTTTCTGGCAGCTCAGTGGGTTCAGCACTGCACCCTGCCCCGTTGTGTGTCACTGAATGCCCTGCTGTGACCACCTCACTGCAGACATAACCCAGCAGTGGTTATTACAGTTCCCTGGGGACCACACAACTTCATTTCATCCCCGTGCAGCTGCAGGTTTTTTTTTTTATCTTGTAAGAACTGGTGTAACTGAGTTGTAAATCAGTGCATGGCCCATGAAATGTGTCAGACAGTCAGACAGCAGAGAACACCTTCTGCCAGTGTCCCCAGAGAGCCTGCACACGTCTGCACCCAGGAACTGCCTTCCTCACTACTCATACCCCACTCCCTAAGAGGAGCACAGCCAGGAGAAAAGTGGCTGAGTATCCTGCCTAACTAAAATGTAGGTAAGGGGAATGCACTTGTGTATTTATGGCAGAACCTTGCTGGAATAAAGCCCCTCTGCTGGAAATGGAGTTCAGCCGAGACAAGAGCAAAGTCCTCTGGAAGTAGAGGCACAAAAATGACGACAATTAATTAACCCTGCCCTTTTTAAACATGTGCCCAAGACCATCAGTGATGAGAAATGTCAAGGCCCAATGTTAATGTCCAACCCCAAAACACAATAACTCCAGCAGCATGCAGCGGCATTCATTCCACACTGACTCAGATGGCAAGCTGCCACCTCCTGAATCATTCATACCACTTCCTGCAGCTCTTAGGTGGTCCTTGGAGGTATCCCCATGCAATATGGATTGCTGGATTTATGACAACCCACTGGTTTACAGCTCCAAGCAGTAATGCTACAAACAACCCTTTTGTCTGGAAACACTGAAAAATTAATCGCCTCAAAGACACACACTACTGGGTCTAATTAGTCCAAAGAGTAGTTTTTTTTGGGGGGAAAAAGGAAAAAAAAAAAGACTGAAATGACCAGAACTATACTTCCCTGGTTTATTTTGGTAAACAAATGAGTCTTAAATAAAAAGCAATGCAAACAAATAAATGAATACTAAATAACTGATAATAATAAAACATCACATAAATACTAAATAATAAAATAAAAATATCACAGAAATAAATACTAAAAAATAAAATAAAAATAAAACATCACAAAAATAAAAGCAAAGTAATAAAAGTAATAATAAAACGTCACATAAATACTAAACATTAAAATAATAAAAATAATAATAAAACGTCACATAAATACTAAACATTTAAATAATAATAATAAACTGTTGCATGAATACTAAACATTAAAATAATAATAATAAAATGTCGCCGTCAATACTAAACATTAAAAGATAATAAATAAAATAAACATAATAATAATAATAATAATAATAATATAATAATAATAATGAAATGTCACATAAATACTAAACATTAAAATAATAAAAATAATAATAATTAATAAAATAAATAATAAAATTTAACATAAATAATGTTATTTTTAGCTAAGTAAATACTAATAAAATAATGATTACATAAAATAATAAATAAATAATAAAAATTTGAAGCCTATAAAAATAAATAATAAAAATTTAAAGCCCACTAAAATAAATAAATAAACAAAAAGCATGAAGATCCCCGGAGCGATCGCAACAAACGCGGCAACACCGTGCCGACGAACGCGGCACCGAGGATGCCACTCGTCACCGGGTGGCCCCGCCGCGCACGGGGACCCCGCCAGCGCCGACTCTCGCCGCTATTTTTAGACCGTTCCCCGGAGCGAGCGCCGCAGCACCGACCCAAAAGGAGCCCAGAATTTAGCCCAGGACCGGCGCCCGGCAACCGCCGGGCACCGCGATGCTCGTCCCCCTCCCGCGGCCGCGCCCCCGGCCCGCCGCTGGCCCCGCCCGCCGCCCGCCCCGTGCGGCGCCTGCCCGGGCCCGGAAGCGGCCGCGCCCCGGGCCGGGCCGGGGGCGGAGCGGGGCCCGCGCCGGGCGCTATTTGGGCCATGTGACGGCCCGGCGCCCGCTGCCGCGCGCTGGCGCCGGGAAGGAGCGGGCGCCTGCGGCCTCGCCTCAGCCGCGCGCGCGCGGGGGCAGCGAGCGGCGGGGGCCGCTGCATGGTCCGCAGGGCAGCCCGGGCAATAGCGGTAGGAGCTCGGCGGGCCGGGGCGGGCGCTGCCGCGGGGGCTCCCAGCGGCGTCCCCGCGCCCCCTGGCCGGGCGGGGTCTCTCTGCCCGGCGTCCGGTGCCCGGCCGAAACGCCGCCCGGCGGGCGGGCTGGGGCTTGGGCCGGGCTTCTGGAGGCGGCGGGTGCCCCGCGGGAGCGCGGCTGCTCCATCCCGGGGAAGCGCGGGGGATAACGGGGCTCGCCGCTCGCCCCGGCGGTTTGGGGTGCTGGCGATGCCGCGGGGTGGGTGGCTGCCGGAGCCCGGCTGGCGTAGCCCCCGTGCGGGTTCGGAAGGCAAACGCTGATAATGTCGGCTCAGATGTCTCCGAGCCGCTAAGGAAGCGGGGTTGTTTGCTCAGTGTCTGTGGTTACGGCGGTGGTCTCTGGAGCGCACCTTACAAGGGCTGATTAATATGTCTCTTTTCTCGCTGCATAAACCTGTGCTGGTACAGCGGAGACTTATATAACCCTGTGTCTGAAGGACCGAGACTGTTGTTACGAGAAGAGGTCAGTCTTGCTGTGGCCTCCTGCTGAAGTGTGCCATGTGTTCTCCTTATCCCTTGACTGAAGTGGGCAGCCAGGGTGGCTGATGGCTGGTGGTGGCCGTGCCTGATTTAAAACCTGTAAATTGTCTGAGCCACGGCACAAGATAAGGAAGTTTACAAAACGATTGTAAAATGGGAGTTGCTACCTTGGAGGAAGATCAGCTCTTTTTTTCCCCCGAGAGCAGTGTAGGATAAATCTGTGAGCCTTTTTTCGCAGGAGTAATCTCTGCTTTTCCCACCCCTCTAACATCTCATTTCTGTGCCAGTGGCTTGCAGTAAAAGAGATCTGGCTGTAAGATGGTTGGGTCCAGCCTAGGAGGATGGATATTTCTGTTCTGAGTTGATAAGGGAACTAACTGCTGTGAACGTGATGGAGCTGTGCTACTGTTTACAAAGTGAATGGTGATGCTGAGAAGCACTGGAGGAGCTCTTTCCCTGACCAACCAGAGGGAACTGCCCTGTCTCCTCCCTGCTCTGTCACTGTGCCTGGCCACTGGATCTCTCGTGGCTCTCAGCAGTTGTGATGATGGATGCATAAAGCAGCAATTTACTCTGCTCCCCCCTTAAAGGCAAGGGATGAACTCCAGCAGTGTATTCCTCAGGGGGGCATCAGGTTGTTGCTGTACATCAGCAGAAGGCTTTTGCAGCCTCTCTCCTCTGCTTTAGAGGTTACTGAAGTGCACTATAATGTGGTTTGGAGCTTGTTTGTAAACTTGTGTTGGATACTTTGGAGACTTGGGCTTGTGTTCCAGGAACTGGCTAGCTGATACGTGCTGCATTTGTGTGGAGTCACTTCACTGCTGCTGGATGTGGAGACTCTGCTCTGCTTGTTGCTCTCCTGTGTCTGGGTTGATTTTTTTTTTTCCCTTCTGGCCCCTATTTCCTTTCCTCAGAAAAAGTGAAAACAGTCTGCAAGGGTTGCTTGTCTTGTCAAGTCTGTCTTGTGAGGGCTAATTAAGAATTCATTAAGTTACTGGAATTAAAAGTCTGTAGCTGGTGAGCCAGTCATGACACTATGCCAGGGTTTGTGACTGAGTGTAGACCGTGCTGACATTGTTCCAAGTCACAATGTATTTTTTGAAGAATATAAGATGTGGAAGGGAGTATGTGCTGTGCCTGTCTGAGGTTTGTCTCTCAATCACATTTTGTGGTGTCACTGAGTACACTGGAATTGGCACCTGAGGGATTCAAAGAGGCCAATGCAAGTGGTGCTTATAATTTTGGGCTTCAGTATACATGTACTGACTGAGTCTGGAGTCACTGAGGGCTTGTGTTGACAAGGAGTAAAGATTAACTGGTGTTGGCAGGGAGTATCAATGAGATGATCTCAACTGGGCTGTGCTTATCTTCATGTCCTGTGGAAGGAGACTTCTACATGTATTAACTGGTAGTGTTGCATTATAGCAGTGAGAAACAGCTGGCTAGACCTGCATGAATTAGCCTAACAAGCTGTGTTTTGGTGTGAATTCCCCAAACCTGGTGTGTGTGGCTGGCTGTGGAGGTGCTGCCCTGCTCCTCTGTATTTACAGGTGTGTGATGTATCTTGTCCCCACAGCCTAACTTGCCAAGTCACAAGTCAGACACTGGTTGCTTTCAGACAAAGCCATGTGATGCCTGCAGAACAAAAGTGAGTAAGTGTCTGCTACCAAACTGCAGTCACTGGGTTTCTTTGCTGGTGGCCACTGCAGAATGGGCTCATGTCGAGGTGTTGACTCACTTCCAGTTACTGCACTGCTCTGGGCAACAAAAAAAGTTTCCTTGAGTTGCTCCATGTGAGTAACTGCTGCAGCTGCCACTGTTTCTGTCAATAATTGCTGGGGGGAAGAGCACTGTTGTCCTTAACAAAGAGGGGGTGGATATGTGCTACAGGTGATGGCCAAACACTCTCTGCTGAGTGTGAGAAAATATAGCTTAAAAATACTACTAACCAAGCACGTGGTGGGGAGAATGTGCCACTGTTAAATGTGTTTTCCCAAAGACTACCAAAGCATCGATTCCCTGTGAACTCTGTAGTGCTCTGCCCTTAAAGGTAATGCTTTGGAAACTCCTGGGATAAAGTAAATTGGTCTGTTGCATTGGTCAGAAAATTCTCTTCCAGACAGAGGAGTGTTTTTATACAGCGAATATAAAAAATCCTCATTCTGGGTGTTAATTGGGTATGGGGACTGCTTTCTTCTGTAGCTGTGGGGTGGTACAAGCTGCCTCGACTTTGTAGCTTTTCAGGGAAGGAAATCCAGCAGACTTTCCCTGGTAGAATAGGTTTGGTGTGAGCTGGATGCTGCGCTGAGGTCTGCCCCCAGTGTGTAAAGGCAGTGAGTAAGGAAGTGCCAGAGCAGTCAGCTGAACCATGAATAATGTCCTGCTCTGGAGCTAAAATTGAGTAAAACCTAAACTGTCCCAGTCCAAGGGACTGCCTGTGCAGGAGTCCTTTCTCTAGAAGCAGCACAGAGGGAAGGACAGTTTCTCTGCACGTCAGCTGTACGCTTGAGTTCTGGACCTGGACCAGTGGGATGAGCAGATGGGAGTGCTGGATGATGAGGTGGGTGCTTGGTGCTGTCTCCTGAGTGCTGGGGACAGTTCTTTGTCACGTGGTGTCATGCCTGGGATTGGCTTTAGGGTCCAGAGCTCTCCAGGCCAGTTGGTCCTTGTGCCAGTGCTGTGTGTGCCCCAGGGAGTGTGGTTTGGAGGGATGGGTGTAGGGCCACAGGCCAGGGACAGCTGTGGGCTAATCCTTTCTAGACATCTGACTCGATGTGTGGCCTTCCTTCTATCACTCGACTCTGCACTAGGGTTTTCAAAAAGGGAGAAAATGAAGCTAATGCTGCTCTTGTCTGATTGGGATGGATACTAATACCAGTTTTATTTAGTGGCCTCTACCATGTGGCTCGTTCTGGCAGTGGGGTGAAAAAGGTGGTAAGTGTCTAATCTGTCCACAATGTGGAGGTGCCATGGTGAGGAGTGGGGGGGCTTGGCATGGCATCAACTTTCTAGTGTTTCACTCATGTGGTAAATGTCTTGTCATCCTCCCTTCTGGTTTTGTGTTGTACTTAAGCAGCATCAAGGATCAGTTTCAAAGGTTTTGGGATTAGCATCTCTTTCTGATCTTAATAAACAGCCACCTGCCTTTGCCTTAGCTTCTTTTCCTTAACCCTGAAGTGTCTTGTCCACTGACATTTCCTTGTCTTATGGCTCTGCTGGTTTTTCCTCTTCCAGAACATGGAAAGACAGACTCAAAGCAGCAGTGCTGCTGCTGTATAATAGTAAGGCTTTTAACCTGCAAAGCTTTCCCTGGAAGGAGAAAGCTTTTTAAGAGGAGTGTGGGCCTTTCTCTTTAGGAAGAAAGCTTTTTGCTTTAAAAAAACCCACCACAAAATAACAACAACCACCATCATCTGCCTGATTTCAAAGTGAGAGCAACAACTTTTGACCTGGGAGCTTTGGGGCAGAAGGTAGTAATGTCTGAATGGTGTTACCAAACATGGGCTTTTTCTTTTAGCCTGGGAGGGGAATTTGATGAAGCTTGTAAGTCGGAGCAGCTGTGTAGATGTTAGTTTGAAACTGCTTTCTTTGGAGAGCTGGTATGTTATCAAGTCAGGAATCTGTCCTGAGGAGATCCCAGATGGGGCCTTGACACCATAAATGTACAAAGGCACTCGGTTGCACAAAAACTGCAGAAACAACTTAGTTCTAAAGAACGTGAGCCACAGATGGTAAACAGCCAAAAAAAGCAAGTAAGGGGTAAGGCCAAGCCGTTCTTGACATGAGAAGGCTACATTGGTCTCAGATGTTTAGGAATTCTTAGTTTAAACTTCTGCAGACTTCCCTGTGGATAAATTCTGGTTTGAATGGCCTCTTGTAAATTAAGCTCTGCTTAATGTAGAGATGTGAAAAATGCCTGGATTCTAACTACAGTGTTTGGAGGTTCGAGGTAAGCCCTGGAGTTTGCCAAAGTGCAGTTCTTGCCTAGATACCCTAATTCATTGTCGTGGTGCTTTGGGATCCCTGGGTCTGTAGTGCAGCCTAGTGAGCTGTGCTGCAGGGAAAGCAGCATTGCTTCTCACTGAGAAGACAATAATGACTCTTGAAATGCTTCCAAACAGTAGCCTTTGGTCCTTACTGTGGAGGAATTGGGACATTGGGTATGAGGAATGGATGGGGTTGTGCTGTGTTGTCAGCAGTTCTACATGGAGATGATTTATTTTGATGTACGGTCTCCCCATGCCATGTTAAGGCTAAACCAGTCATGTTATTGAATGTAGAGAATGAGGGAGGGATTGCTTTGTCCCATACTAATCCCAGGGCATCGGGGACTTGAAGTTTCAAGAGGTGCCCATGGAAAGAAATACCTAAAACTTTGTGGACCAGCTGGTAAGGGGTAAGCTGAACTGAGAGAGTTAGTGTCTGTGTCCTAGTTCCTGTAAACTGTTGAACAGCTGCAGAAGAAACCTGTTGACCCCTGTGCTGAGAAGAGGTTTTGAGCCTCTGTGAATCCCAAAAGTACCTGGCTTGATGCCTGTGGGCAGGAAATGTAGTTGCTTGGACTTTTTGTGCTGGGGTTATATGATAGGCACGGGCTGTGCTGTCACCCTGCAGCCTCACTGTCCAGGTTCTGCACTGCTGCCTTCAACACTTGGCTGCCTTGCCTGATGTCCCCCACAGCTTCACTGTCAGTGCTCTGGGGTTGTCCATGTGGCACGTTGTGCACTTCCAACTGGAACACAGCGGAGCTGGGGGTGGGAGTGACTCAAACTGATGAACGTGTTTCATCTTCTGTGAGCCAGGGCACTGCTTTCCCCCCCGGTACCTCACAATGGTTTTGGAGTGCTGCGTGTCCCTCTTGCAGCAGGGATCAGACAGGCAGTTGTAAGTGGTTTCAGCCTCAGACTTGACTCTGGTTTTGATTCAGGCCCGTGCATCTCTTAGATCCTGCTAGCAGAGCTTAGTTTGCAGCCTAAGAGGGGAAGGGCAGAAGGGCTGCACACATGGCACTGATTCCAGCAGGATATTGCTGGAAGGTTAGGTATGTGGCACGAGGCCTTGCCAATGTACAGCTGCTGTGCAGAAGTTAAAAAAGGGGCAGCTGATCTGCTCTGAAGTGGCTGTGAGCTTGGGTAATGGTGAAAATTCAGGGAGTGAAGGCAGACCAGCACTGTAATGTGCTACTGGTTTTCCAGGTTGTGGGTTTGACCTGCTGTGTGGTGTGATGGGGAGAGTAAAAAAGGTCTGTGTGTGTGTCTTGGGTTTATTAATGTGTCTGTTTCAGTGGCTGAGATTCATCCTGGAACTTGGATATTGTAGTTCCTTCTTAATAATTCCCTTAGTTAATTGACCTTGAGATGATCTACTCAAGGACCAACAAGCTGCTAAATGGCTTAACTTTTTTAACTCTCTGTTTGCAAGAAGCAGCTTTTGAAGGCATTGAGAGCTTTCCTGGAGGGTTCACTCTACACGTTCCCCAGCTGCATCTTTCCTGGTCCACTGAGGTGTTTCTGATCCTCTGGGTATGTCAAGTGGCAGCAAGATGTTGCCTTCTAGTGAGATTGTGGAAGGGGCAGGTCATATGTGCCCACAGTGCCCACGCAGTGTCCAAATCTGCCCTTTTGGCATGAATAACAATAACGTTAAATCCGGGGCTTTATTTGGGTAATCCGATAAAGCCTGGTGTGCGTGGACACCGAACTGGATTTGCAAGAGGCACAGCTCTGTGTGTCAACACTGAGTGGGAGGGGACACCTGATGAGGTTGCCTGGAAGGAGCAGTCGCCCACATCTGCAGCCAGGCTGTGATTGTGCAAGTGCCCTCCCGCTTGCTCCGGAGCCGGAGCAGTGCTGTGTGCCTGGGGAACCCTGCCAAGGGTGCTGTGTCACTCCAGGATGGCAGACACATCCAGATGTTTGCCTACAAGGAACTCCAGTAAATCTGCTGCTTTACTGAGGTTCATTTCAGAACACAATCCTTGCTGCCAGGTGTACCTGAACACTAACTTGGTGTATGTATTATTTTCTATAAGGACTTTCTGCTGTCCGTATTTTCTCCAGAAAGGAACTTGCCCGTGACTCATGAGGTGCCTTCAGTCTTTGCCCTTGATGTAGGGAAGTGGTTGCAAGTGCATGTGGCAGCACATTATCAGTGGGGGCAAACAGAATTTCCATGGACTGCACATTGCCACTGGGACATGTGCAGCATCCCCTGGCTGAGCTCAGTAGGCAGGAGCAGGTTTGGGCTTTAGGCCAGAGGTGTGGCAAGGCTTCTGGTATGCATCTAGGAACATCCAAGAGCAAAGTGAGATGTCTGGCTTATCTTCAGCTGGACTGTGTTTTGTGGGATAAGTGTAGCAACACTTTTGTGTTAAAATGGAGAAGAATGGCTGCTAATGGTTTTGCAGTTTTTGGTAAGAAGCAAGAGAAGAATGGCTCTTAGAGCTTGATGTGGAAGAGATTTCTTGATGGAGGTAAGACCTTGGTTGGTGCTGGGGAGCAGTGTGCTGTATAGGACTGCTGGCAAATCCCCCTGTGTATTTAAGATAGGAGAATGGTTTTTGAGCTTATGGTCATTAAGGTGGAGGGGAAGGATACAGTATTGTAACCAGTACTTGTTCAGTGGCATGTGCTCTTATGTTGTTTGGATTAGGCTGTCTTCAAACTTTCCAAAAATGCCAAACAATCCTCAGTCTAGACTGTTTTTGAAAGAATCCTTGGCCTCATGGGAATCTCCATTTCAAGGTGCAAAACAGCACAGCAGAAGGCATATCAGTGGTTTTACTGTTGAGGAGGCTTTTATGCCAACACGGCGTTCAGTGTACTCTTAAATCTTGTTTTGGCATACCTGAGATACCCACGAAACAGGTCGGTCACAGAAATGGTGTCTGACCCGGGGCTGTGGTGCCAAAGAGGTGTCATTTGAAGTCCTGTCCTTGGCACAGAGCAGACAGAGCAGATGGCCCAGCAGGTGGCAGGGTGGCAGCAATGACAAAGTGACTTTGCAGGTCGTTCAGTGAACCCTCTCTTGCTTACCAGTCTGATAGAAGAGCTGAGCAGTCCAATTAATACTTGCCTAGATGCATTTATCCAGGGTGAACAGCTCCATAACCAGCTTTTTCAAGCCAAGGATGGTATCACCAAAGAGTTGGAATTATCTGTAGGATGGTTTCAGTTTATGCTTTCATTGAATATCAGTAGTGTGATGGATTGACTGTAGAAATAAAACTGCAAGGTAAGTTTATTCTGGTGTGAGGGTTTTTCAGGGAGGAAAACACTGTTGGATGTGGTGGCTTTGTTTGATGTTCCAGGCATTAGATATTCTGGACAGTTTACATCTCTCCCATGTTTGGGAGGTTGTGTTGCACTGAATGGTGGGTGGCAATGGCTTTCTCATTACTTTTAAATTGATGTTTGCACACAGCAAATCTTGGCAAAGCCATCCAGCTTTCTCAAAGGGAGTGAGGACTTAAGCAGCAGCCAAAGAACAGTTGAACATACTTGAACTAAGACTGACCAGCCCTAGAAAAGACAGAAGCCCAGATACTGAGGACAGCAGCTATAACATAACTGTCTTATATCTCTGCAGTTCTTGATCACTAAACTCTGAAAATGCAAGGCAGCTACTCTTTTCTGCTCGTTCCTAAGTACACTGAGTGCATTTTGCTTAAGTGCAGATCTTTAGACTGTTTCTACAGGGCTTCTTCATCTCTATTTTTTAAGTTCTACTAATGTGTTTCAAACTTGGTTTCCTAATTGGAAACTTTCCATTGATGTCATGGGAGCTTTCTGTGGCCCACCTCAAATATCTTGGTTCACCAGGAATTAAGTGACTGTACAAATGTTTATGTTAAACACTTATTTAGAAGGTATGTTGACTTATGAGGACCTCTGATGACTGTGGTATGTTGGGAGGATGGCTTGACTGTACAGTTTTTGTCTTGCCTTTGAACTCTAAAAGTCCTGGCAGCTGTTTAATGCCTAGATAAGGACTCAGGCTTGCTTACAGCTCACGAACGTGTTTCATCACTGACTGTTGCACTGATTTCTTGTCTGTAACATTGGAGAGGTTTTTGAATGGGTAACCTTCATGGAAAGGACCCAGATGGCAGAGTCTGGAATAGTCACATCAGAAAGCTGTTGGCTTAATTACAGGTATGGAATTTTGTTGTTTTAGAGAGGAAACCCACAGTTTAGTCTGCTGAGGAGCCCTAGGGAGGGAAGGAAGAACATGGAAGTTCTTCAGACTCTGCTTACTCAGGCTTCTGTGGCAGTGTCAGGGCATTTGGAAGGTGGAAACAGGAGGAATAAAAACCATCATAGCATTCCCTGTCACCACCAGACAGACCTCAGACACTGAGCAGTGGCCGTTTCTCCCCTTCCCTGCAGGAGACTGTGCTTTGAGGTGCAGCTTCATATTGGCACACAGGAGGTGAGGAAGCCACTTTAAATATTGCTTGATTTACAGAGTTTAAGCTAGTGAAACTGTTGCTTAGGAGTGAATTTCTGTG
Organism: Manacus vitellinus; assembly: GCF_001715985.3. Classification (NCBI taxonomy): domain Eukaryota; kingdom Metazoa; phylum Chordata; class Aves; order Passeriformes; family Pipridae; genus Manacus; species Manacus vitellinus. Next base: position 4,541,717 of record NW_021940578.1, on the reverse strand, counting down.
TGTCCCACCACGACTAAGGGGCCAATTTCACCCCTTGCCACTCGAACCAGTAGTGAAGCTACTGTGAACTGTGCTGTAGTACATGTCTTGGTCATGTTTCTTTGGCAAAAACATTTGTTCTGTATTACCACAACTGCTATTTCCAGGAAAAAGTTGCTCTGGGATATCTGGCTACCTTACAGTGCAGATGTCCTCTGAAGACAGCATGTGCATTCTTGCAGCCACAGTTTGTATAATGTGTTTTTTATCCACTTCATTTTGGCGCTTTCAAGTCTGATTTGTCTAGTTGTGCTTTTATAGGGATAAAACTTTGGGCAGGCTAGGAAGGCTTTCTAAAATTGCTGTTGTGTGAAGCCTTTTGTTGGATGATGTCAGGAGCCAGCCAAAGCTTTTGGTCACCCTGCCTGTCCCAAAGCACCAGCACGATTTCCAGGGACCCTTTCAGGTAATGGTGAAAGCAAAACATTGCATCATGCTGGGACTGTACCCAGCTGCTGGATTCATGGAGATGTGCAGTGCCTCTTCCTAATTATGGTGTGTCCCGGGTCAATTATATTTAAACACAGAGCCCAACCGTGTCATTAAACTTTTTTGGCTAATGACAAGTCAGAAATCCAGCGAAGCATCATCCCAGAATGCTCTCTGCTCTGGGGAGTTGCTGAGTGTGTTCCAGTAAAGCTGGCAGTGTGAGATGTCTCTTGTGCAATCTGTCTGCCAGGAATATCCCCTTAGTTCAGCACTTTGGGAGCTGCTGTGTGATGCCTCCTTGCTGGTGTGTGTTCCTGGCCGTGGAGGGCTCGCCTTACTAAGCACACCGGTGGAGTGGTTTGCTGAATGTTGACAAATGTCTGGGCACTAGTCTGTTCCATGTTTATCCAGCTCTTTCTTTGGGTTTTCGCTTCGTATAACCAATGTTTGAGTTACACAGCTTCTGGCAGCTGCCTCAGGAATGAGAGGTGAACACATCTTTCTAGAGACTGGCGATGGGCTGGGTCAGGCAGAGTGCACTTTGTTGGCTTCTTGTTCCTTGATAGTTTCAAGCAGTTTAAAGGTTACATGAAGTGGCTTTCTCCACCTGCTGTTCAGTGGAAGGATGGGAATCCTTCCCCATCCCCATCAGGAATTACAATTCTGACTTGATTCTCTGCAAGGAACAGACTGTACCAGGCAGGCAAGAAATGTCAGGGCTGTTTTCCATTCTCTGCTGGCTGGATTGCAAGCCATTTATGCCCAGACATTCTGGAGGTGTTCTGCCATGGTGTGACTCTGCTTCCCTTTTTGCTAAGGGAGATCCATAGGAAACTGCTTTTCCTGTGGACACTTGAGGGGGGGAAGAAAGAATTGGAAGCTAAAGAGGGGATATTGTGGAATTGAGCAAGCCAAGGTGCTCGATGACCCTGGTATAGCAAGCTTGGATTTGTCTGGACACTTCGCCTCAACTGGCTGCTGCAGCAATTGGAGAACAGAAATTGCATCTTCTGTCTGTGTTGTTGGATTTGGAAAGGGTTTTTCCACAGCTTTTGTTATGTTTAAGGGTGGTTGTTGTTCCCGGATTAGACTTGAATAGAAAACATAAGGCTGCTGCCAGCTTTCTGTCACAGGCACCTTTTATCTTGCATTCATCTCTTCCAAGCAGATGCTGCTTTCATTTCTCCTACTTTTTTGCTACAAGACTGATTAACAGCCCTTTGATGCAGGGGAAGAAACTGTATTTCAAAGCAAAGTACCTCCTTAACTTTGATAATAAAACTGTTGTTTTTATCTAGAAGGCAATTCTCTGTTCCTTTGAAACAAACCTGAGGGTTGGGAGCTCCTGAACCTCTAAGTGAATGTGCAGATCATTAGCTGGCAGCTCAGTGACTGTGCTGTTTGGGTGGGAGGTGTAGGTGAAGCTGAGCTGCTGGTGGTGAGGATGTACCTGGGGAAGAGTGTGACAGACACTGGTGCACAGCATTTCTGCAGATGTTTCCCTCCCAGCTGGTCACGAGCTGCAGTGTGTGGCTGATGGTGTCAAAAGAGCCAAGCACACAGCTCAAGGTGGGGCACAGCAGGAGGAAGGAGCTGAGGGGAACACGAGTCTGCAGACACTGCTTTGTGGTGGTGAAGCAATCCGTATCCTCCAGCCAGGCAGAACTGTTTTTCCCAATCCACCCTGCCCTCCCAAGCCTTCCTGCCTTCAAAGACTTGTGCTGAGCATGAGGTTCGTGTCAGCATCCAGCTTTTGGCTTTCATCTTTTCCACTTTAAAAGATAAGCCCTGTTCCTGTAAGGTGTAATAATTCCAAAAGGGTGGTGTGAGGATTGTTTCCAAGGGGGATGTTGAAGCCTGCCTGTCCTCATGGGGAGGACAACTGGTGGATAAGACTGAGCCCACAGCATTGCTCATGTGGCAGGTGACTTTGAGAAATGAAACATTCCTAAACTTGGGCTTGGCTGGTGGTCAGGGCATGGAAGAGATGTTGTTGTCATCATTTGGCACATTACAAGAACTATCTTAATGCAGCAGAGGAATGTTGGATGTGCAGATCATGGGTCCAAGATCTCATTTGAGAGTAGGGGCTAAGGGAAATACCTACTGAAGCTACCAGACTTCCTGAGGGAGACCATGGAAAGCTGCTTTGCACACAGGCAGGTGCTGGAGGCACTGAAGAGTCTGACAGGTTAGGAAAACCTCAACTTGATTTCAAGAACCTGTCACAATTGTGTGATGAGCTCCTGCTTTGGATGCATGTACAGGGGTGTTGACTTTTGAAAACATCCTTTTAAGTGAACTGTTTCCTAAACAGTGTAAAAAAAAAAAAAAATCACTTCCTCAGTGACTCAGCTGTCTCCTCTTGTGAGGTTTTTGTCCTCTGTGGTGACACCCTCAGTCTCCACAGACCTCAGGACAGGAAAGACCTGAATCTGTAGCTTAAGCTGTGAAAGATCTACTGGGTCTTCATACACAGAGATGTAACTTCAGTCCTGTTTTTTCAACACTTAAGAAGCCCAGGATGAAGAGATCTGGGTCAATATTGTGGAGGAGTGTTGAGTTTTTCCATGTGGCAAGGTAAGACAAAACGACACGTGAACTGGATCTGTTTGTGTTGCTTAGAGTAAATCACTGTGCAGGATGAAGGCACTAACAGCTGATACAAAGGCACTGAACTGCATTCCCTTGTCTAGGATTTATTTGACCTGAGCATTAACACAAAACTCAACCCGAAACCGGCAGATTAAGAAACTGGAATGACTTGAACAGGGAAGAAGATGTGTAAACCGTAAGTACAAGGAGGAGTCTTGTCACCATGGAGCTTGCCAAGCTTTGGAACAGGTTGCCCGGAGGTTGTACAGTCTGTTTTTGAAGGTTTTCAAGAGTAAACTGGTGAGCTAGAAAACAAAATTTGCTTCTGTTGTTCTTCCCAAGCCATCCTGCCTAAGGTCTTAGCAGCCATGTCCACCTAATGCTTGATGTTCAGTGAGACAAGGTATAAAACTACAGTTACTGCTTCTGGGGTTGGCACTTGGTTTGTTTGTTGGATGTCAGCCCCTCTTTAAAGAGGGACATGACTGTTGTGATAGGTGTCAGGAGCACAGTGAGCTTTATCTCTTGACCTGGTGGTGAAAGGGTGGAGGGAAATGTACTGTACAGGCTGAGGCAGCTGCTGGTGACCAGGGGCTGCACACCCAGTGTTTGAGCTGGTACAAGGATAGAGCTTGAGGGGAAAGTTGTGCTTGTTACACTGCATCCTTCCCTGCCTTTTTTTTCTGCTTTAAACTCTGCATGGATTGGGTTGTGCTATAGCACTGGTTATGTGTAGGAAAACAGTAACTATGCAGAGCTCTTTAGCTGCATTCAGCCCCAGGGTTATGGAATGAATTTTCTTAAGTCTCGTGGTTGGATTGTCGTAGTGTCTGATCAGGTGGAAAAGACTCAGTCAGGAAGCTCATTAGCTCCTGCCTGAGGGACTTGCTTGTTTCCTCCCTGAAAAATAGCAGCAGGCATGCCTGGCTGGATGGGAAACTCTCTGCATCCATCCTCCTGTCTGTGGTGGGACTGCTGGGACAGGAGAGGTCAACACAGTGACTAAACACAGACTGTAAGAGGGAGGATGAAAGGGATGAACTTGGCTGGAGCGGATTGTTGAACGCGAGGAGGAGGATGCCAGCTGAGTTGCTGGGGATGCAAGTGTAAATAAACTGTAAAACTGGAGGAGAAAGAAAATGTAACTTTTGCTTCCTTAAATGTCAGGGACAAGGCAGGTTTCTGTGAGGAGGAACTGAACAGTGTTCTGCTGGGGGTTGGAGTTCCCTCCTCGGGAGCAGGCAGTTTGTGGGCATCCTCCGTGGGCCTGTTGTTCACCTTGCCCTTTTGCTCTCCCTGTGATGCAAGGATGAGAAGTGTGCAGCACTCTGATCTTCTGCTCTACAAAGTGTCTTCTCCTGCCCTCTATGGTAGGCTGGTGGTGGTGTTGCTGCCCATCTCCACGGGGGAAATGCAGACCCAGGGCAGTGATGTGCTGCAGCTTGGCCAAGCTGAGTGGCAGCGAAGCAGGGATGGAGCACAACTTCACTTCTGCACCATGAGGCCCGGATTCTGGTGAATGTGCTGCCCTGTCCTCTGAATCAGAACAGCATCCAGTCTGTGGTCCTGTAATGCTCTGCTTGGAGGGAGCAGAGACGCTGTTGAAATCGGGCCAGGAATTATCTGTTTCTAGTACATGGCCCAGATTTCAATTACCCTTTTTCCGTAGTGATGAGCAGCACCAGACACTTGCACAACTTCCCCTCTGGCAGAGATGTATTTGATGTAGATACATGTGCTGAAGCTTCAGACACAATAAACGTATTTGAGGGTAACAGGCTGAGTAATCTGGTGCTTGGCAGCTGCTCTGTTGTGGGGATTTTTGATTTACTGTTAGTAGTGCTTGTGACATCTTTAAATGAAAAGAGGAAGGAGACAGGAGCTGAGCAACCTTAATATTAAAATAGCTCGAACTACAAGTGGTTTTCCTGACAGAAGGAATCCTGCTGAATTCAGTCTGTCTCCTGACAGAGTATTCTGTATTGCTCTGAGGAACAGGGATTGAAATCCTCACAATCTGCTGTGTGCTTTATATTTTCAAGGCATCTATTTGCAGGTCTGTAATACCCAAATCAGTGATTTGAATACAGTAAGGGCTCAGTTTATGTTCTCATGCAGGTATTAGTACTTGGTGTGTACTAGGTGACTTCATTCAGCTCTTGCTGGGCTCTCTGTGTTCATGGAGGTGTTGTGTTTGCCTCATTCTGCCCACTGAAAGGAGCAGAACAGCTATCCTAGAAAAAAAACTAGGACTACCAAACTAGCACTTCCAGCAGTTGGGATGCCATGGTTTTACTCTTCAGCCTCTGACAAACCCAACCATGTTGCTTCCCCCATTTCTTCAAACACAAAACCCATGAGAAAGGCCTTGTACAGATTTGCTTCTAGGCACAGGACAGCTGAAATGGAGGCTGACCTGCCACGAGGTGAGAGAAGACAGCACAGGAGGCAGCTGGAAAGTCTCTTTGTTCTGCCCTGCTGTCACCTAGGAAGGAGACAGAAGGGGAGTTTTGGTAGGTGACTGCTGAGAACATGGATTTCTTTTAATGCAGCTGCTGCCAGCATGAAACCACAGTGATTCATGAGCTGTTTTTAGGGGAAAGCAGTGCTTTGTTACCAAAACCTTTGTCCTGATGGCTTGTGGTGTTGGCTGATCTCACAGTTGTAGCCAAAAAAGTGCTTTTGATACCAGAGTGGAAACTCTGGGCAGAGGTAGAAACATCAAGCTTCATTCCTTCCACCCACTGCTCCCCCTCCCATCTCCTGATTATCAGACAAAACTAATGAATCCAGAGATGAGGGGTGGACAGTGGGCAGTGTAGGCTGCAAATTAATAAGTAGGGAAATAATGAAAAGCAGGGAGTTCTTGTACAAGAGGGTGGCTTGTTATGGATTATGTGGAGTTCTTTAATGCAAATAGTTCTGAACATAAACACTTACTATTTAAAATTTATGGTGGCTTAATTGCAGAGGAAATGCCTTTCTAAATGCAGCCTATCAAATGGCTCCAGCGCTGGAGGGAAGGAGGGAAAAACCTTAGGCAAGCATGGCAACTTGGCCAGGTCTTTCGAGTGCTGCTTGGTTATAAAACTGGGGGGTTCTTATTTGTAATGTGCCAAGCAGAGATTTCAGCCTTATGGGGTTGTGAGGCTTCCTCTGGAAGCAGTGCTTGTTTACATGCAAAGTCTTGATAAAATATGGAAAAATCAGGTGAAGGTGGTTGGACAGGTACGAAGGTGTAAGAAAGGTGAGCCTCTGGACACGTGGAAAAAAGGTTGCACGTGACCTTCCTCTTTGCTACTTAAGTGACTTATTTCCTGTGGCACTCAGTCTGCAGGCAGATCAGAGAGGCATCTCTTGAGTGCATGTAGCAAAATTGGAACTGTGAAAAAGCCGTGCCTTTTGCAGGTGACCTTTGCAGTTGGTGTATCTGTGCCGGCCTAGCTTCTTTTCCTCCTTGGAATAAGCTCCCCCAAGACACCAGGGCTCTTTCTTCTGATGGCAAAGACTGCACTGAAGCAACCTGGGAGCAGCCTTTCATAGTTGTATCAAATAGTCTTCATTTCAGTACAAAACAAGCTGCATTCCCAAAAAATGGGTTCTTGACATAAGCAATGAAGAAAAGCGTCACCTGTCTGATGGATCTAGCATGGGAATGGTACCAGGAGCTAAAAAAATGCCTCTGCCAAATGTGATCAGTGAGAGGAGAACCTGGTCTGAGGGAAGTACATCTTACCTGGTCTGGAAGACATTTGATCTGGTGGTGCTGTGTTCCCTAAATGGGTGTGTGCTGCAGCCTGCAGAGAACCTGCCATGCTGGTGGAACATGTAGCTGGAGTGTCAGAGCCTCAAAGCTGCCCAAACCAGTGCCTCAGCTGTAAACAGCTTGTCCTCCAGAATGGCTGTGCTGTGATGGTGTGCTCAGTGGGGATAGGGCTCTACATAAGGGCACAGGAATGGCAACAACTTACTAGTTTTTCTCCAGGCTCTGCAGTGGCTGCATTGCTGTGTGCCCCTGCTGTCACATCTCCCTGTACCTTCCCCCAGGAAGGGAACAGTGTGGATCTTTGTCTTCCTGTAGCACCATGTACAGGTGTTGTCTCGGCTCAGACCTAACTGCCAAACCACAGCTGTTCTGCTCTTTCCTCCAAAAGAATCTATCTGGGGTTCAGAGCTGTGGCACAAAGCTGAACCTGACACATCTGATGAGCAGCAGCAGCAGCGTGTCCCCACTGTAACCTGTCCACAGCTTTGGCACTGGACACAAGGGATGTCTGCAATTCATTGTGTGGCTGGATAACTTGGGAGCCCAAGTCAGTGTTTACCCTGTGAGGTGACTTGACTGACACCAGAGTATGTGACAATCAGCCTTGTGGCACCAAGTGTGGTTTGGATGTTGAATTCTACCTGGAACACAAGTTCATCAAGTCAACCTTCTAGGTAACAGCTGCCTGTAAATACTTGCTGGAATACAGAGTTTAAAGTTGCTTCTGGAAAACAGCACTTCACCAGTTGGCTACAAGCAGATATTCTAGACCAGCAGGAAGTTGGAGAGGAGCAAAGGGGAGAGGTGTAGGGAAGGTCAGTGCTGCAGCTGCAGATGTGGGACATGGGAAGGGACTCTGGCTAAACTTCTCAGTGCTTAGCTGAGATGCAGAGCTGTCAGTTCAATGTGGGATGATGAACTCGGGGCCCTATCCTGCCTGATGGGAGGAAAAGCTTTAGTTGCTGGATTTGTGGCCGGTTCATCAGCTCCTACTTGCTGTGAGTACTTTACCATGGCTTCTCTCAGGCCATGGCCAATTTAGCAGCCATTCTTGTGCTGTGTAATGCTGCTGCTCACTCTGCAGTGCAGGTGTTTGTGTGCCTGCATGGAAGGGTTCTGCAGTGTTAAGGATGTGTGTTCAGGGTAAATTTCTGTTGTACAACTGCAGCAAATTGCTTAATTCCTTTTAACATCTGTATGTGTTCCACTACCAGTAAATGAACCATTTCTAGCCAGTCTTATTGTCTTGACTTGCTTTGTAAAGGCCACAGACCATGAGTAAGTGTGGAAAGGAAGTGGACACACCAGACAGGATAAGAAGCAACTGTGCTGTTGGTAATGCAGAGAGGTCTGGACTCAGCAGTAGTAATTGTTTAACCTGCATAGCTTCCTAGTACTGCTGTCCTCAGAATACCCAGGACAAAGCGTCCCCAAGGTAGTTTTGGAAAAGGTACAAAAGAACTGCTTTAGAGTACTGGTCTAAGTGGGTTGACCATGGGGAGCTGAACTAACAGTGCTTCGTGCCAAGAACGTAGTGGCTGCAGGCAAAAGGCTGCAATCTGCCTCTGAGAAGCTATTTTAAAGAGTCTTGGTTTGTGCCTGGTCTCTAGCATGCAGCTGACATTCATAAGCTGCCTTACACAGAGCTGTAAATGACCTTTACACATCCCCTGAACTTCCTCTGTGAGGAAAACCAGCCTGAGTTGGCTTTTTTCATTGGAAGGAGTACCTTAGTTTCTCTGAACCAAAATTGCCATTTATAATTATCCTTCAATAGGAGAGAAGATCTCAGGCAGGAACTCGTGGAACTCCTTTTGTCTTGAGTTGCTTCCATCATTACAAGTACTTTGAAAAGTAACCTCTCCTGTTGTTTAGTGGTATTTTCTGCTAGATTATGCAGCACTGCAGTTAGCAGGAACTGCCTGGGTAGGTGGACAGGTGGAAATTTGCTTAAGTTGGTTTTTAGTAAGTGGCTTAGTTGAGGATGGGTCATGGTTGTTACTTCAGGTTTTAGTTTACTCAGATGTGCTCCTCTGAGTAACTTCAGTGCTTTGTTTTGGAGAACCAGACACTAGAGAAATGGTGTAAAAGGGCACATTGCTTTCATCACACTGCCTTCAGCACAGCAAAAATAGCTAGAGAACTTCAGCAGAAACTGTCTGAATCATCCCAAGGAGAGGAAGGATGGAGAGCTGGGTTCACACAGACAAGCTGATTCTTAGTGGTTACAAGTCCTAGCAGTGCTCTATGATGACGTGCTCTTGGCTTCCTTGGGCAGAAGCCTTTTCTAGTGTGTCTGGGGGTGGGCATGCTTGTACTGGCTGCCTCATGTATGGGAGAGCAGAGCCCTTGGTGCCTGCTCAGTAGGTGAGTGAGGCTGTTTGCTCAGCAAGGTAGTTGTTACCTTTGTAGTCCAGGCAAGTCAAGCATTGCCAAATCAAAGCTTGTTCTCCCCATCCATGGTGTATCTGGAGCACAGTAACTTGTCGGGGCCTCTTACTCTGCTGCACCTCTGTGCTGTTTGCTGGGCCACGGGCCACCTTTCTTCACTCTTGCTTGCCCAACCTGCTGTGAGCTCAGTGACTGCAGTTTCACTTTTCTGTGGGGGCCGCCCAGCCCTGCCAACACCTCAACCTGCTGAGCCCAACTGCTCCTGCTCCTCAGGAGGTGTGGCTGAGGAAGTTGCCCCTGTGGCAACCTTCTCCATGTGGGGCAGGGCAGCAGTGAGGCTGCCAAAGCCAGTGCTATGCAACGAGGGCTGCCTGCCCAGTCCTGATCTCAGCAAACTTGCAACACTCAGACGCACTCTAATCATGTTGTTGGTGCAGTTGTTCCTGTCATCTGTCCTGCAGCTGCTTGGGCTCTGCTAACACAGCACTGGAAAACTTCTTCAACAGCATAGGTGAGCTTTTTTCCCCCCCAAGGTTTAATCAGTGTTTACTGGGGTGAGAAGGGTGTTAGAGGCTGGTGAAGTGACTGCATCAGTGCTGGACGGGGTGTCACAGCCTTCCTGGGACCAGGTTCTGCCCTGGGCAGAAATACACAGTGCAAGTGGGCTGCTGTGTTTCTGATGCCAAAAATTAACAGCAAGCGGGGAAAATCAAGTGTCCTGGTTGTTTTGGGGGTAAAGTTTGAATGCTGTTAGAGGCATGTGAGTCTTCATCCCTCTTCACGCTGGTTAAGATGTGTTGTAGCATTGCTGATCCATCTTGGCTTTTAACTTGGGGGTGCAGAAGGTCTGCACAATCAAGGGGTCTGTTCTCAGCCCCACCAAGGGAGGAAGAAGAAATCCTTTTCTTTCTAAGGAAGGGTCTTTGTGGGCAGTTGCTGACATACTAGTTGTGCACATATCTACCTTCCAGCAGGTTAGTCAGCAAACCAGGAGCAGTGTGGCTCCTTTGTCTGTTGGCTTGCAGGATGAACATTCAGCCCAAGAAAATGAACCAGGTTTATTTCATGCTTTTCTAGTAAAATCATGGGAACATGAGCAAAACTGCAGTGGTATTTTTGGTCTCATTTGTTAGTACTGTCTGGGATCCTTTAGTTCAACTTCTAAAGCTGTAAGCAAGTAAATCACTGTGGGTAGAATATCTTTTCTTTCCTTCTTCTGAGGTGTGTTCCAGGCTGGAAATCTTTAGGGTAGGGCTCTGATTCATTGTCTGTAGAGCACCCAGAGCCTGTTGGGTGTTTAAAGGTTTGGCCTTTTATCTATAGAAGTACACCTGATATTATGTGGAGGACATGAAGCCACAGTAAACTGACTTGAATAAATAGACTTAAAGTAAGACTGGATCAGGAATCAAGGAGTTTAAGATCCTTCAAGTGTTCTTGTTATTGATGCTCCAGACAGGTGTCCTGTAGGTGTTGAGTTGCAGAGCAAAGAAGGACCCATGAGGAGCCTTGGGTTTTCTGAGCTGAAAACACCAACTCTGCTCTGTCATATACAAGATTTTCCTCGAAGACTTGTGTTCTCCCTGTCTAACAGCAGGGACTTGCATTGAGATGTCTGTCTCCTGCCTTGATCTGTTTTCAGCAAGCAGTTGTTTTGAAATCTGGCATATCTTTCTTGTATGGCAAACTGCCTGCTTGCTCTGAACAGTGAAATCGAGGGGAGGTCTAATTCTCACTGGAATAGCAGTGAATGCTTTTCTCTGAGACACTCTTATAATTTCATTCCAAAGCTTTTAAGCCCAGAAGGTTAACAATAGAACTGAAAAAAAGCATGGGGAGCAGAACTGAGCATCATGGGGATGAGCTTGTGTTTGTGAAGCAGAGCAGAGTTGCAGCAAGCCTGAGCTGTTGATAAGAGAGATAAAAGCACTTTCAGTGTTTAGATTTGTACTTAAACCTGTAGCAGTTCAAAGGTTTTGAAGCAGCCCATTCCCTAGCATATCTTCTCATTTATGGCTGGCTGTGTCTCACATCAAGCTGCCCAGGGCATTAATCCATTAATTTAAGAGGATAAGCTCTTCTGTATCTCTCCTGCTGCAGGAAAGTGCCTGTATTGTCTTGTGCGTGAAGAGGCTTTTCCTTTTAAAAAATGGGGGTGTAACTGTGCTTCCTGACTGCAGGGCAAGGTGCCACTCTGCAGTTCTAGACCAGGCTAGTGCCAGGAACAGCAGCAGAGCCAGCTGTGAGCCAGAGTTATTGCCTTGCCCTAATAAGGAGCCATGTTGTGCTTAAATCTTGGCATCTGGTGCTCAGTGTCTGACCTGCTCTCACTCTAATCAACCCCTTTGTTCCAAACCTTTTCCTTTCTTCCTCCTTTCCCTTTATTCTGGCCATTGTCTTTCATCTGGTGTTAACAGTCTGCCTGGGAAAGAGTCATAACTAATGGAAGTGATGAGTGGTGCTTGTGTGCAGAAAAGCTGCTTCCTCTGCAGAGCCAAGCAGGCAGTGAAGGGTGTCCTGTCCCCTGTGCTTCACAAGTCCCTGTTGTCTTTCACTGGGGTGATTCCCTTTCTGGTGCAGCAGCCTTGAGAGAAATATGATGAAGCTTATGTTGGCAAAAGGCAAAAAGTCATAATGAACGAGGCATTGTCTTGCTAATGAAGAGCACAATTGTGTTATCTTCTCTTGAGTATTTTGTGCTTCAAAGAGGTCTGCACCAGTGCTCCTGCAGTCTGGCAGTCTGCTTTGTTTTGGTTCTTGCTTCCTATGCTGTGTTCTCACGTGTACTGCACAGGAAGTCTCTGCCTCTCCTCCTTCTGCCAATGTTTTGTTCCTTTATCCTAATCAAAATTCCAACAGCTGAATTTGCCCATGGACTTCCATGTGTACTTTAGCCAGTCCCTTGTTGACAGCCTTTGCCCTTATGCCACAGGCCTGGGGAATGCCAGGTGGTTCACCTGGTGCTTTCTGTAGAACACCACGTGTTCTGTGTGGAACAACCACACGTTCAGCAGCCTGATGGGTTTTACCCCAGCCTGAGCAAATCACTTACACTGGAACGATTGCTTTGGGTCAGCACTGATGTGCCTTTCCCAGGGAAGCTCAGCTAATGTCTGGTTTGGCTTGTTCTTGGCATCCCTTGCTTTGAGCTTTTGCTGTTCCTTAGGCTTCCAGAGAGCAAGGCAGCCTGTGCCCTCTGGGGCTGGAAGTGCCTGTGAGTCGTGGAAACACATGGGCCCAAGCATGAGCTGTGGGGCACAGCAACTAAATCATGTGACATCCAGGGACTGCCATCCCTCTGCTGATTTTTGCTGTTTCTTGCTTATCTCCAGCTGCTGACCAGCTGGCTCACACAGTTCAGGATTTGTTTTGATGTTGGGGATGGTATTTATTTAAGTTGCAGGATGTCTTGGTTATCTTAGCAGCTGATAACATGATTGGACCCTGTTTAAATGGCATCTTCTCTCTGTCAGTGCCAAACATCTGAGGTTCCTGAACAGTTTGAAATAGCTGTGCTTCAGCCTGTGCATTGGAGTGTGACTTTTAAAGAACCTCAGGCCTTTTCCTCTCCCATCCTTGACAAAAAGGAGGGAAGGGAAGGGAAAGTCTTGTCTCTTGTTACTTAGGAATTATGAGATTTAGCTCACCATTCCAATGGCATACCTTGGACTAGTGGTAAAAACCTGTAGGGAAGCTGCTGAATTGAACATACATGAGCCTTCCCTGTCACCTTCTAGTTGAAGCCTTGCTGCTGGTGTCCAGTAATCTTATTTTTAAACCAGATCTGATTCATGCTCTGTTTTCTATGCCAGATGAGGTTCTTGGTTGTGAGTAAGTGTTGTGACTGTAGCTGGCAGGAGTGCTGCATGATTGCCTCACTTCAGGAAATGTTAAAATAACACTTTTTTTTCTTAGAAAGCTCATTTGCTCCCCTCCCACTTCTAATTCTCCTAATAGCTGCCCCCAGTTTGGCAGCTGTCTTACAGAGGGTTGTTTGTGTTGCTGAGTGAGAGCAGAGACAGTTCAGTGGATGCAGTGCTGGAGGAGAGGTACACAAAGTGAGCTAGTATCTCTAGCCAAGCTGGCTTAAACGTTTTAGAGGTTTCTCTGAAATCTGGAAGGAAAACTGCTAAACTGTGAGAAGAATCTTGCTCCTCCCCCTGGACTCTGCGACTGAAGCGGGGGATTTTTTTTCCTCTTGGAGAAGAGGAGCTGCCCCAACCCAAGCTGCTCATTTGAGACAAACCATCCAGCAGGTTTATCTGCTCCCTGCCTACAGTAACTCGGTGGGGCCAAGAGTGCCAGCAGCTGCTGGAATGAGTGTCCCCCAGGGACGGACCCTGCAGGTTTTGTCTGCTGTGTTGGATTTGCAGTCAGGCCTCCAAGGTACTCAGCAAAGCTTCAGTGGGGTCGAAGAGAGTTATCTCCTCAAACCTGTATCAGTGGCTGCTGTGTGCTCTGCCAGGCTATCCGTGGAACCCTTCCTTGCTGGTGGAAAGGCAGGACAGGTTGTTGGGATAAACAGATGAATGCTGTGCTCTGTAAATGTGGCATACAAGGCTGTGTGTGCTAATGTTTAACTTGTCTCTTGTTTTTCTTTCCATCCGTTAGGCAATACTGAGTGGTGCACATCTCGACAGAGTCTCCTAGCAACCTTTCCTGCAGGGCTGAATGACAGCAGAAGCTGCCAGGTGAACCCATGAGCCTGTAAGGAGGCGAAACCGGGACACACCATGGGTCAGAAGGTCACAGGTGGGATAAAGACTGTGGATATGAGGGACCCTGTGTACAGGCCGTTGAAACAGGAGCTCCAAGGACTCGACTACAGCAAACCCACACGGCTGGACTTGCTGCTGGACATGCCTCCCGTGTCCTACGAAGTGCAGTTGCTGCACTCGTGGAACAACGACGACCGCTCGCTGAACGTGTTCGTGAAGGAGGACGACAAACTCATATTTCACCGGCATCCGGTGGCCCAGAGCACAGACGCCATCAGGGGCAAGGTGGGGTACACCCGGGGGCTGCACGTGTGGCAGATCACGTGGGCCATGCGGCAGCGGGGCACCCACGCCGTGGTCGGGGTGGCCACGGCAGATGCCCCCCTGCACTCGGTGGGGTACACGACCCTGGTGGGGAACAACCACGAGTCGTGGGGCTGGGACCTCGGCCGCAACAGACTCTACCACGACGGCAAGAACCAGCCCAGCAAAACCTACCCCGCCTTCCTGGAACCAGATGAGACTTTCATTGTGCCCGACTCCTTCCTGGTGGTCCTGGACATGGATGATGGGACGCTGAGCTTCATTGTCGACGGGCAGTACATGGGGGTCGCGTTCCGGGGGCTCAAAGGGAAGAAGCTCTACCCGGTGGTGAGCGCGGTGTGGGGACACTGTGAGATACGGATGTGCTACTTGAACGGACTCGACCGTGAGTATAACTCCTGTGTTTGCTCTGGCTGCACAGATCTGCTGCTTACTGGGACAGCCTGGGGAGGGGCTTCATCCTTCAGCTCCTGTCAGCAGGAGCGTTGCTGCATACAGCTCTGAATCTGTAATGGCTCACACAAAAAGTTTGGCTGTACACACGTACCCAGGCACCGCAGGGTTTGGGTGGGAGAGTGTGGTGGGGGAAAGTGATGCCACCTGTCTGACTAGAGATGGCAAAGCTATATTTCTACCAGAGTATCAGCAAATGTTCTTCTGACAGTTGCATTATTTGCAATGTAATCCTGGTGTCTCGTTACAGAAAATGGTCTGAGACAGTCCCCTTCCTGAAATGGGTAATGGAGGGACTTTTAAAATCCCTTGCAGGCAAGAATGGGAAAATCTGTCCCTAGCTGAGAAAATGGGAATGTCTCATCTTTCAAAAAAAGTAGCTCAATTCTCTGCTGCTTTCAGAGCAGGGTGTGCGCATTTGTAGCAAGGGGCTGGATATTGTAATCAGCCCAACTTGCATGCCAGGCCCTTTACTAACAGGCACATCAATCTCTAGCTAAGCTTAGTAATAAATTTGGCTGTCCAAATGTGCTAAAGTCTGTTATCTCTCATAGTCAGAAGTTCCCATGGGGCCAGACTGTGACTCAGTCCTCTGGGTAGGGTGGAGGAGAGAGGTGAAGGAAGTGGATTAAAATCTGGATTTATGTTTTTAGTGAAATAAATTTGGCAGAATTGATATGAAGAATAGTTTTTCCCCTGCATTCCAGAACAGTGTCTGCACAAGGGCTGTAGCATATTGGGCTTCTTTATTTGTGCTTAAGAGGTGTCCTAATGCTGGGCCAGCAGTGGCAAACCCTGGCACTCCTGGCATGAAGTACAACAGAGCTGCCACCAGGCACCAGAAAAACAGAACTGTCAGAATAACCAGGAAAGCCCTGCAAAGGGATAGCAGCAAAATCCACAGTGATTTGAGAAATACATTTCATCTCAGCAAGACCAAATAGAGAGCTCTTGGCATTTTCTTACCCAAAGAAAGAAGCCCAGACCCTTCTGCCCTGACAGTTTACAGAATGGCAGCAGCCCCAGGAACCAGGTTTTGCTGAAGGGTCAAAGGCAAAACCTGCAGCTCCTCTCAAAGCCAGCAAGTCTGTGGAATTGTTGGAGCAGAGCTGCACTTAGCAAGGAAATGGCCACCTCCAGGATTGGATTTGGTTGTAATGTGCTCTCGGCATAGGAGTGAATTGTGGGCACAGGGCCAGGAATGACGGGATGCTATTTTGGCACAGATAGAAAGAAGGTGTCTGGCTCTAACCACTTCTGAGCATTCAATAGCAACACTGTCCAGTGATTGTAGTGCCTGTGAATGGAAGGAGGTCGGATATGTGTGTGCTTTCTCTTTTGGTCTCCTGTCAGACTGGGTTATCAGCACAAACTAGACGGGGATAAAGTTCTTGTTCTTAATCTCTGTGGAAGATCCTCTCCTTTTAAGGACGTTAAACTGCAATGTATTTGTTATGTTAATGTCTATAGGCTTTGAAGGTCAGGCCCCTTGTCCCTTGGGATGCTGGTGAGACAATGCCTCTGTCCCAGCTATCTCCACACAGAGCAGGCAGAATTGGGACAGGCTTTGAATGCAGCGTGTTTGTACCCCAGTGGTTTAAGAATAAGCTACATTGGGAAGTGCCAAAGGAGTGCTGCCAGGAATAGGCCTCCCTGGCAGTGTCACAGCCAGAGCAGAGAGGTGCAGTCTGGCTGCAGGGACCTGTCCCTGTGGAAGAGGCAGCATGGATCCTGAACTGGGTCACGAGCAGGCAGGAGCAGGGCTTGCAGCCAGGCCTCCCCTGTGACACAGAACACGTGTGGTGAATGTGGGGCTTGGGAAGCAACAGCACTGCCCTGACACATCCCTGTGCTCCCCACCCAGCTGCCAGTGCAGGAGAGGTGTGCATGATTCCTCAGGAATAACTAACATGGAACTGCTAGGAAAAAAAAAACACATTTCACTGCAGCTTCCCCTGGAAGGAGGTAATAGCTTGTGATCCACAGCAGGGAAGGAAAAGAGGGGAAATAGAGCATTGACTGAACATGAGGAGGAGACAGACCAATTCAAGCCTGGGTTTCCTGACTTTGTTACCAAGTCTCTCCACAGCTAACAAACTCTCCTTCTCACAGACTTTTTTGCCAAAAGTCGGATAAAAGTTACTTTTCCCCCTTCTCATTGGAAGTGTTTTCTGCTTGGAGCAGTGTGACTGTTAATCTTTTCCAAAGTAGAATCAGGAGTGACCTGATCAGAGGCTACTGGCAACACCTTTCTGTTTGAGATTTTCAGTGTTACCTTTGAACCTGGAAGGAAGGTACTTGTAACCACCTTATTGATGGAATGAATTCTGGTTAAAAAAACGCAGTAACATGATCGTACTCAGGGAAAGTAAACTTTTGTCTGTCTCTCATCTGTTTCAAAAGCTGTATGAACAGTGAGATTAATTTTGCATGTAGTAGTAGAAGCTGGAGCTGTTGGTATCTCTCAAAGCTCCTGAAAACTGCAACTTCTTAGCCAAGCTCATTCCGTGTCTGTGAGTGCTTTTAGGTCTGTGTTCAGCCCAAGAGATCTGTAAAGGAAGCTTTCCAATGGTGCAGGCAGAGCCCCCAGGCTGTTAAGAAGGACATGCAGTTCTCTGCTTTGGGATGTCTTTTGTGTTTTCTCTTGGGGGGAGGAGAAACCCCTTAGGCTTGAGCAGCATTACAGACTCAGCAGCAGGAGCTGTGAGTAACTAATGTGTATCTTCCCCTCTGTGCAGCCCTGATGTGTTTGTTAACTCTGGCTTTGACCTTAGTCCCCTCTAAGTTGTGAATGAGTCCTCAACAGCAAAGGGCCCCATATGCCATTCCTGAAAAACTAGTATTATCTTGTTCGGTGTTTTAAGTACAGGATGCAAAAAAAGATAGCCAAAGGCTTTTATCCTTCCCAAGTTTGTGACAGAGGAGGGAATCCTCCAGTGGAAAATGTCACCACAATACAAGTGGTGACATGAAGCTCTGACAGATGGTTTTGTTTTTCATGGGAACTATGTAATATAAATGCAGGGGGTTGACAGCTGTTATCCTATATGTGAGACAAATCGTGGCACTTTCTGGGTGCCCAGACCACGTGATGCTCTCAGACTGCTGCAGTCTTTTCCTTCAGCGACTCTTACAAAAGTTTTTGGATACTGCAGTAAGAGGCACAAGCTGGAAGATGTGTTCTGTCTTGAATGGTATTGCAGAGGGGTAACTTCCATTTGAGGATTCTGGTATTTTTTTGTTCACACATGTATGGCTTAGATAACGTATTTGAGTTGAAGATTTGTATTTGAGTTGAAGATGCTGATATGTGAATGCTGAAGGGTTTAGGTCCTGCAGACATGCCAGGCGTTCACCCTTCTTGCTCAGTCTCTTCTGGGGGATTTTTAGAACTAGCAAAATGAGCGTGTGTCCCGTGTGTTGAGGCGTTAATGTCTCGGCTTCTCTTTCGCCAGCTGAACCACTGCCTTTGATGGACTTGTGTCGGCGAGCTGTGAGGCTGGCTCTGGGCAAGGAGAGACTGACTGAGATCCCCACACTGCCCCTGCCAGCCTCCCTCAAGAGTTACCTGCTCTACCAATGACCTTGGTGTCCGAGGACAGAGAGCTGGAACCAAGGCAACGCGTCGGAGCTGACCCACTGAGCAACGGGCTCTCCACCCTCGTGTCATCGCTACTGTTGGGACTCCTTGGCCAAAGTATTCCTGCCACTGCTTAAGCCTCCATGTGCCCTTATTGGCAAGCTCCCAAGTAATCCTTGTTTCACAACTGGGTGTTTTGTTCTCTGGAAGTCACTTCCCCAGCACGATTACAAGAAGGGACACTCACAGAAGCTCTGTGCCTTCCCTGCTTCTCCTGAGAAAAGCTGTGCTTTGTCCTTTGGGCACAAGGGCTTGGGAGTGAATGATTTGTCTGTACCAGCTAAAGGGAAGAACATAATTTGGGGAAAGGGAAGGCATTAGGAAAGGTTAAGACTGGGTCCTAAGAATGGAAAGGCACAAGATGTCCAGCAGAGTTGGAAAGAGTCCGGAATACCAAGAGGAATTAATTGCTGAGTTTTTAAAAACAAACAAAAAAAAATTAAAAAAAAGTACAACCCCAAGCCCTGAAACACCAAAATTAAAACCCTTCCACCAGGACACTTGTTAATTTGGAGAAGGAGCTTGTGTTGCTGATATCTGTATCTCTACTGGAACTTCTCACCATGTTCTAGTGCTGTTTCACAGATCACAAATCCCATGTTCTCGTTTACCACTGTTGCTTTCTCCTGCTCCATTCTCTGCTCTGCCTCTTCTCAGAGGGTTTGACTCAGTTGATTGAGCAGTCAGGTGTCTTCACCTGCCTTCTTCCTGACTTAAAACTGCAGGTTTTAGTCTGGGATCAGGGGGTCCTTGCTGATGTGGGGACAGGGAAGGGACAAACTTCTGCAACAGGGTGCAGAAGATGGAGACCAGCTTTATGAGCTGAGAATTGTTACTCAGCTACAGGCCCTGTCACCTTGGGTCTGTTTTCTAACCTGTTCCATGGTGAGACTTTAGAGGAACATACTGATGTGTTTCTCTAATGGCTCTGCCAGGGGAATTTCCTTCTTGGACAAGCTGCTTATATTCATCCAAACCAGGCTTCTTTCTGTCATAGACCATTGGCATAATCTCCACTTAACTATGCAGCAGGAATAGTTCTCCCTGTTTCTTGCTTGAGGGGGGGAAGTTGTCCCAGAGAAGGTGGTACCAGTGTGGGCTGCAGAAGTACTGTCAGCAGATGAGAAATCCAGGAGGTGATTGCTGCAGAATGTCACTTGTGAGACCTTGACAGAGGCCGGGGGGGTGATCTTCAGGCACAGCAAGAAGAAACTAAACCTCTCCAGAGCTGGGGGGCAGGAGAGAACTGCAATAAACAGGACAAGCAATTCAGGCAAAATCAGCACATCCCAAATAGATTCTCACCTCAGTAGCCGAGTAAAGAGGATGACACTCCTTTACTAACAGGAGCTGCTCTCTTGACCTCTCCACAGGTTACTATGCTGCCTTTCTGGGGTTATTTTGCACATTTCTTTGTCTTGAAAAATGTTTGTGTGGTTGGTTTTTTTGCTCTTGAGTTATTCCTTCAGTTCTGTGTAGGTACAAATGAGTTTAGTTGTTGAAAATGTTAATATATATATTTGTGGTGTATGTATAAGAACATGTTTTAAACAGCTGCTGTAGGGTACCTTTTTTAAAATAAACTACTTGCATAGTATATTTTTTAAAGCACAGAATTGGTGCCAAGACTGGGTGGGGTGTGATGTGCCCCTTTTTTATTCTAATATTATATGATTTTGTTTTTTCAGCGTAGGGGTTTGTACTAGTTTCTGTTGCAGGGTGGGACACAAGAAAATTCAGTGTGTGTGGAGCCCTACTTGGTTGCCTTCAACTTGAACCAGTGTCTTCCAGAACTCCAGGGAAGTAGCTGTGTTCTCCCTACTTCTAATGCTCTTTGTGCTCCCACGTTTCCCTCTCTTCTCACTTCACCAGGACATTACTTTGTACAGTTTTAAATTCTGACTATTTTATGACTGTAGATAATACTCAGTAACCTAATAAACTTTATTAAATATTGCTTGGTGATGGTTTTTATTCACATGAAACGATCAGATTTCTTTATGCTTGGTTTCTACATGAACAGTGAGCTTATTCCCAGGAATCCTGCCCAGGCAGGCAAAGCAGGGGCTGTTGTGGCCTTATCTCTGCTTGGAAGAATAACAGTTCAAAGCTGGCATCTGAAAGGTGTGTACAGATGGAGGGCAAGGTGCATTGGTACAGGATGGTAAGGTGTGGTAACCTGAGATTTTTGGGCAGTTGCCACTATTGCCTAAAAGATGGAGTTTATTAAAGTCTGTGATGAGACAGCAGCCTTGGTTTCCTGATTTAACTTGGTTTACAGCTGATTTATTACACCATACTCCTTTTTGTATTCAATATAAAATAGATTCAATAGAGTTTCCCTCCTGCATTACAGCAAATGACTTTTCTTCTTTCAGAAAAGAAGTTTTTAAGTAAATCCCTGACTTCTTATTTTATGTTGATACCTGACATTTTTCTTAGGGAGGTGGTGGATAGAAGACAACAAAATAAAATGGTGAGGGCTAGAGGGATCCCTGACCAGAAGAACAGCACAGTTAATTACAGAAGGTGCTGTGGAAGGTTAAGCTGAGTGTTGGGAGTCATTCCTGTGTGCTTGAAAAATGGCTGATTGATTTCAGTGTGTTCTGGGAAACTTCCTCAGGTCATGAACTTGATTTAGCTCGTGTTACTTGGTATTGGTTTTCAGTCACTCCCTACCCACTGCTATAAGTTGCTCTATTTTCATGTATTTTTGGGATCTGTTTGCATAAGAGACTTCACTCCTGGGCCGTGAGGAGAGATGGATTATTTTGTTTGTGGAATACAGCCTGTTTGCTTCCTGGTTGTGCCTTCAGTCTCTTCCACCTCCAGCCTGTGCAATGCAGAGAGGCTCTCAAATTGTGTCAGCAGGGAGGTTAAGCTGCCCCAAAGTGACTGAAAGTGTGATGACATGGTAGTTTTCTCAATGATGATGAAAAGTCTCTCCTGTTCACACACTTTTTTGTCTTCCCTGCAGCTACCAACTTCTGTGTGGAAACCAAACCATTTAATCAGTTAACACACACACTGCAACTTGTGAGGTTCAACTGAAGCTTATGAACTGCTGAATAATGGTGCTGTAGGGGGAGAACTTAAAAAAAGGCAGGTAGTTTCTTTCCTCTTGTCTCCATCCAGGACAAGATTTTTTTTTAATTTTGGATGTTTTGCATGTGGGACAACCATGTGATTAAGACAACTGTTTGTAGATCCAAAGCCTAAATATCCATTGTATTCAATAATCACCACTTCTGATTGCTGCAGGTAGTGGAGGACTTCAATGAAACACTTATTTTTTGCCTGTTTCTGACCAAGGCTGGCTTCCCCTTTGCCTTCCAGTGGAAGGCTGCCTGTGTGTCACTGGGAATGTGGCTGGAGGGGTTCTGGGACAGCAACAGGCTGGGAGGGTGCAGAAGGTGGGGCGGGTGCAGAAAACTGAGAAATTAGTTCATGCTCAGCTCCAGACACCCAAACAGGCTTGTGTTCCAGCTGCATGGAATATTTGAAACAAATGACCTGCTCAGGGCTGGGAGTCTGCAGTGTTTATGTACAGTGCCATGGCAACAGTGGAGGAAGTCATGGGATGGGGATTGGACCTGATGGAATCAACAAATGATATCACAGATTAGCAAGTCCTAATAAATCAGTGGCTCTCTGCTCCCCTGCTATTAGTGCCTGTATCCAAGCACTGGCACTGGGGCAGGAAGATCTCTGCCTTTTGGAGTAGCAGTAAAAACTGCAAGCCCTGCTTGTATCAGGACTGCCTTGAAAACCAGCCCTGTTCCACTGGCCAGCATCTCGTCCTCCTGCTGCTGCTGAGTCATCACGTTTACGCACATGGAACCATTCCTACATTTTATAGGAGGCTTCTGGCCTTGCCTGTGCTACAGCAGTGCTGTGACCATTCTGCAGAGAACCCTGGTGTTCTAGACAAGCAGGGGAGTAGCTTTTGTTTCTTCCTGAAAGTCGAGGTGCTGGTGACAGTAATTTGAGTGTGGAAAAGTGTGCAAGAGGGGAAGTGCTCGGTGGAGGAGTCGATAAGGAAGCAGGTCCTGCTGCTTCAGCAGTGTTGTGTCGTTCCTTTCACAAAGGGAAGCCTGTACTGGGTGCAGGTTACACTCCTGCACACGTTTGTACCAGCCAGTATTCCTATTGTGGATCTTCACCAAAGCTATGACAATGTCAGGACAGAAAAACTTCGGGGGGGGAAGACGGTTGCCAATTCTCTCCTTTATCTGCAGAACCGAGAAATTATTTCTGAGCTCAGCCAAGTTCCCTGTTGGAGCCCAGCTGCCAGTCTGTACCTGTCAAGTCCTTTGCCAGAACCAAGGCAGTTTTCCCTGTGCCTGAGATGTGTGAACTCAAAAGGATGTGCGTCACGCTTTTAAGAACTTATCTTGGCAGTCACACCTTTTCTCCTGCATAAGGTAAGACAATTATGAAAAACATTTCCTAGCACGCTGCCCCTCTTCTCTCCACGTGCTTCCTATGCAGAGCTAATGCTGTTGATCTTATGCCAAAGACTAAGTTGTGTTTGACTGGAGAAGGAAATACACGGTGATTTATTTAGTATAAGTTTATTAAAATTAAAAACCTAACCCAAAGCACAGCCTTTCTTGGCTTACAAAACACTGCTGAGGGGGAACAAAACTCATTCAGTGCTTGCACAAAACACACTGGAGCACTGATCCTGCCTTTGCACATGTTTTGATTCGAAACTATTGCAGGCTTGTCTGCCCTTCAGACAGAAAACTATTTGAAGCAGCTGCCAGATGTTTTGTCTGCCCTGTGTGTTACAGTTTGCTTACTGCTGAGCAATGCTCTTCCCATCGGGTGCTCGAGCTGCCCTTGGGAATCTTGCTCCTGTGGCACCTCCGTGCTGGTTTCCCACCCCTTTGCCCTGGTCACGTTCTCACAGGGCAGATACAAGTCTGAGTGTTTTACTGCAGGGCTCGGTGTCTGCTGTGCAATCTGCTGGCCTCGTCTGGGACCTTTGCTGGGGCTAGCACAGCCCAGCCACATTCCTCTGCTCACATGTTGCCACAGTGTGTAAAAGTTAAGGTGATTTACAGTCTCTTATAAAAGCACTCGGGGCCTGAATTTAGGCCTTGCTGAACAGCCTTACCCTGAACACCCACAGTTCAGGGCCTGGGCAGCCTCCGTGGCTGGCTGTAACTTAGAGCTGAGTTATAAATCTTTTTCCCCCCTATAAGATGGGTGATAAATTCTGAAATACAGCGAAGTGGAGCAAAGACCTTTGTGTTTTTCCAGAACTGTGACAAATTTAACTCAGTCAGAAGATGTACCTGCTCAACAGAGATACCTTGAGAATTCCTGTGTGTTTGCCCAACCGCTTCACGTTGCTTGTGCAAAATACATGTTATTTGTTTAAAATACAAATTTTCTGTGTAAAATTTCTCAGCTGGGAGCAGTCCCCTGTGCCATCATGTTTAGAAGCACACGTCCTTGGCTTTCTGTGCTTCTGCACCACTGGTAGTCCTGCAAAACCACATCTATACATCTTAGGGCAGAGTCCTCGTTAAAGGGGGTTTAACCTGCAATTTTTCACTTTGCTCAGACTTCTGTCTTTTTGGGCACACATTGCATTTGCCTCTAACTGTTCTGCAGTCAACAGCTTATGGCCCATGGTCTGCAATGGTGTTGGGTGGGACAAAGGCCAAGAAATAGGTGCTACTTCTGGATACCCTTCTCCATAGCACCTTGTTTGTCCTGAGGAACCCCATAAATGACTCTTCTTACCAGAGTCTTGTCATTGTTCCCTCTCACAACCTCTTGTTAAGCCATTAACTATTATTTAGGAGCGCCTAACAAAACTTTACTGTCTAAAACCTGCATAAGCAAACAGGCTCTCCAGCTGATTATTATAAAGGGTACATGGGCAGGCAAGAAACACCTGCCTAAGCTGGAGTCTCATAGGACACAGGTGTTGATATTTTTTTTTCCTTTTATTAAAACATACTGAGGGTTCTCCAGAATGGAAATGGGTCTGAACTCTTTGTTCTCTCACTTTTCCCAAAACAGGACCTTTGGGAGTGCAGAACGTTCTCATAGGCTGCAGGTAAAATGCCATCCACTGAACCAGCAACCTAATTTCCTGCAACAGGCTGGATGTTTTCTTTGGAAGAGGACCACCTAATATTGATAAGGTCTGTTCCCACTTAATCTGAGGTCCAGCAGAGAGACTTGAGAAGTAACAGCTGTTACTCCTAAATATGATCTGTATTTTTCAAACTGTCTAGACACCTGGGTGGGTTGCACACATTACCAGCAAAGCTAGTTAATCATGTCAAACGTTTTCTTTCTCTAAAGGTTTGTTTTGTTTAATGAGCTATATGGAAACCCAGGGGAAGACAGTGAATCAAGCAAACAAGTGAGGAAATTTGATCACTGACACTTGGACATTTTTCATTCTGACCTGGTATAGACAATGCACGGATTTAGGGATTTCAGAAGTTATTAGCTGTGGTGTTTGATAACACCATTGACACAGTAAACCCTTAAAACAGTGAGCTGGGTGGATGTTTCCCATGTGCTCTCTGTGAAATGCTTTTAAATGAAAACTGACTGAAACTCTGCTGCACAATAGGAAGCTACAGCAATGAAAATTACATTTACAGAATGCCAGAAATTTAGGTTTACAATTGATTTGTAAAGGAAAGCCTAGAAGAAGGAGCACTCAGAATCCTTATGATGCTTCCTACTTGGATAAATACAAATGTTTTCAATAAATACAAATGTTCTCACAGATGCCAGCTACCTATTCCAAAGTACGGTGCTGCGTGATAAGATCCTTTTTATTAGGAAGGAAAGAAGGTGATTCTTCATATGCAGTCTGACATTTTTATTTGCATTTTAAAAAATAGTCAGAAAAATGCAAATAAACCTGAAGTTTAAAGGGGTGAGAGACATTTCTGGACAGGAACCCACCCTGAGAAGCTGCATCCTGGAGTGCAGACACCCTTGAGGTGGACGTGCAGATCCACAGGCACGTGGATCCTGGAGGATACCTAACATTTACAGCAGAAACTTGTGGCACACGTGCTTTAGAGCTGTGTTTTCTTGTGTTTGTGTTTGCTAACTACGTTTTGAACCTCATAATCAAGATGAACCGTGGCCTTCAATAGAATAAACCTGTTTTCCTCTTTCAGGTTGCCTGGCACTGGCAGTACTCACAAGAACTTTTCAGTAAGCACAAGGCGTGTGTCTTTCTCTACAAACAGCAAATGCAAATAAAATAATATTATGGTCAAACAGGTGGAATGTTTGCAACCTAAACAAGCATAAGAATCCCGAGACAAGCTATGATGCATTTCCCAGTAAGTTTAACCTGGAGTTCAGAAGAATTGAGCACCAGCATGAAATACCCTCTCCCCAGCTGGGTGTTAAATAGTGATTTCAGGAAGGTATGAACACTGAAAGAGCAGACCCAGCTTTGGAAGAAGCCAGGGTGCAAAAAGACTGTTGGTCAGGAAAAGCCTTCGACACGTGAATCTTTTACCAGCTGCATTTGGCAAAGGTTCAGAATCATAACTGGGAAGACAAAGAGGGGGAAGAGATTCAGCCTGGGGGCTGGTTGAGCGTTCTGACCGTGGTCTGAGCTCTTTGGCTGTTTGATAAAGCTCTGCAGGTACAAGTTGGCAACTGAGGCTGAACCTGCAATCTGGCTGCCTCTCCAAAATGACAGGCTGGGTCCCTGAGCAACACTTAGGGTGATTTTCTTTGGGTGTTTTCCCAGTGGTCAGCGGCTCCAAATGGTGCTGGAAATAGTGTGAGAGGAGCAGCTTGCTGCAGACTGTGCTCAGTTCCGAAATTCTCTCAGATGCCTTTCTTGCCAAATTCTCTTGGAAAGAGATTGTGTAATCAAACGGGGTTGCATGTAAAAACACACTTGTGTACGTCCAGGCGTGCAGGGTATTGCCAAAGTGGACAGACTGTCCTGCCTGTGCCTGCCAGAAAAGTTGTGTTTTGTCCAGCGGAAAGGAAAACATCCTTTTCTCTTTGCGCTTTGGAATTTGTCTTTTCAGACTCTGATCTCATCAGCAGAGGCTTCATACTATGACAAGTTTGGCCATCTTGGGTCAGGACCACAGTCCAGTAAATTGAGGCTTGCACCAGTAGCCAAAACTCAGCTGTTCTCCACAGAAAGTGGCCTTCTTGGTAACACGGCAGATGCTTCAAAGATTGCAGAGAACATCCAGGAAATAAAGGAAGCTGATCACTGATTTGTAATATACAGTCTTTTGTGCTAGTTGTTCTTTGAACTACAGCAGACAGCATCTGCCTCTAAACTGAGGACACAAGGAGGAGTATTTCATACCTAACATGTTTAATAGGTTGGAACAGGGGCAGGTTGCACCATGCTGTGTGTGAACTCTGTATCACAGAAATTAGGCACATGCTCTAGGTGTGCTACCAACAGGCATCTTTCTTTCCAGGCTGTCCTATATAGCTGGAAAGGCTGATTTTTAAAGAACCCAGCAGCTGAATAGAGTGACATTTTTCCTATGTGTTGCTTTAAGCCCTGGTCCTAATACAGCATTCACCTTTTATTTCCCTCTTTGCTGGCTGCACTGGATTAAAATGGCAGATTTCCTTGGACTGTGTGTTAAAATGAGACTGCCAACTGCCATTGGTAATTTCACTGAATATGGCCCATGCTCTGCATTCATGTTTGGGAGCTGTAGATTGTCAGATGTCAGTGTCAACACGACATTTTGCTGCATCTGTGACATTCAGAGTCTCTCTGCATGAAAATATAGCAGCTCCAGTTCCAAGGACATCCTTGGAAGAAGAGCTGCCCCTCTCCAGTCCCACTTTTTAGTCAGGTGACCAGTTTCTTTGGAAACTTCTTTGCTGTGGGTGGTGGATGGGGATATGTTTAAAGCAACCAGACAAAGGTGGGAGGAGAGGAAGCAAAAGGAAACACTCTCCTGAAGCCAAATTGTTTTGGGGGGCTGCTGGGAGGGGGAAGTTGTTTAGTTTTGTTTTCTGAAAAAACATCCTTACAGCCAAGACAAACAAAGGTGCTGCTCTAGGTCTTGTTACCTTTGGTCTCCTTGGGCCCCATGTCAATTCCCAGATTATTTTTACGAACTGTTTAATCCAGGGCTTTTATTTCCCCTGTAAATAAATGGTATTTCAGATTCCAGGGCAGCTTCAGATGCTAATACCAGCTGTCTAGACAAAGAGTGGCCCATGAACATGATCGTAAATAAAAATAGTCTTGGGGCTTTGGTTTGGGTGTTTGTTTTTTTTCCTTCCTTCTCTTGTCCAACTTGCAGAGGGAGACTGGCAGGAGAGGCTGGCTGTGTGAAGGCAGGCACTGCACAGTTCTCACCTCCTTTGCCATCTCTTGCAGGGGATTGAGCTGGCTGGGGCCTGCCAGGGGACGCTTGGTGTCTCAGAAATGTAAATATTTCTAGATAAGGAGCTAGGGGATGGAGCTCACAATTACATAGTGCATCTCCTAGGTTGCACAAGAGCAACACTGCAAATGTTTTTATGCCTCCCATGGCTTTCACTATATGGATCTTCAGCTGGATTTTCCTGCAGGGAGAAGAACTTTTTGTAGCTTCTGTTCTTTCTCACAGCTGTGCAGAACCGTCGTGCAGCACTGCCCTGGGCTGTTCTCCCTTTGTAGAGATGCTCTCTCTGACATCAAGACTTGTCCTGTTAAATTTAATTTTCTGATTTTATCACAGAAAGCATTAATACTCAACTAAAGCACGTACTGATCTTTTCCTAATGGCAGAGCTGATGCCAAAGTGCACCGTGGGCTGAAGAAACAGTTCATTTATTCCTGCAGCACTGCTGTTAATCCCATTCTTTCACATGCTCCTAGGATGCCATGTCACAGATGGATGGGGATATACATCTTCCTGGCCCACTTTTAGGTGCTTGACCTACCTTTTTATTGCCAAAATCCATAGGCAAGGGAAAGAGGAGTGAAAGGAGAGGTCTTTTTAAAACTGGTGATGCACCAGCAGAATGGCCTGATGGCCTGTCCTGCACTTGCTGCCTGTCAGGGCCCCAGGCAGGGACCTGATTAGATCTCCCCAAAAGGCCTCTTAAAGAAGGAATAGTCGAGCAGAAACCATTTTAAAGGAACATTTATCATTGTCCTTACACCCAGCGATGACTCATATGGCCTTTGCTAAACTGTGTAGAAGGAATGGAATTTATTGCTTGACTCTGGAAGACAGGGCTGGGATCCAGAGGGGCATCCGCTCGGAAACTGCTGTGCTCTGAGGCAGGCAAGATACTTGTGCGTGGAACACATTCCCTTCCCATTCCAAGGAGTACTTTTATAAAAAGCAGATGAGCAAGGCTGCAGGGAAGGGCCAGCACACCCACACCGACAGGGGATGAATGGCATACAACAGGGCTTGGAGATCAGAACAACAAGGGCTTGCCTTACAATTTTAGTACAGTTGTAATTAGGAACGGATTTGTGCTAAATCCTGTTGATGCCAGTGGCAAAGCTTGATTTCGTGCTTGCCTTCCTTTAGCCTCAACTCAGGAACTTTCTAAATTCAGGTTTTAGCACCTGCTCCAATTTAAACATTCACAGAACTGACCTCTGTAAAGAACACTTGACTTGACTTTGCCTGTTGTTACCCCCAGTTCAAAGCTGGTGTCCCTGAAGGGACACTATTGCAGGGAAAAAAGCAAGAAAATCACAGAGCTTAAAAAGTTCTCAGTGGGTTGTTTTTCTCCTGACAAATAAAGGGGCAGATACACACTGCAGAGAAATAAAGGTTAACATTTTCATGATCCCTTTCAAACACTGGAAGATTCACTCTCACGATCATATTGAACATGGATATTATTTTAAAAGAAGAGAAATTATACAGTTCAGTGGATCTTGACCGAAAAAAGAAATTCAAGACTTTCATTTGGTGGGAAATGTCAACATTTCAACATTTTTCCAGTACTGTCATTCTTAAGAAATCCCCAAATTCCTGCTCCCAACCAGCCTTTCTGGCCAACAGCATTAGACACAATGCCAAAACCCAGCAGAAAGGGTGTCTTTTAATAGTGTACACACACCATGTTTATAAAACCTGCACTTTGTTTTTAATTGGCTCTTCCAGAGGATGTACAACTTCCTCAGCATTTCATTTCCATAGGTTCTCCAAAGGCTTGGGGTATTCCAGGCTGGATATGAGCCAAAGCAACCATAAATCAGCTGTGGCAAGAGGTTCCCTTCTCCTCAATGTTGCTTCCCCAAGACAGCATTTTGGGGAGCATAATGTTTTCATTTTCTATGCACCACTGGCCTCTGCAGAGTCCTTTCTTTGGTGCTACAGTCTCAAGGAATTTTTAAAATAACTGTTCTGTGCAAAAGGTTTATGTACTCCATGTGCACCTA
The DNA here is from genome assembly GCF_001715985.3 of Manacus vitellinus. Lineage (NCBI taxonomy): Eukaryota > Metazoa > Chordata > Aves > Passeriformes > Pipridae > Manacus > Manacus vitellinus. Next base: position 4,511,973 of record NW_021940578.1, on the reverse strand, counting down.
TGGAGCCTGCTCTGGGAAGTGGTGCTGTGATGCAAGGCCAGTGAGGGACACAACAGAGAACTCTGTTTTAGCATCCCATTGCTAGGCTGCAGTTAGGATGCAAAATCCTGAACTGAAATATGTTAAAGATAAGCCCTGGAATATGTGTGAGAAAATCCAGAAGGGACTTTTTTCATTGGAGTTGAGACAAGGAAAAGATTTGGACTTCTTTTCTGACATAGGAAGGCCCGGAAGGTCTGGGTGGTTTTTTTCATTCTTCTAGGAAATTGTCTGTCCCTTTTAGCCTTTCCAGAAGGTGACAGCAGGTAGCAGAAAAAATATGAAGGTCAGGAAAACAGCAGCATTTCTATGGGCTGGTATGGTTTCTAAACCTGCTATGTATTACTACAGGGCAGTGTCTGGCTGGTGAACCCACAGAGCAGATATATATAGGCCAGGAAAACACACACAAGTTATGAAATACAAGTGCCCTGCCATGAGATGTGGTGCTTCTGCCAAAAACAGTGTCTGTCTCGGGGCTGCCTGGTGCACAGTTCTCCCACAGAGTCCTCCAGTTCAATCCAGGGCAGGCTTCCTCCTCCAGACATCAGCTCGGATCTGCTGCTTTTCCTCTAGGAAGGTGAGGCGAGACCAGCCAGGAAGCCGGTGCCATTAGAGTTGTCTCACAAATTTCCCCATTTTGCTAGGGCAGAGGAATGGTGAAGGGAAGGAGAATGGGCAGATGGATTTTCCAGGTAACACCTGGTGAAAGAGGGACGACAGAGTCTCACTCAGAACAATGGGGTTGTTTTGAGCTGCTTGTCAGGAACTGACCTCTTTCCCCTCTCATCCTCTGAGCATAGGATCCTTGGGGTTTTTGTTTTCTTTCTGCTCTCTCACCCTCAGATAATGTTTTCCTCTCAGTGCAGTGACACATGTAGTGTCCATCAGGTCTCCTTGACATAAATGCCTCCGGGCTATGTCCTTGATGGTGTCTCTGCGGGTGTTGAAAGACTGTGAGAGTGGACTCCAGTTGCAGAGGTCAGGTTATAGTGATCCTTCTCCTAAACTGCAGACAGCCCAAGGCTTTTGGCAGATACGATGGCTGTGTCAGGGTGGACATGTTTAATTCCCTTTTGCCCACCACCTGAGCACTTAGTGTGGGAGAGGCACTTTAGGAGGTCAGTTATCATTTGGACTGCAAGGAGAGGAGGAGCAGCACTTGCTTGAGTTCTGATGAAGGAAAATGCAAGTGCAAACCTGGCAGGGAGGATACAGCTGCATCCTCCTGAGTGTGTGGCTGCAGCGGATACGGCCCTCCCTGTCAGGGATCTGTGGCTGTTCTACCGGCTGCTTGCTCCGGAAGCCATGGCCATGATACACCCACTAGGAATGAACATTGCTCACAGCCTCTGTAATCAAAATATAATCTGAACCCACAGTTACAGCCTGTCCCCTACTCAGAGCCCCTCTGTGAGCCAAAGCAATAAAGTGTGGGTAGATAGGGAAGCAAGCCAAGGACGGGCCTCGGGCTCTGCTCTTCATGCTGGCCTCAAAACTTCTGAGAAGGGTCCTGACATTGTGTTCATCCTGGTGGCATCCACAGCCACAAGGTGTTGATGTACCATCCTAAGTCCCACAGACAAAGCCGGCCTGTCACCGTCACACTGCGTGGGTATTGTACAGCCTTGCTGTGCTGCTGCTGGACCTTATTGCATTCAGGCTGTAGTGGCATCCTGTTTCCTCAGTCCCACTGGCACAGAGGCCACTGCCACATCAGCAGGACATTGTTCCACCCTGTGGATGGGCCAAAGGGGCTGTGCCCAGGGTCACACTCTGCTGCTCCTCTCCCAGGATGAACCCAGGACCTCGGCAGCCATGGTGGTGGCCACGTCAGTGTCAGGGTGCTGCCCAGCATTGTCAGCATCACTTCTTTAGACAGTTGGCACAGCCTGATCCTGGGTCCTGGCATGGGGGGCAGTCCCAGACCAGCCCCAGACCAATCCCAGAGCTATCCTGTCATTGTTAACGTGGCACTCGCCTCCCCACATTTTCCATGATCTGAGCAGACCGGCAGCTCCTTCCTGCCCTCATGGCCGTCTTGGCGGGCTCTGCTCATCTCTGCTGGCCTCTCCAAAGGAGTGAGATATTCATATTCCTCTGCACCATGAGCTGCCCAGATGGGCAGCATCCTCTCCCTGCCACAGCTTCCCGCTGCTGCAGCCACGAGCAGTCCCTGCTCACACAGCCCTGAGGGGGCCAGGCCAAGAGGGACAGGGCTGAGGGAGTTGGGGCTGAGGGAGCCAGGGCTGAGGGAGCCAGGACTGAGGGAGCCAGGGCTGAGGGAGCCAGGACTGAGGGAGCCAGGACTGTCCCTGCTCAAACAGCCATGGCTCTGAGGGCTGAGGGAGCCAGAGCTGAGGGGGACTAGGCTTAGAGAGTCAGGGTTAAGAGGGATAGAGCTGAGGGAGCCAGGACTGTCCTTGCTAGAGCGGCCATGGCTCTGAGGGCTGAGGGAGACAGAGCCTTGTCTGTAGCTGGGGAACCCTCTATGGACAGGGTTCATAGCAAGTCCCTGCACTCCCCCCACCATCCACAGCAAAGGAGAAAGAAAAGAAAAACTAGGTGTGTGCTTTCAGCCATGAGGTGAAACAGCTGTGGGAGCAGGTTCCCGATGGCTCCCTCAGAAAGAAGCGGTAAATGCAGCCTGGTAGATCTGAGAGAAACCCTCTGGCTTCACCTGGTGATGGAGGTGCCATGAAGGTAAGGTGCAACGGAGCTGGGGAAGGGGTTGGAACATCGGGAGCACCTGAGGGAGCTGGGAGGGCTCAGCCTGGAGAAAAGGAGGCTCAGGGGGGACCTTCTCATTCTCTGCAACTCCCTGAAAGGAAGGGGAGCTGAGGAGGGGTCGGGCTCTGCTCCCAGGGAACAAGTGATAGGACAAGGGGAAACAGACTCAAGTTGCACCAGGGGAGATTTAGGTTGTATATTAGGAAAAATATCTTCACCAAAAAGGCTGTCAAGCCCTGGAACAGGCTGCCCAGGGAAGCAATGCCGTCACCATCCCTAGAGGGATTTAAAAGACGCGTGAATGTGGCACTTGGGGACATGGTTTAGAGGTGGACTTGGCAGTGCTGGGTTACTGGTTTGACTCGATGATCTTAGAGGTCTTTTCCAACGTAAATGATTCTGTGTGAGGGCCGGCAAGACATGCCCATGGTCTGTGCTGGTTGTAATGCCTGGATGGAGGCCACGTGAATCATCTGCCTCCTCCCAAGCAACTCCTCCCTGCGCTCACACTGCCTGGAGCAGCTGCCCATGGCCTCCCTGCCCCAGGGACTGGCCCATCATCAGGACTGGCACGAGGGAGTGAGGGCAGCCACAACCCAGGCTGCAAGTTCAGCACGTGCTTGCCAAACCTTGGTTTTCTCAGCCAGTCACAGAATTGATGGGACGTTTCATACGCACGATGCCTGCACTCATGGGAGGCCCTGGGCAGGGTTAGTGGGAGGATGTATAGATAAAGCTGCATAGTAAATTTGGAATATAGCATTCACACATAAAGGAAATTATTTGTAGTGGAGTTGCTTAGGTAAGTTTTGAGGGTCTTTGTTGCAAAGAGACATCGTCAATCTAAACATCTGTGCTACAGTACATTTCATCCTGATATGCCTCTAAAAAAGAATATAAAGACATTACAAAAATGGGAAAAAAAGGGAAAAATCATCACAGTGTCTGTAATAGCAGAGATTGGCTTCTCATTCTCTCTGTAGAAAAACAACTCTGCAAGTGCCAACAGCAGCTGAAGTCTCTTGGTGCTTCTCAGGTGCTGCCTGTGAACAATTCTCACCATGGAGGCAGGAGAATGGGGTATACCTGACTCTGGGCACCACTGAGAGGAAGTGACTTTAGCCTTCAAATGTGCTTAGTAGTTAAGACCTGCCAGCAAAGCTTCTGCGTGGAAATTCTGCCTGGAAAGGAGTCAGGAAGGTACTGTTCAAATTTTATGGTAACTGAAATCACAAAAAGGAGGCAAAGAAAGGAAAGGGGCTTTTGATTTTTTCTGGTTTACTCTTTTTTATTATTTAAAAACTTGTTTCTAATTAGGTGATGCAAATTCTTCAGATGAACTCTGGGTCTGACGGGGAATATAAGGTTTTATAGAGCCCGGCGTGAGGTTGTGTGTTTTGTACCTTGTCTCCTAGCAGCAAAAACCACATGGATGTGAGAGGCTGTTTTATGATCCGCCAGGGCTGTTGTTGGACAGGCTACAGTGAGCAGAGTTATTCCAACCACGTTGGATTGCTGATCCTTCCCTCTTTCTTGCTTGCTTTTTTTTTCCCCTTTCCCTTAATTTTTTTCTTCTCTCTTTTCCTTTTTTTTAATATTTCTTTTTTTTTTCTCTTTTCCCTCTTCACCAGGCAAGTGTGAGAGGGGTGGATGCTTTTACCACCCTTGTGCCAGAACTCTCTCGCTGGACTTGGCGTCAACACGCTTCTCATCTCCCTTGCAAGCCCTTTTCCCTTGCTGGCTAGGATTTCACCAGGCGTTTCTAAAGAGGCACTGAACTATGCTGGTTACTCTTTCAATTGCTCATCTCTTTAGTGTTTCCAAGAAAAAAAACCCCAACCCCAAAAAAAACAACAACTCTGTGCTCATGCTGCGCGGCAACTTCCGTCAGCGGATTTCGGAGCAGCTTGGCAAACATTAATGAGCTCAGGCTCACAATGCCCCTGTGTAGGAGGGAAGGGCTGTCATCTCTATTTCACAGCTGGGGAAACTGAGGTGTGGGGAAGCTCAAAGATTTTGCCTGGGCAGTGTGTCTCAATTCTGCCCTGACCTGGGTTGACTTTTTGGTGCTTTGACCTCCTCAGGTTGATTCTGGTCTTGCCTCCCCCCTGCTCCTCTATATTCTGACTGCAATCCTTCCTGTCAGTCAGTCTGGTGGCTGTGCAAGCTGTGATTACAGAAATAACACCCTCCCATCTTCCCTGTGTTATCCCACTCACAGTCATTCCTGGGAAGACCTATTCATTGAACCACATGACTGTTTCTTTTTTTTGTTAGAAAAGCACTTGTAACCACTGCTGCCAGAGAGAGGCAACTTCAGGTCTGCATCAGAGCATCACAACAGCCCTGTTATGTCCATGTTGCACATTGCTTTCTTTACATTGCCTTTTTTCCTCTTATTTTCTGCTTGTGAGGCCCATGCAGGAGAACTAAACTTTGACAGACTGTCTCGCATTTAGCACTAGTTCTGGTAGAGCCATTCAGTGCAGGGGCAGTATTGAATTGTTCCCTCTGGCTTTGGAAATACCACCTGTGCAATGTTTTCAGCTCACCTGAAGTTCAGTCCAAAGAAAACTGAAAGAACTGTTAGCGTTTGCACGGGTTTTGGGTCATAATCCAAACCACACACTGAAAGATTTCAACACTTTTGAGTAAGAATCTTCCCTGCCCTTCTCCTCAATTCACAGGGCTTCACACCACCAGTAATTCCCAGCTTCTTCAGTGTTCTGCAAAACAGAGAACAAAAATTCCAACAGAGGAAATGCAATTGCAGTGCAATTTCCTCTCCATGGGATGCTTTTGGGCTGTTCTATCAGCTGCCACCCACAGTTCTGCATAAGACTGAAATCATGAGTCATGACATGGACCAAGAAGTGGAATTCTGATTAAAGACGCGGTGCTGAGATACAGCACTGGCTCCAGACAGAGATGCAGACACACAACACAAGTCCTGGCTATGAATTAAGAGCTGATAACACCACATATGAAATGTGGGTGTCCTTCAAAAATCCATGTATGGCCCAGAAGAGCAGCAATGAATTGCACTGGTTACAGAGCAGGTAATTTTCATAATTTTTTCCACTTGTTTTAGCCTGGATTTAGACCCTTTGACTGTCTCTCTGCATGAACAATTATTGGTCCATTGCAAATGAGTCAAACAAAGAGGAAGATGTTCCTAAGTCACTAAGTTCTGGCAGGTTTCATTGAAATTACACCTGGTCAAGGGCAGAGATCCTCTTTGTGTTAGTCTCTACTAGACATGCTTGCCTTGTGAGTTCAGTCCTCAAGAATTCAGATTTTACCTCCAATACAGGAGAGCAACACCTTATCAGGCATGAGGGATTCCTCCCACAACCATACATACACAAGTAAAGGAATAAATCAGATGGATCACAGCATCCTTCTAGTCCACCTTGTATTATTTCCTCAAACATCTGTTACAGACCACTGTCAAAGAAAGATAATTGCTAGAAAAATGGTCTGACTCAGTGTGGTGTTCTTCATGAATCCTGGGGCAGGAAGAAAATACAAATTAGCTTTGTGCCTTCCTGCCCTTCAGAGGGGGAAACTCTGCATTGTCCCTGTCTTGCTGTAAGTGGAAACAGGCTGCTCATGGAAAGAAAGTCTGTTCTGGGATGAAAACATCTGGCTCAGCTCAGTTTTATCCAGCCCAGGCTGGGATTTGCACCAGTTGTTATCTGAATCTTCTGAGCGCTTGTTTCTATTCTGCCAAGCCTAGCACCAAGCTTTTATTCATACTGGGATGTTATTCCCAGTGTGTACATCCAGGCACCAAGCTTTTATTCATACTGGGATGTTATTCCCAGTGTGTACATCCAGGCACCAAGCTTTTATTCATACTGGGATGTTATTCCCAGTGTGTACATCCAGGCACCAAGCTTTTATTCATACTGGGATGTTATTCCCAGTGTGCACATCCAGGCAGTGCTGGGGCAGATGTGGTTGTTTGCAATGACAGCTCTGTCTCACCATCAGTAAGGTCAAGGCCAAACTGCAACACATCCATCTCTACCTAAATACATGTGGTCCAGAGAAGCCCATGTCAGCCCTGGGTACAAAGGATTTGAAGGAGAGGATGCCTGTCTTTAGACTGAGCTTTTGCCTTAGCTCCTTAGAGCCAGGCAAAATATTTTAACCTTACATGCCCTGAATATTAGGGGTCAACTCTGCCCCAGGCAGATGGGACTGAGAAGTGATGATGCTACTTGCATCCAGTGGCTCCTTGGATTACTCTTTGCTTCCTAGTGGCATGGAATTGGCCAGGATTTATTTTCCACTGACAGAGGAAATGTCTGTGATGATTTTTTCCCTGTACAGCCAGTTTGGTATGTGTGAGACAAGTCAGGTCACAAGTCAGCCAGAGCAGGATGTTTGCAAAAGACACAGACCCCAAAGAATTTGCCTGCTTTGCTTGTGACTGTAAAGGGTACATGATTCAACATGTTACAGGCCTATGACCCAAGGCACTACCTCGGGAGATTTTGAATGCAATGCTGCTCTCCTTCAGTCTAGTATAAAGCTGTTGATTCCTTCCTGGTGATTACAGAAACACAACTGACTCCTTTTTGGTATGGATAAATCCCCAGGGAAGTGAGCAGAATGATGGGGAGAATCAGCAGAGTTCAAATCCCTACGTTTGCTCCTTGCTCCTTTCTGCCAGGTTAAGATTGCTGGATGTACAAATGATTCCTGCACAGAGCTGGTGGCCAAATGCCACCCAAGCTAAGCATCAGAGGCAGAAAAATCAGCTTTGCTTAGAAAGAGAAGGACAAGCATGGAAAATCCCCCTAATTATTGTGACTTGCAGCCAAAAGCACTTGAAAGCAGAATAGTTCATGCTCGTTAAGTAGACTTCGTAGGTTGAAAATGTCGTGTTTAATTAGCAAATCATTTTCTTAAGGTCACACAGACAAACTGGTAAAAGGTACAACATACAGCCACAGCAAGAGCTGTGTGTCAGGGCTGCTGGAAGGAAGCTGAATGTGCAGGAACCTCAGTGGAGATGTGATGTCTTGGGAGCCCTGTTATTTCTTATCCACTGGTCTGATTTAAAGTACTGGCAGAAATTAGTGTGATGGACGACACTGGCTTCAGTAATCTCTTATGCTCAGCTATCCCCAGGTCTAAGAGAGAGCGTGAGGTGTGATGTGTGAGCAGATTGTGCCTTGGACTGGAGCACACATTGTCCATCAGGAATGAGCCTGGCCATGTGCACCAGGCAGAGTGTCCGAGCCCACTCCCCCAAGCCAAGGGGCTGCCCGAAATCTGGGCTTTACCACATGAAGGTATTTCTGAAGGGAACAAATCCAACTGCAGGGTATGTCTGTCTGCTGACATCAGTGGCTTGCTATCACAGATGGAACTGATCCTCAGACAGCTTCATCTGAGCGTTTCCAAAGTCATGTATCCCAACAGTTGGATTCACTCTTCTTGCTGCTCTCCTCCCTTCGTTTTGTTCTCCCTTGTGCCTCTTTCCCGCTCCATACTCTTCCTCCCTGTGCAGATCCCTGGCCCTGCACTCCTCTGCCCCCCTCCTTCTCCCACCACATGTGGAGAGGATGACATGCTCCTGCAGGCACCTCAAAGGCCCGTGTCTGCACTGGGAGCAGAACAGCTTCCTGAGGGAGAGGGGCCAGACAGCACAGCAGTTCCCTCCTCCTGCTCTGGCTCTGCTTCAGAGGGCCGGGGCAGACAGCCCCGCGCGAGCCGAGCTGCCCACATGGCTCTGTGGAGAAGCAGGGAACGGGCTGGAACTAATCAGGATTACACCACAATTAAATAGAAGACAGAGAGAGAGTGCCCTGTGTAAGGGAAAGAATGGCCATGAGGTCCCTGAGGCCCTGATCTGCACAGAGAAATACTGCTATAATATCACAGTGCTCTTTATCCCCAGGCACTGCACGTGTTTTCACTAGGACTGTTAATGCTGCCCTCTGTATATCTCAAGTAGAAAAAAAATAGAGTTTTCTACGTGCAGGGTAAGAACTAATATGGTTTTTCAGGGCCTTGTTAATAGTTTAGATTAATTGTTTATGTCCTGCTTCTAGTTCCACTTTACTGCAGACTTCCCAAACTGTTCTGGATTACTTGCTGTGCTCAGATCTCAGGAGACCTGTGAGCAGTTGTTAGCCATGTGTATACTGCTGGCCCATCTTACACACTCCACCTATTCAGTAGTGGCCAAAATATGCCCTGCAGCTGGTCTGCCTCACTTTCTGTGCTCTGGCTGCTTACAATTTATTTTCTGTAGTAGAGACAATTGTATTTATTTTCTTGTTTGGTTCACATGCAGCCAGTTCCAGAGAAACGATCCAAAGAAACACAATTTGGTATAATGGTATTTACTAAATATGCACATTTCATGCCTGATTTTATACATCCTGCTAGTTTATGGAGTGCTCCCTAGCACAGGACATCAGGCCAATAGAAAGCTTCCCAACTTTTAAAAAAAATACCTCCTCATTGCTCTAAGCCACAACAAAGCACAGGCACTTGTATTCTCTTTCATTGAAGCATAGTTCTTTCATTCACCTGCATCACAAAAGGGACTGGGAATGTTTGTGTATAGTAGAACAACACAGAAAAGAGATTGCTGTGCAGGGCGTGGGGAATTATTTCAGTTTCTCTTCTGCCAGAAATATTTCATCTGGGTGGAAAGCAGAATAACACTTCTGTGTGAAAGCTATTGGCCACCTATACAGGCAAAGCCCAAGTGGCACCTTTCTTTATGTTATATAAAGTCTTTAAATCCTCCCCATGCCTCAGAGTAAAGGGCTGAAGGGAGCAATGTTTTCTGATATATTTCTTTTAAAACTCGTCCAAAGTACACTTTTTTTTTTAATAATGTCATGCTTACATATCTTACATTTTATTGGAGGAACTCCTTTTCTGAATGTCAGCCACCTGAGCCCAGCAGAAACATGAGCTCTGGCTTTGGGATGACCCTGGGGGTCTGAGAGCTGTCTGCTGTCAGGTGCTGCTGCAGATGAGCAGCCACAGGGCCGGGGGAGTTTCCAGTAAAGGCAGTTTCAGTCTCTCACATATGAGCTCCAGACAGACTAACCACAACCACAGGCTATGGCAACTGTGGCAGCAGCGGAGAGGAAGCAAGGAACATCTGGCCTTTGACTTCCTTTAAAGAGATTTGGGGGTAGGTGGTTCTCATTTCCCCCTCCCCTCTCTGTTGGCTCTCAGGGCTGCTCTGTGGGACTCAGAGACAGAAACCACACACCTCGTGGTGCCAGACCAGACAGACACCAGGGTCAGCCCAACCTCTGCTGTGCCTTCATGAGGATGTGGCTGAAAAAGGGAGGGCTGCCTTCTGCCATGACCATCTTTACACAGCCTTTCTCCTTCTGTCCATTCATGGAGGTAATTTCTGCAGTTTCCATCTCACCCTGCTCCCCCAGTTGAACACACCCACACCTGAGGACACAAAACCAGCTCCATTCACAAGATACATCTTGGGCAATTAGCAATTTGCTGGGCAGGATGTCACCTAGCCAAATAAGCCTCTTTGTCTGCATTTTTTTTGTTTTTTCTTCCTAGCTGATAGAGCTGTGGTTTGCTTAATTATTAGTATATTTTTTTTCCTCCCTTTTATTCTAAGGAAAAGTGTTGGAAGTACAGGGTCCTTTAGAAAGAATGAAATGTAGCAAACACATTAGGAACAGGGATCAGCAGAGGCTGAATTAGGCAAGCCCACTAGAAGTGACATTTAACTTTCCTGGTAGTGCTCAGGAGCAGAACCCTAAGGATGTCTTTATCACTGTCTCTTACAGAAGTAGGGAAACTGAGGCAGGAATCAGTGAATTGACTCATTGAATGGCAATCAAAAGGCCAGTGTAATGTTAGGAATTGAGCCACAGTGTCTTGAATTCCACTCCAGAGGTCTCTTCACAGGGACATGGTGCTCCTGGGTTTGGGAGTTGCCTGGTTTCTGTGTTACTCTGTCTGCACAGGAAGCAGTTTACTTAAGACATGAATAAACATGAATAGTGCTCAGAGTTGATTTTTTTTTTCACCCTGTTTTCTTTTTAAAGGACAGTCTCCCAAAATAAATGTTCCCTTGAGTCAGTTCAAGTTCTGCTAGGAAGAGTTTCCACAGAGTAAAGACCTTTACCATTGGAAGTGGACAAATGGGTGAGTCAAAATTTTTTAAAAAAACTAGCCCATGATCATATAACTTGCTATATTAGGAATTTGTGTAATTGAGTCTTCTGCTCAGTAACTTCTGAGAATAGCCAGTATAGATACTTCAGGGAAAAACAACCCTGCCCTCCCTTTCACCTGCCCCTGGGTGTCTATAAAAGACAATTGTGTAACATTCATTTCTCTGTAATTTCAACTGTCTCTTTGGGACCAACAGTGTTACCCTTCCAGCCTTTTCACTGCTACCTAAAAATGGTCTAACTTTAATTTTGGCTTCCCAGCTGAGGTTCCCACGGCCTGTAACAAAGGGCTACTTGACACATATGCAGCACTGCCCTTTCCCCAGTGCCTTCCCTGGTGCCTCTGGCATGTCTTTTCCCCAGGCTTGGGCAGTTTGTCCTGAGCAACTCAGTGCTGTGACTTTCCATCCCTTAAGTGCTTCTCTCTGCTCTGACTCACTAATATGACCTGACTGTAGCTTCTTTATTGCTTAACTTATACTAATTATTGTCACAAGGGCAGCACTGGTCAGGCACCTCCCTGTTGCATCAGAATGCACTTTCTAAACCGTGGTGTCAGGCCAGGAGAGAATCCCAATGACCAGTGTCATCATCAAAGTGAGTGTCTGTATGTCACTCTCTCCTTGCCATGCTGAAGAAAGGAAAGAGAATGGGAACTGGAGAGGAAAACAGTTTGGAGATAAAGGAGTTAATACCTCAAATACCTTTAGGAAGGGAGGAGAGTGTGAGACAGACAAAGGGTGGGAAATGCAGTTTCCTGATGGAAGAACTTTGGCTGACACATTTGCTGTGAGTAACACAGACCTAGTGACCTGTGTCTGATAGCTATTTATAACTGCTATTTATAACAATGATTCCCTTATCATGAGGCCATGGTTGGTGTCTGCACACCAAGCAGGGGGAGAAATCAAGACAGAAGTGATGTTTTTGCAATGAGAATAAGCAAATTGCCAAGAAACCCTCTTCTCTGTGAGTGAGGCCATGGTCCAACACGTAATCAGAATCAGAGAAAGGACTCTTGCTCTGCTCCACATACTGTGTAGATCAAAGGAATTAAATACAAGATGTCAATGGTTCTTCACCAAAGCACATAGATCCATGACACTATCCCTTTTGGGAGGCATTCCCTAACTAGGCTGGGATCAGCAGCTGAGGTGAAAAAGCAGCCAGCAAGTGTCTCACTGGGACATTGCTGCTCTGTTGTGTGTCATGGACACACATGGTTTGAAGTTCACAAGAGCTGCCTAAACAAGACAGATTGCCCACATTGTAGAAAGGTGTTCTTGCTTTACACTGTCATTTGCTGTCTGTTTGTCTCTGGCATCAGATAACTAGCACTGAAAATGGGAAATGTGCAAAGCTTAGATGTAAAATTCCTTTAAAAAAATTATGAGACAAAAGGTAGTTGTGTAAAGCAGAATTAGCTTTTGTGTGCATCTACGTATTTCTCAGCAATCTTTAACAATAGAAAGTGTGTTGGATCTAGTTTCTATGTATCATTTCCTTCCTTCCCAATCCTAAGAATTCCCTAGCAATCTTATCATCATACTGCTAAAGTTGTGCTGCATCACACAATTCCATATCAGCCTTAAATACTGTAATCATGATGTTCCTCCTTGTTCCCGAGCTGCTGTAGTTTGTAGGAAGTCCCTGGCTGTGAAACAAGTGGAAAGTACTCAGACCTGAAAACTACTGCATATCCACATAGGTACTACTTTCCTGTTAGCTATTTTCACCTGTACAGATCCCTTTGTAGTAGTGAAGTTGTGTGAAAGGCCATAGTAAAAGACAGAGGAGTTGCTGGAATCCCATGGAGATTACAATCTAGTTTCACAGATAATGACTAATAGCAGTCCTCTAAAGGAAGACCTCAGCAAGGCCTGTAATTTAACATGCTGATGTTCCTAATGGTTCCCTGAGTAGGACTACCTGTTTCCTACCTTTGTCAACCTGCAGCCATTGTTCTGTGTGATAAATGTACTGATAGCAATGGTTGGTGCTGAGTCTTCCCTGGCCCAGCTGTCAGGACTGTAGCAGAGGTGAGAAATCTTTTACCTGGCAGACATGGTGTGAAATTCAGTGGGAATCTCTATACCCAATATGGTCAGGAAAAAATTGAAGCTTGCATTGAGAAGTTTTTTTGCCTTTTTTTTTTTCTTTCTTTTGACATTTTTATTTCTGTGCTCCACTATTAATTAAATGGTCATGTTAAGAAACTAATGCTTTTACATTAAATAACTTTAAATAGGAATAGCACTTGGCCTAATCTTAAAACTACAGCAAGAGACTGAAGGAAGGAAAGAACCCAGTAAAGCTTTGCCAGCCCAGAGTGGGTGAGAGATGGCTGCAAACCCACCAGGCTTTCTCACTCCCAGGACCAGGCCAGTGCATTTAAGCCTGTTCTCTCCCAGTCCTTGAGCATCTGCTGCTCTGAGAGGGGAAGGTGTTTTTACCATTCAGCCAAGTGCCAGTGCTTGTGTGGCAAGAGAATGACTCAAAAACGCCTGGGAAGCTGTGGTGAGGGTGATGACATCACTGGGCGTCACTACAGCAATCTGCATAAGCTCATTGAAAGATAAATCTTAATAACAAGACAGAACACAGTGATACAGATCTCCAGCAGTAAGCCTGGGGGAGCGTGGAGGCTTTGGGAAGCGATGAAGGGCAAACGTGCATGGACACACCCAGGATCTGGCTCTGATGCTCTTAGGCAAGCCTGGGCCTTTGGGTGTATGGGACCTATCACCTGAGCTGAGGGATTGGTGCCAGGGAGGGGTGGCCCTGCAGGTAGGACGGCTTATTATTCTCCAGGTATGGTGAAAGGACTTCATACAGCCCAGAGAGAGCTGGTTGTGTCACTGCTGTCCCTGGATGGGAATAAGGGAAGCCCAAACACAGCTGCAGAGACAGCTGAAGGGAGGCTGTACAGCTCAGCACAGAGCTCTGGGAAATCTCCCTGAACTTGGCACCAAGGCCTTGCTGCAGCTGCAAGGACTGTCCCCCATCCATCTCCCCACACAAAGGGGCCGTATACTTTTGTCAGCCCTATCATCTTTGAAGCCTTGAAGCCAGCTGCTGTCCTGCTGCTGAGGGGGTGGGAAGGAGCAGTGGGGATACTCAGTTCTTGTGGATTCCAGCTTTGATTAGTGTTTCCTCTGCTCACCGGGAAGGACTGGGAGCAGTGCACACCAGCCATGACCACTGCATGTGCAGGCTTCCTCAGCTTGGTTCACTGTGCTGCCACTTCTTTCTCTGCCTAAATCCAGTTCAAGTGCCTGGGCTGACATAATTTCTCACAGGTCAGACGGGCACAAGCGAGGGGAGAGGCCTTGATGACAAATCATAGAACTGATTGCTGGCAGTGAGGCCTCCCACTAGAAGGCTTCCAAGACCTGCAAGTCACTGGCCTGCGTTGTCTGTCCCTGTCCCTCCAAAGACTAGATTCACTTTATAAAAAAGGCAGCAGATACCTGAAAGCAGAGACCCCTGGCATCCATGTTTCCTTAAAAACCTGCTAGGAAAAAGGTACATTTTCCCAGCGAAAGCACTGGAGGATTCAACTCCTTGACCTTTCTCTGACTTCTAGGATGAGCTAACATTTGGGCAGTATGCTTTCTGCTGGCATAATCCATCTCTGAGTGACAGTGACATCTCTGTGTCCAGGGCTGAGGTTTGTAGGTCAGATGTTTGCCCGGTGTGTGGGATTCCCTGGAGAAAGTACCGTGTTCCTGCAGGCTGTTATTAAAGCCAATTATGTCTGTAAAAATTTCTTTCCGGGTGGAAGGTTGAGGTGTTTCATGACATGTAAGTCACACAAAGGACACAGATGGGTATTTATTGCCACAGGAGTCCAACCTCACTCTTCCCCTCCTGCTCCCCCACCATCACCTGCAGAACCGGTTCTCCCCTCCCAGAGGCAGTAACCTAAAACCTTGTGTAGCAAGATGGAGAGAGGAGAGGGAAGAGCAGTCATGTCCAGCTCTTGATGTGACACTCCTTTCCCCCAAGGGCTGAAGGAAGATTTGACATGGAAACTTCCTTCATCCTGTTATCAGTGACTTGATCCCATGGCTCTGCCTGCTGTCTCCGGGCTGTCCCAGGGGTGTTTCAGAGGTCTGGGATGTTAACAGCCTCCAGGCACCACTGAGCCACACTGATAACACACCAGAGAGCCACTGCCTGCTGAGAAGCATAAGCAGTTAAAACCCTGCCTGATTCCTGTATCAGTGCCAAGATGGAATCAAAATCATCTTGTGAGCCTACTCTAGGGGTGCAGTT
The DNA here is from genome assembly GCF_001715985.3 of Manacus vitellinus. Lineage (NCBI taxonomy): Eukaryota > Metazoa > Chordata > Aves > Passeriformes > Pipridae > Manacus > Manacus vitellinus. The sequence continues at coordinate 4,496,734 of NW_021940578.1, read as the reverse complement.
CCCACAAGGAAACCAGAGAGATGGCTGAAAGCTCAGGCTCCCGGGCCAAAAATTGTACTTCCATCCCATTTCAGCCCAAGAGATCAAAGAGATCCATAGGTATTAACCCTCCACTAAATCAGTTTTATCCATAAACAGGCCAATATTCTGGAACATATCATTCTGTAATTCTTCTGTTTTCTCAGCTAGATCTTTATCTGACCTCGTTAGCTCAGGACAATGTCACCCAAATATTGCTTAACAGTGGGCTGCACCTATGTTGCATAAAATTGAATTAATTACAAGGAGCTGCAGAGGTTGTATATCCAGTAATGCCTTACTGCCTCACACCTGAGCAGCTGCAGGCTCACTGCACTCATGTTCTCTTGTATTCAAGAGGTGGTACAGGTGCTGATTCGTGTTCCTGTCATGACTTAGTCAGTTCTTAGACTTGTGAGAGAGTTACTTCCACTTGGTCGTGCCAAGCTGTCAGTAGAGTTTCACTGTGAATTTTATCTGCTGAATATGGATGGTTTTGCTGTTGTGACAGAATGGAAATTTGCCTACATCTCAGGCAGTGGCTGAGCCATTCAGCTGCTCTTCACTCTCTTCATCGCGTGTGGCAACAGGTAAAATCAAATTTATTCTTGCGTACTGAGAATTCCCAGTGAGATGTGGTCAGTGGAGCTCAGGTTAGACAGTGATCTTGACTGTTGTTGTGTCCCATTCTCAAAACCCCCACTCCCACTGATAGGGCAGCTTCTTCCTATCTCCAATTAGTTGTGATTTCTGCCCTCAGGGCTGTGGTACCTCCGTGGAGCACTTTGATGTATAAATAACGTGGCACCTCATCACTTTTGAATGTTGTTTATACCCCACTGCTGCCACGTCATGTGCCAAGGTTATAAATATGCTACTGCGTCTAGACTGTATCTAAACTTGGCTTTGGGCACCCAGATTCATGAGAGTAGTGGTTTCATCTATTAGCACAAAGGGGGTGCCCCAAAGTGTTTGATCAGGGGTCCAGAGGAGGCTTGGCAAGAGACTGCTCTCCTCCTGCCATGCCAGAGCAGCACTGGCCCCACCTTCCAAGGGGGCCTTGGAAACTCTCTTCCTCCCCTGCTCCAAAGCTACTGGGCACCCAGCCCAAAGGAAATACCTGACCTTATCCTTTCCTGATGTGCTTCAATGCACCATTGAGTGCAAGAGGTCCGAAACATCACAGACTCACCTTCACCAGCCCAGACAGATCCAAGCTGAGGCTGGGCTGGGGCTGGCAAGGCAGGCTGAGATACCAGAGGGGTGGCAAATGGCTGTAAGACTGAGCTGGGTAGGAAGAATAAACAAGCATGAGCTGCTTGTTAAAGCCATGGTGATAGAGCTGCAGCAGGAACCTCAGCTAGTAAATACAGAGTCACAAGCAAAGTTGATGTATTTTCCCATGCAACATGAGAGTAATAATATGTATTTTGACTAAGGACAGTGAACGACTTCGGGCCAGATTATCTGTAGCTATGTAAGGGAGACTGTGTGAACTCCTTCCCACTCCTGGGTTTTGTTTGGAGGCTGAGAACACTCTTGGCATATCGTGGGGCTGTTCCATGATGGACGACTGACAGAACCAGGGATCACATCTCACATCGAGCACTGGCTGTAAATACATTTTGGGCCAACACTGGTGAAATCTCACTGGACTGTAACCTTAGTCAGCAGCATGTGAGAGCCTCCATGAGTCCTTAAGCTGCCTAATTGCTGTACAGCATTGCTCCTCTCTGACAAAGGCCACAGCATTCCCTGAAGGAGTGGGGAATTGGGACAGACTTGCTGTGGCTCGACTGTGAATGTAGAACATCTCACTGTGGTTGTGGCATGCAGGCAGGCAGGGCTGCAAACTGCAGGGAGCACAGAGCTGCCAGTCAGTCCCTGAGGAGTCCCTGATGATTTATGGGATGCAGCTAACTTCTACAGGCCTTGGAAAGGTAAACCTGTGGTCATGATATACCAAGCAGCAACACTGCCAGAACTGTGTTTGGCCTGGGAGATGAGCTCATTTGATACAAAGGCTGTAGAAAAGGGACACCAGACTTGATATGACCCCTTTACCCAGATGACATTCCCCGTGACTTCAGTGAGTGAGTTGCCTGAATTATTAATCCCGTATTAGCAGTCTGGGATTGCTGAGTGCCTGCCACAGCCTTCATTCCAGCTGCTTAACCCCTTGCAGGGACTGAAAGGCTCCGTGTGTTGAGTTCTTGTATCCAGCTCAGGCAGTGGCTCCGGAGGACAGAGTGTGTACTGCAGGATTATCTGTTTGGCTGTAGGTTTTCCCAGTGTGTGTCCTTTCCCAGAGGATACATCCCAGGGCCTGCCTTTGCAGGTAGGGGGGAGGTTCCAGAGGGGGTGGTGTGAGCTGGGCTGCCTTTGCCTCGTGGCTTTGCACGTGTTTGGAGAAGCTGGAGGGTGTGAGGAGTGGGGGGGATGCTGTGGATTTTGTGTCAGGCACTGTGTGCTGAATGAGGTGCCTGCCCAGGAATCTGGCTGGGGATGTTTCTCCTCCAAGCTCTCCAATATTCTGGGATGTCCTGGGGAGGCTGCAAAGCTCATTTCCTCAGCGCCTGGCACTCAGTCTGCTTCCCAGCTCTCCAGCAGCCATGTGAAGCTGCAGGGAGGCCATGAGGTGAGGCATGTTTGAGCTGTTACCTGGGCAACAGCTAAACACTGACTTCAGATAATAATTGTAAAATAACTTAACATCAGGGTGATGAGGCAGGGGGAGAGGGGGGCTGCCACTGCCCGTGGTCCCAGGGAGCCCCATAAAATCCTCATGAAACGCTACTTGTGCAAGCCAAGTTGGCTGAAGCCCAACCTGTGCTCAGAGTTCTTGACAAACTGTACCCAGGCAGAGGCTGTGGTGTCCTGATCCTTTCAGGTGGCCTCCTGCACCATCACATCCAGTCACCTGCTACTGCCTGCCACCCCTCTGTGTTGCCTTTGGCTTTGATGAGGCTCTGGATGACTCCATGAAACACATCCAAGGGGAAAGATTTACACAGAGACTGTTTCTCAAGGATCCCTGAGGCAGTACCTCTTGGCACACTCCTCAGAGTCTCTGAGCAGCAATCTGGCTCTCCTGCACCAAAGAAATTGCTGGACTTTAGTCAGTGAGAGGTTACTTTTGTGGTTCATCTTTGAAAATAACAAAAGCAAAGGAAAGGAAGAGCACTAGGGCAGGTTACAACTCAGCCAGTGTTGGACCAGTGCTGGGGCTGGGTATGTGGGTATGTGTGTGAGTAGCTGGGCAGAGAATGACCTTGTTCTGCGTTGAATTAGCCTTGGTACTGTGAGCATGGCTCAGCCAGGACTTGCATCTTGCTGTGCTGGGATTGAAGTTTGGCTTGGGAAGCAGAAGGCTGACCCTGGGTTTTTAGATGCCTCAGAAACGGGAGGAAGGGAGGAAAGAGCAGCTGTCTGTGGAGAAAGTGGCAGCCTTTCCTCCTTGTGTTCTCTGCCTGTGCCCCTGAATAAGAGGAACCAAGATTTTCTGCAGCTCTGCCCTCTATGCCCAAGTGACAGTCTGTGGTCAGCTCATGTACAGTTCATCAGGTGCAGAGAACATGTGAGGTACTGCAGGGATGGTTGCTGCAGTTTGCCCTGCCTGGCTGGATTGCATTTTCCAAGGATGTTATGCACGAGCTGAACAACAAAACCGAGGCAGAGGTGACCCAGTCTGGTCACCCCCCCAGCACACTGAGGATCCAGGGCCAGGACAAGGTTCTTCTGGCACAGCAGCGATGCCCAGACGAACCAAGGGGGTTTGCACAGTGTGTAAAGCATGACACAAACTTGCACCTAAGCACTCAGCCACTCTGCATCATGTACATGTGACAGTGCAGGACTTAGTAATTGTTTGCTGCTCCCAGATTTACTGGAAAATGCCTTGACCAGGGCAGGCTGTCTAATAGAGTCACTACAAATGACGAGCACTGTTGTGTCTCTATGGTAAAGCTGGCCCTGGTGAGGACTCGCTTCCTGACAGATGGAGCTGCAGCATTAGGTAGTCATGGGAGGGATGGGGCTGGATTTGACAAGCAGCATGAGGTCACTTTTTCAGTCCCCTTTGGGTGGGATATATCCACAGGCTGCCGTTTGCCTTGAATGCAGTGACTAATTTATTTTTTAAAATCTGCTTATGCTGCTTCCCCTTCCCTCTTAACCCATTCTCATCCCTTACCTTTCCTCATTGTTTCGGTCAGAGATGACAAAGAAGTGTGAACTACATCAAATAATGTCATTTGCTAAGGAGTCACCTGTTTCTCACAGTAGCCAACATACAACAAGCTCACACACTGGCACAACCTACATTCAGCCACTTACCAACTCTCACAGGCGTCTCTACACATCCACAAAATAAAAATAACTCTACTTCTTTTACCAGCCTCATCCCCTTAGACTGTGAACCATGTAGGTCTTGACAATGGGATTAAAACTGCAATGGAATCCTGAGGATTAGACAAAAAGGTATCCCAAGGGCAGTGGCATTTAGGGCACATTTCAGCACAGCTGTGAGAAGAGCTGGTGAACCAACAAGTCTGAAGTGCCCACAGCACAAAGACATCACCTGGCTCCAGGTTTCATTTCCCATGAGCCACAATAAATGGCACAGTAAGAGAAGGGGTGGGCTGGCCACTGACCACAGGCCAGTAGATAGATTTGTGCTGGGACTGCAGAGAGCCTGGATCTGTCCTGCTCTGCCTCTCCTGCATGTGGTGAAGTAAAGAGCAAGAGAAGGAGAAAGGAAATTAACACAACAGAGGACTTGACATAAAAGTGTTTTATATCATCTCCTATAAACCAACCCATAAATCCCTGCCCTCCTGCTCCACCCCTCACATGTTTTTAATTTTGCTGGCTGGCTGAAAAGCAGAGAAGTGGAGGGTACAAAGCACATATTCTTGGTGGGAGAGGCTCCCCCATTCCCTACACGCTTCCTACTCACACCTTGTCCCTGTGCCTACAGCACGGCACTCTCTTCTCCTGAGGAATCCCAGCATGGAGGAATTCAGCATCTGTCTGCCATTTGCATGACTCTAATTCCTCCCACTTGGGAGGAATCTCTGCCCCTCCACCAGCACCCTCTGCCCAGTGCAGGGAAAGGCACTGGCTTGGGCAGAACTTCTCAGCCACCAGCACAACCCCCCAGGTAACTGGAACACAGAGTCGAGCCAAAATGACAAAGTTCCTTTAGACTGTCACTAGGACACCCTTCAGGAGGAAGCACATTCCAGGCTGGTGGCCCCAGCAGAGCAAGAGCTCCGAAGTCTTGCATGCACAACACACACCAGTGCAACCCCTGACAGGCAGTGTAGAGTCCCATCTCACCGAGTCCTGGCTGCCAGGGAATGAACAGCTCACCCGGGGCCACAGCTCCAAACAGCCTGGGTGGGTGTCTCTGGGTGGGCTGGATGGCAGTGAGGAAGCTCTGGCATCGGTGACACGGAGGCAGCTCTTCAGCATCGGGGGAAAGGGAAAGGGCCGAGCTTTGAAAGATCCTCCTGTCCAGACTTGGTCCCAAAAGAAATCCTGAGATGTTTCAGAGCATTGCAGGTTATTCTGGAGTTCTTGGGGAAAGCGGGTGAGGAGTTTTCTAGAAGGATCTGGTGACCGACAGCTTCAAATTTATAGAAAAAGAGGCAGGGCCCATAAAACTGCAACAATAGGACACAGAGTCCTTGAGGGTTTATTGCTGTATTGCAAAGAGCCATGTTGGCTCACTGTTCCTGTATCCAGATTGTAACGTTGCAGAGCATTTTTAAATGGAAATTCCCATCCACTAAATAAAAAACAAACCTAAGAAAAAAATACGTTCAAATTGTAGCAATTACTGCTTTTGTTCCCATAAAACTTAATCCAAGTCTTGGGCTGTTAGACCAAATCTTTTTAAAGCCATGCTGGACAGAAGATTAACTGAGATAAATCTGAAGGTCACCCAGAGCTTTCATGTTGTAGTTAGAGTGGTAATTTCAGGGGGTCTGTGCACAGACTTCATGGCACAATCACCATGTCAGGGATGAGGTAAAGAAAGTAGTCCTGGAATAACCCAAAGAACCTTGTACAGTAAGACATAGAAAATGCTTGGTTACAACCTTGTTACTTAATTCTGGAGTGAGGACAGCAAAGATCAAGACACGGGAAAGGTTGGAAAGGATTGTTTAAAGCTCAGCTAATGATAATAAAAAAGCACATGTGGAAGGTAATAAAACTGATGGGATGGGCAGCCATTTTACTGAGCACTTTATGCTGATGTTAGCTAATAAAACAGCAGAGCATTTGTAACTGAGCTTGTCTCCTGTGCATTCCACCCTCACTTAGATTATTTAATTCCTCTTTAAAAAAACCCACTCCTTATTTTTAAGGGAAAGATTAAATCAAGTGATGATGTGCAAATCCAGGGAGGTGAGAGGTATTGTTAAGATGAAGGATATTTCATGGCATTCTTGCAGGTATTTTTTAGTTAAACTGCAGAGAAGCAGAAACACAGGAAACAAAGATATTCAGAGCACTGTCACACTGAAAATTTTCTTCACCATGTTTCTGCTATAATTCCAGTTGAGGGATGACAAGAGCATGTAGGCGGTGCAGGTTGTCACCATGATTTTAGGGTTTGAATTGGAAGCAACTCTATTCTGCTGTGTAACAACACACTGTTCACTTGCATTATACATTGTCTTTAGACCTCAGCAAGGACCAATGTCCCTCATGGCTTGTCCAGTTCTGACAGTTTGATTTGGGAGGAAGGGAAAGAGGTGTTGTGGGCAGGTGCAGGGTATGGTTAGTGACTCTCATGCTTTGCTGTGCTGCATCTGGAACATTCTCAGACTGGCGTGTTGCCCTGGGAGGGTGGGAACCACCAAACTGGACCCTGCACCTTTTAAGTTCCCCACCCAGCCCACTCCCCATTCACAAGATGTTTGATCCCTGAGCTCACTCCTGAATAGGGTCCAGGTAGCTCCTTCATGCTTCAGCTGCTCATCCTGGAGCCCTGGATCACAGACTCTCTTCCCATATGTTTCCTATTAATCCCAGCCTTGCCCACAGAGAAGGCTATGAGGATGGAGGGAAGGGGGTTCACAGAGAGGGATGCTGCTATTTTTTCCCATTGATCCCCTTTTCATTCTCCAGAAATCATGATTATTTCTGACTATATTTGTCTATATACCCTATATTTGGCTATTTAGGCTACATTTTTACTGAACTGCCAAGGCTGGAATAGCTCTGCTCACCCACTGCACTTCAATAATGCTGGTTCTTGGAAAAAGGCTCTCATGGGCTCCTGGTATTCCCCACAGACCTCTGGAAGCTTCATGTATCCTTCGGAGGGAAAGCTATTGAGATATCTCAGCACTGTGCTACAGGTCATCCTTACCACAGTGTGAAGCCACCAGTATTTTCTGATGTTTCCAGCAGAACCAGAGCTGGCCTTCCCACGGTCAGTGGTGGTGGCTCTCTGAGTCAGCAGGGATCCAGGTTGTCCACAGGCCAGTTCTGAACAGCCTCCCAGTAACCAAGGGCTCTCAGGGCTCTCAGTCACTCGTTCCCACTGATCACACCTCCTGTTCTTCTAGAGAGAAAAAACAAAAGACTGAATTCTTGGCCTTAGTGGCATCCTCTTACCTCAAGCTCCTGAATTCAGTTCCGTGTTAGTGTGGAAAAAATGTCTTTTGCCGGTTACAATTTTACCCACTTTCCCATCCCCTTGAATGCCCGTGTTGTTCCTGTGCTGCCAGGCTGCTGCTCCCCTGGTGGCTCAGCCTGCAGTGGCAGAATGACCAAGCAGCTGCTCCTTGGTGTCTTGGCCCTGGAGGTGGAACTAAACCTATTTTAGCCATGAAAACGTGTTCAGAATCAGAGGCCAAGTCATGTAAGAACCCAAGACTCCATCCAGAACATCCAAGCACAGCTGACTGAGGGAGTACATGTTGTGACAGACAACTGCTGACCTTTGGGCAAGGCAGTCCCTGCCCTGGCCTCATCCCTGCTTGATCATTTTGTGCCCACTGTCTTTGTGCTTCAGCTTTCCACATGGAAAACAGGAGGAGTCAATAATCCCTCACTGCAAAATGAGACAGATAGAAGGAATTCAAATATGCAGGTGCATTTTACAGCCTTTAGGATGCCCATCAAATCACTTGAAATGCTCTCAACAAAATCTTGCTGACAGAATAGCCACGTGATGTGTCTCTTCATTATGTTCTTGGACGCTACGTAGTCTTCACTGTGACTTTGGATAGATACTCTTTTGGACACACACTTCTCCCAAGGATGCTCCTAAAATCTGAGCAATGACCTCAGCCATTCTTAGGGCAGATGAGTGCTGTTGGGATGCTCATCACCACCAGAGAGATTTCTTTGATGGTGTTCCTGGCAGGGATGCACTTTGGAAAGAGTATCAGCCTCCCACGGACATGCACTTAAGCAGGCTTCTAGATTCCTTTCACCAGGTGCTTTGGCTGCTCTAAATTCAAGCCTTCAGTGTTTTCAGGAAAGAAACACAATTCCTCATGCTCCTGCTTGACTGTGTTACTGGTTTTAAAATAGCGGGGTTGCAGGCACCTATCTGCTGTGTTGGACTGTTTTACCAATATTTCACCAATCTGAGGACTTGAGATACATCTGCTACAGGGATGTCAGACCCAGCTCCAGCTGCACCCAGAGGAAAAACAGTAACTGACTGCAGTGGGAGCTGGACTGGGACCTAAAACAGTGAGTGCAGTGGTGCTGCAATGTCTTTCATCTCCAAGATGCTGGGTGAGATCCAGACTAGGCTGGTAATGGTTGGCAAGCTGCCAGCTGCTAATGATGTGGAACAAGCTGGTGAGTCCTTGCTCCACTTTGTAGGAAGCCACCAGACAAAACAAGTCCCAGGAATAGTCGGCTCAACCCTTTCCTGGTCGGGTTCATTCCGTACTGGCAAGAGAGTAATTTAGGAACTTCCCCTGATGTGGCTCCTGTGGTGTCTGATCTGTGGAGGCCACAATGTTTCTGTGCACATTTATCCTCATGAAATTCCCTAGAAACACTCCACGTGCTGTAACAACAGTGTCTGGAACACAGTGTTTTCCCAGATCTGGCCCACTCTCCCGGTGCTTTGATAGGCCCACAGCATGACCACAAAACCTGTGTTCCTCTGGTTCCCCTGCCTGTACCCACATCCCCTGGACAGAATACCTGCACTCTGCAGAGCTACCTCCTCCAGTTCACAGAACTGAAGGGCACCCTGTGGCAGAGGAGCAGACACATCATGGTGTGTGGTACCCCCAGAGCTCAAATTCAATGGATGGCTGAAGCAAGAAAGAGTTTGATTCCCCAACAATATCCCACTGGGCACGTGAAGCAGTCCAGGGACTGGACAATCAATGTTTTCCAAGTTTGAGATCACTACCAGAAAGTTATGATGGGGAAGGAGAAGCACTCCAGAGCAGCCCGTCTGTACAGCTGTTGAGGTGAACAGGTATGAGCAAAAACACCTCCTCATTCCACCTGGTGGGGGAAAATGAAAATCAGGTGATGATGGCCAGGAAGCAGGTAGGAATTTTGCTGTCTGGATCAAGCAAGTGAGGTGCCCAAACAGTGCCAATGGCACTGTGTCCCAGAAAAAGTCATCAATGCCTGAGCTTTTTAGAACTGATCTCCCCTTGGAGATCTATTTGGTGAAGAGGAGCAGGAGCCACAAGACAGAGTATCTTCAGTGTCCAGAGTGGGTGATAGGCATATATAGGCAAAACTGGAGGAGCAGTCAGAGACTGCACAGGAGCTGGTAAAGATCAAACCTTATGCCTAATCCCTCACTGCTCCAAGGTGACTCTGCTCCTAACACTGCTCTTGCAGTGCTCTCTGCTGGGGAACGAGAGGTAGAGGCAGGCAGGGCTGCCTCCAGCCTGGAAGGCAGACAACTCCACAGGCTAAGGAATAATGTGCAAATTTAGCTTATGCATCGCTCCAGTGAGTGTGTCCATCGTCCTCTGGCCCACCCAGGTACAAACCAGGATGTGCCCATGCTCCAGGAATGAGTTTCCAGCAGATGCAGGAGCAGGTGGCACAAATGTCTGGAGCCAGTGGCGTGTTGCTGTTCTGTCGGTGTGACGGTGTTCCCCGGGCAAACAGGCTTCTCCTGCAGCTCGGGGGACATTCAGGCTGCCCAGCCCAGGCACCCAGCTGGAATCCGTGTCACAGACTCCTTAATGAGCTCGGCAAGACAATTAGATTAGTGTCTTCTACTGCTCCCCCTGTGCTGCCCGCCATGGTAGGGAAGGCAAACAGTAAATTCCACTGGGATAACTGCTCGCCTCGTAAATTAGGGAACCATCCACTGTTGATCACCTAGGCAAGTCCTGCTAAGCTCGCGTTGGGTGGTGGAAGAGCGCTTTTGTCACCTCATCAGATGCAAGTTTTAGACGGGAACACACCTTCCTGTGCTGCTCAGGTGCTCCCACCAGAGGGCGCAGCGAACACACCCACTCACAGGTACAGGGGAGAAACCAGGTGGAAAGGAACAGCTTTAACCAAATTATTGGCTAAAAAAACACGGTGTTATGTTATTGTAGAGTCCTCCCCGTTAATCAGCATTCTTTAGGGGAAGTGCTCTACACAAAAAGCCTGTAGCTTTACTTTATTATCATTGTATAAGCTCCCAATAGCTTGGAACTTGTTGTTACACACCCTCAGTGGGGATGAATTGGGATATGTGGTTTCACACCCTACAGCACATACAGAACTAAGCAATAAGTGTTCATAGGTAGACAAAAAGTGTTCACTGGTAGTTTGGACAGTCTTGGACAGATTCTATGATTCTATGATTCTTGCCTGAGGAACCTACCTTAGGTGCTGCACTGTATTAAATTTAACTGAAATCTAGGGACATTTAAATTGCCGTGCTGGGCTGTAGATGTGATGACTGAGGAGTCAGCTCTGTCAGTTCTGCTGCCCACAGTCAGACACCTCCTAAACTGCTTCCATGTGAATTAGGAGAGCTCAAGTACCAGACTTCAGTGGCTGCTGCATCTCTGGCAGCACAAAGGGGCATAAAGGGAGTGATGATGCTTGTGTAGGAGTGGAGTATTTAAAGATGTCACCCTAGACCTGGTAAATCCCACACAAGGCAGGCAGGGACGTGCTGGGTTGCAGTCTGCCCTTATGGCTATTTTCTACTGCTGCCCATCTCTGCTTCTGTATGGGCCACAGGTTGTAGAGTGTACATTGCACTGAAGTTATAAACAGTATCATCTGTCCTGCCTCAGCCTGGAAATAGAGAATGTGGAAATCAGGCCTTACAGCTTTTACTGTAACATGACCTGCCATTCCAGCCAGTGAACCGACTCCAGGGGCTGTGTTCAAGAGAACACAGCTCTGGACACATCCTTCCCCAGGTCTCAGGTCACAGACAGCCCTCCTGGAAACCCTTCCCAGAAATCCGGAGGGTTTTCTGGGAAGCTGCTTGATGAGTGGCTGTCTTGAGCTACGCCTCCCACACACCCCCTGCTTGGGCTGGCACCCAAGACGTGGCCCTGGCTCCCTCCTTGGCCTGGCAGCTGCTCTTGCTCCCACTCAGCCCTTTGCCTGGCATAAAACCCCACTGCCCTGGTACCAATGGGCAGGACCAGGACATTGTTCACTGTGCAGAGTTTAAGGGCAGGGAAAGAGTGAAGGAACAGCAACAGAATAAAACAAACTGATGGAAAGGACATCCAGCCCATGTGCACGTTCTGAAGGTCCTTATATGCTCCAGTTGCTTAAACTGATTTTTCCCTTGACCTTCGTGCCAAGAAGGCACAGCTGCTTCTCTCCTCGACCACCTGCCTTTGTGCCTTTGTAGTTTGTGTGTGCAAATGAGCCTATTTGGCCCAGTTTTCCCTGTGAACCCTTACATATTTGCAGTGTGCATGTGTGCCACTGTCGTGCTGAGCTGGCAGCCTCAGCAAAGAGGCCCTTACAGCCAGGTTGTGTCGATGTTATCACCTGCCACAGATGTGTTGCCCAATGTTTACGCCTACGTGGAAGTTTTTGTCATTGTGATAAGGTCAGAGGGCTTTTGGGCTGGTGAGAGACACTATAAACAAGGTGGCTGAATCACTATCTTGAGCAAACAAAGGAGATGTGTTAGTAGAGTCATCTGTGTTCTTCTGATAACCCACAATGGTTACCACCTCCCTTCTGAGTCATCTCCTCTCCAGATTTTATTATTCTTACATTCATTTATATGATCTAATGGGATTACACTGTAGAGAAAACTGTTCATCTACCATTTTACAAGCCCAGCATCCTTGATATATTACCAACAGCAAATCCATATTGCTGCCTGGATCTTGGGTATCTGTTCAATGTCGTTAAAAAAGTAACTTTATAGAATCTCAATGACCATTTGGGGTCCTCAGCTTCCCAGGAGGTTTGGGGACCAGGTGGCCAGAGCTGTAACTTTGCCTCAGATCCTATTTGCACATAATGCTCCATTCATTCCTTAGTTTTAGCAAACTCCATTTACAGGGGTCACCCCGTGTCCCTCCGCCCGCGGTGACGTCACGGCGAGGCGGGAGTGTGTGCGGTGACGTCAGCGCGGGGGGGCGGTGCCTTCTTCGGTGACGTCACCGCGCGGCCGGCCCCGCCCCGCCCGCCGGGAGTCACGTGCGCGCGCGCGGCCCGTTCGCCGCCCGCAGCTCCCGGCGGGGCCCGAGCGCGGCCCGGGGACACCGCCCGCACACCTCCCTTCATCCGCCCCCTTCATCACCGCCCCCCTTCATCACCGCCCTTCAGACCGCCAGCCCCGCGCGGCCATGGCGGGCGCCCGCAGGAGAACACGCTGCTGCACCTCTTCGCCGGCGGGTGAGTGCGGGCCCCGCCGGGAGGGACGCGCCGGCCCCGCGCGGCTCCGCGCGTGAGGGGCGGATGGGACGCTCTGCCCCCCCCCCCTCCCCGTGCCCCGCCGTGAGGGATCCCCCTGTGCCCGCTGCCGCCTGGAAGGAGCCGGGCCGCCCAGGAATAGCAAATCCATCCTTGGCGCCCCGGGCAGGGAGGGCTCGCGGGGCCGCCCGAGGTCAGGCCGGCAGCGCTGGTCGCTGTGACGGTCCCTGTGTGTGAGGCCCGGAGCCGGCAGGGCGCGGGGAAATGGAGCCCCGTAAATCCGCCCTCCCGTGCGGGGCCGGGCAGGGGCCGAGCGCTGTCGCCCAAGAAGCGCTGCCCCACGGGTGGCTGCGGGTCTGCCGAGGGGCCGCGGCGCGGGCTGGGCAAGGAAGGTGTTGGCTCAGCGCTGCCGTGGTCTCTGTGGAGGTGGCAGGCAACGTGAGGCGTTCCACGGAGCCCGCAACTGCCTGAGCCGTGGGATGGCACTTGAAAAGCGACTGCTCCCGAGAGGGGAAAGCAGCGGGGGGAAGGGGAGTTCGAGAAGGGCCTGGTACTTGTGTGCAAATGACCTGGCATTCCAGGCCACTTCTTGCTTCGAGGACCTGTAAACGCACTGGTTTTGTTGTGTTAAAGTAACAGCCCTAGCCCACAAACCACCAGCCAAAATCCCTTCCAGAAAGATCTGTTGGTTGACTTACGACAGTTGTTTTAACAGTAATCCAGTAAGAAAATGTTATGCTGTAAACTAATTTTTAATCATCTGTCGTACAGATTAAGTGCACTTTTGCCCTTGTCAGAAATATTTTATTTTAAGTTTTTAGCAGCCTAAATTATCTAAGTAATAGAATATTCCGTAGTGCTTGTCAGCTGACGGTAGTTGGGAAGCCAACATGAAATCTGTTGTCAGTTTAAATCTGTTTAATAGCAGACCGATTTTTTTTCGATTGTTAACAGGAGAGTTCAGTCTCCTCTGACATGTCCTTGGAGCAATAGGTTCATTTAATATAATATTAAACCAAACAGAGCTCAGTTTTTTCAGAGACACTTCTGCTGGCTTGAACACTTTGTGCTGAGTCCTCTCTTCCTCCACTTGCATCAGAGCAGTACCTGGAACCTGGGACAGAAGCTGGACCTGGATGTACACATGGAACTTGTTTGGGTACTAACAATGCCTATCCAGAGCTCCTGGTGTCCTCATGTAACTCATCAGACTATAAATAAATAGGAATTTTATACTCATTAGGGTTTTAATCTAGTACTTGGTGGTCAGCATCTTCCCCAGTGATTTGTTGTACTCTTCTCCAGGGATCCCAGAAACACCTTCTGCAGCAGGCCCAGGAAGGCACGAGGTCCAGTCTGGTTTTGAGAGAGGTTACAGGGAGAACCCAGCAGGGAATATCCCCCCTGACCACTCTGGTGGGATAGGATTGATCTGGTTCTGAAGCAGTGATGAAGATGCAGCACAGGGGACAGAGATGCCCTTTTAGGGTAAATGGGCCTTTAAAGGTTCAGTGCTGGACCTATTGCTGGTTCTGCATTTCTTGTTATTTAAAGGGACAAGGGAAGGTGTGCCATCATTTCTGTGATGGGAAAATGAGACAGCAGATTTAGGATCCTCCAGCACCAGCCAAGGCTGAAGTGTCTGGCCCCACACACACCCAACCTGCTATACAGTGCAGTTTCAGGCCCTAAATTCCCATATTCTCTCTGTGTGTGCACATTTATTAATGCTATTATCTGCTTTTTAAGTGAGAAATGCACTTTTTGGGGCTCACTGGATAGAACAAGACATGGAACATGAAACTGGTGCCTGAGTGATTAAAATGCCCACGTAGGGACATGTAAGAAATGTTGTGGGAAATGGGTGATGTGTTTAAAGGGGTGCTGGGCCAGCCCACTGACAGGCAAGCTGGAAACCCTAATCAAATTAGGAAAAGGCTGTCTGTCATATCTGCCTTGAGCATTTTGCTTTTTAATAGTAGTAGTGGTAGAGAATGTTTGCTCAATTAAGTCTGATTAAAGGAGCTCAGCTGTGATATTTTGCTGCATCTATTACATCCCAAAGGAATTTTAGAAAGAATTAGTGTGTTAGTGCTTGAGTAATAGTCTCTCTTGAGATCTTTCCTTCAGTCTTTCACATACCTTTACCTTTGCAATTCATTTCACAGAACCCTGTTACAGCAAATGGGTTGTACTGTGACATAAAGCTGCTTGCAGAACCAGGACCTTGGATAAAATTACCCATACAGCCAAAGAAAATGCTGGAAGTTCAGAATACTTTATAAGTCGTGTAAGATACCAACCTTTGTTCACTTGTAAAGTGTTTTCTGTGGATAAAGCAGCTCATTCACTTGAAATAATTTGAATAGAGACGTTATTGCTACTACCATGGCTTTCTGGGAAGGTGGTGTGAGATTAAAATGTAATACACTATCTTTATGTGTGCACAAACCAGGCCAGCCTCAGATAATCTCAGTGGCCAGAACAGAACAGAAGTGTTTAGTACTTCGGAGCCTGAGGGTGATGAAATGCACTTGAATGTTGCAAAGTGCTCTGCAGTTGTTGAAAGAGATGGTTTCCTATTAACCAGGTTATTCAAGGCACACGGACTCATTGGCCCCTTAGTTTCTGTTAGTTCCTTTTAAGGCTGCCAGTGGTAACAGCAAACCAAAGGGTCTTGGAGTTCTGATGGGAACATGGCTCTGAGGGCTGGGAAGGTTTTGGAGGCAGCAGGGACAAGGGAAGGTTTTGGAGGCAGCAGGGACAAGGATGCCCAAGTTGCACAACAGATAGAAGGCTGTTTACAAGCCTGGGTTCCTGTTTCCCTGCTCAGGTCAGGGCAGTTGTTGCTTGTTTTTGTTTAGGAAAAGCCGCTGCAGCAGAGGTTACTCCATGTTGTCTTTCCAGCTGGAGTAATGCTGTTTACTACAAGGATTTCCTAAGAAGTGGTACTGGGAGGCTGCAGTGCCCTTCCTAGAACTGGCAAAGAACAAAACCTGAGCAGAAACTTTTAATCCCGAGTTCATACAGGCACTGTGTGATGTGTGTTCTGGAGTAGTTTGGTGCAGACTGGGGGCAGTGTTTGAATGGAGCCATGTTTGTGACTTGGCTGTTTTCCATCTTGGAATTGAAGCCTAATTCCACAGCTCCCTTGCTCCTGTGGCTCTGAAAAGCAGCCTTAGATACCAAAGCTTGTTTAAGCCACCTGTATAAAAGTTGGAAGCATTAATGTGGGAAGGTGGGTGACACCCAGCTGCTTTGAATCGAGGGCACAGTGGTATCTGTCTCCCTGGGCACAGGTGGATTGTCTCAGTCAAAGCTGGAAATTCATTGAATGACCAATATCTTAAAATTCATTAGGAACAATCTGTTGCTGTGATACTCAGTTTCCTGTGGCTTTTGAGAATGCAGCAGATTGTTTTCTTTACAGTATTGACAGTGCAGTGATGAAATCTCCAAGGTAGAACCTGCCTCACTGTTTCTGCTGTGCACGTCAGGTTAGACCAGGTGGCATCGTTTGGAAAAACAGAACTTCATATACTCCCACTGCAAAATGTGTCAGGCTGGTTATAAGCTGTGATTTCTCTAACCAGGCAGCTCCATCATCATTGCTTGTGATCTTGGTGAAGTCAGGGATAATCTACTGAAAGATCTTTGTTTTGCAGGGCTCCCTTTAACGTTCAGCATTGTCTTGTTATTTGTACTGAGAATATTGCTCAGTGATTAAATCTAGGACTGATGAAGTAAGTCTTAATTAAGATTCTTGGCATCTCTATCAATTGTTCTGGTGGGTGCTGAGGGTTTATTTCAAGTGCAAGTCATGGATACATTGGGGGTGGACTTTGTACAGACAGAAAGCTGGCAGCAAGGGAGAAATGGGAGTTGGATTTTGAGATGTGAATCTTCTGTGTGTTTTTTAAAGTGTTCTCTTTTATGGAAGTAAATTATTTTTCTGCAGCTGTCAATGTAGAATACATTCTGTTTCTCCATATATCACCGTGTTTGACCTGTTGAAAATACTCTGCCTTTGTGTTATGTTTCTAGGGAAGTTTCTGTTTTTTCACTAAGGACAGATTCAGGCACTGTTGTGGGATTTTTGCAAGAGGCTGTTGCAGTAAACACTGCTTAACATCTCTGGAACTATTGTTCTGCACTGATGGATTAAAAAAATCCCTGACTCACAGCAGTATGAAGACTTGAGGCTTTGCCTTGATTGCAGCATAAGATTTTCCCAAATCAAGTTTATCTTCCTGCATAGCCCTGAACCTTTTGGGGTCTGTGGCTGTTTATGTAGCTGAGGTTGTTTGTCCTTTCTTCCCAGAGTCAGGCATTTGGAACACCCCAGGAATACAGAGTGTTTCTCTTGTGCACAGTGTGTTGTTTTTCAGGCATGTTCCCAGGGACTGGAGCAACACCAGGGAGGGATGTGTAGAATTCCCATGCAGAGGAAAATAATCTCATCTGAAAAAACTGCCCAATACATCAAAGTCCTTACTTGAACTATCTGCAGTATATTTATATTTGAGACATAGTGTGTGCACCCTGGTGACACTTTGAGAATTACTCTGTTAGATAATGTTTTTTTTCTTAAATGTCACACTGACAGCATAAACTCTGAGCTGTTAAAAATGGTGTTGCAAATATTCACTCATTGTGCTGAATATCAGAGGATTACATGTGCATTGCCAGAAGTACTTAAATATTAAAGGCTGCATAAATTAACTGGATTATCAGTCTAAAAGGATGAAAGGCAAGGAGTGGAGTAGGAAGGCAAGAAGACAGCTGATGCAGGAGGGAATATGCCAGAGAGGCTAAAAAGCTGTATGGCAAGATGTCACTAGACTGAGCAGCTGGTGGTTCAGAAAATAGCAAATAGAGTTTCAGTGCTCTGAATTTATGAATTGTTACTGACAAAGTATTGTTGTAATGGTGATAAATGTGAAATAAATGAGGACTGAAGACAGGATACCCAGTAGTGTAGCATTGGTAGAGGAATGAATTGGGAATTAAGGCAATCAGATTCTCTTCATCAAGTTCCCACAGACTTACAATTGCTCTGATTAGTCAGGTGTTAATTGTATGTACTTATATCTGTGTTGGATATACATCTTAGGGAAGGAATCAGTGAGGACCTGGAAGGGGGATCCTCAAAACACTTTCTGCTCGGAGTTATGTGTGGAACAGGAAAGGTTTTGCTGGAGAAGCCATTCCTGACCGACCTTTTCCCCCAAGGTCTAATATCTGACAAAACAACAACGCTGAACTGGAGGCTCTTGTTGACACAGAGACCTCTGCTCCGAGCCCTGGGTCAGTACACAGAATAATCAGCCCTGATAAGGTCTGTGAGCACAGTCATTTCTGAGCCAAATGACACAGTTTCAGCTGCTCTGGACCCAGTTCCATGGATGACTCCTGACTTCAGGCAGCACTCAAAGCATAAGTGCTCCAAAGGGAGAAGGCAAAGTCCATTCTTATGGTGTCTGTCACTGTGGATGTGTGGCTTGTCCCAAGTTTAGGTTTTTATCCCTTTCAGCAGGGAAGAGGAAGGAGCAAGGACTTAAGAAACAGTCCTGTTAAATCATATTGTCTCTGTGAAAACAGTTTCTTCTGTTGGATGCATTTAACATCTGAAAAGCACAGTTTGGGGTCATTCTCAGGCAGAATCTTGCAGAACATGAAAACTGTGGTGAGGAAGTTGTGTTCCCTGGCCATGAGGTCTGGGGTGTCCTTTTGAACCTTATAAAGACCTTCATTTCTGTGGTTGTGTAGCCAGGGTGGTCAGGCTGTTAAAAACTTCAGGGGTTTGGCAAAGAGTGGTTTCTGTTGATGCAAGACATACTGTTTCAACAAGCAAAAATAAGCTGTACTGGATAAAGCCTTTATAACCTTCAATTCCAAGACAGTATCTACAGCTGGGATCTTTTTGCCATTCTTTTATTGCCCTTTTCCTTGTGTATAAAAAAAGATTCTCCTAGTAAAGTAGTTCATGTCTAGAAGGGGCTTTAGGAAATATGCACTAGTACATTCATTAATGTCCTTCTATGGTTCTCTGTTCCCAAATTAGTGCAGGTAATGTTCTTTAGCAAGCAGTGGGGCTTTTTATACACAAGAAAAAAGGTGGGATTATTTTTTTAAATTCATCATTTTTTTAAATTCATCTCCCTTTCATGGAAAACTATTTAAATTACAATTTCAAAGAGAGTTAAGTTGTTGACTCATGGTGTTTTGTAAAGAAAATTGTCACGTGCTTTGACACTTGTGTAAACAAAGAAAATATTTCCTGATCAGTTCAGTTGTAGTAAATGCCCTTAAAAAAAACCCCCTGAAGTATTTAGTTAAGTCTAATATTTAGTTAAATCCCGGTGTGTTTGAGTAATAAAATGTAGATTTTATTACCTTTTAGCCTAACCCAGCATTATGTTTAATTGTGAAGTTTGCCAGAGGGGACATTCAATTAGGACAGAGGAACAGCAGCAGAGAGGGAAATGGGTTTGACCAGTCACTCTCCAGATCACTGATTAAAATGAAAATTAGGACTCATACACTTTATATTCTTGGCCAAGTGTCCTTTTTATGAGGCTCAGTGTGACAGTATTAAGATGAATATATGCCTATTATAGGATTGTGTGTGTATAGTATTTTATTTCTGTTCTTCTGTTATCAGAGTGGGGTGGGTTGTTCCTTAGTAGCCTTTCTGCCCTGTTATTCTGTTTTCTCACCCTCTTTCTCACCCTTGCAGCTTCCTTCCCTCTATACAACCCCCCAGGGCATGGGAACAGTTTTCCTTTGCCTCCTGCCAAAATTGCCCTGTTTCTTAATGATTTGTCCAACACGTAGAACCAACTGGAGACAAGTCTGCAGGTTTTATTGACACACTGTGCTGTGATTTGGTTTTCAACCTCTGTCTTCTGTTTAAATTGTATTTTGCAGATGTGGGGGAACAGTTGGTGCCATCTTTACGTGTCCCTTAGAGGTAATAAAGACAAGGCTTCAATCTTCCAAGCTGGCCTTCCGGACTGTCTACTACCCACAGGTGCAGCTGGGGACCATCAGTGGTGAAGGGATGGTCAGGCCAACATCTGTGTCACCTGGGCTCTTCAGTGTCCTCAAGTGAGTGCTGCTGCTCCTCTCATTCAGTGTTCCTTGACTCCAGTGATCCGAGTTTTCCCTTCCTCTGTGCAAACACAGAATGCAAATTTTGCTCCGGACTTGCACTGGAAAGATTCGTGTCAGTTGGGCTTCTGCCTTCAGCCACAGAAAGAGAAATGGTTCTTTTAAAAACACAGATGTATTCAGGACTCCTGAGTGCTCCTTTGAACTTCCACGGGAATTTGTTTCCAGGGCTTAGAAACTTTCCAAATTGAATAAGAGCCTGGAGGGTTATTTTTAAATTGTCTCCTCACATTTAGGCTTTTTGGTAGTTGTGATTTCCTAGGGGTCAATACACAGGACAGACTGTAAGATCTTAATGTACCTTAGCTTGTGGGAACTGTCAGAAAGGACTTTTTTCTCTTTTTCAACACTGAAAAGTGTCATCTTTGTCACTCCTTTGGAATAATCGTGTTTGCTGTGTCCTTTGAGCATTGCACATGTAATCCTTACTAACTGAGGGCATTTCCTGGTAAAGGATTGAAGGATTGCATAAGTCATACATGTTGTCTTTTTCTTTTTCCTGGAGCTGTTCCCGATTTTCTTTGAGTAACTTGTAGAGATACTTGTTGCTATTGCTGCCCATTTACCTGTTTGATGGAGGGAATTTTTAATCCCTCTCAGGAAGCACTCTCTCTTTGCAGCCTAATACAGAAGTGAGAGCCTTTCCTTCACCTCCATGGGCCAGCCCTGTAACCAGGTTTGTGATTCCTGCCCTTAGTGCTGCAGGTCTGCCCCTGGTCTGTCCTTGAAGCTGGCACTGCTTTGAACCAGGTGACCTCCAGAATTCTGTGTTCCCATACATTTTAAGACATGCTTGCTGTACTTCTGTATGGATGATCTAAAACTGAAACTTATGGCAGTGGGGGAGAACACTTTTTGCAAAAGCACTCCCTAAAATGTAATATCTACTTGGAGGCTTTTACCTTCTCGGCTGTAGCTGACAATGAGCTCTCCTCTGCTATTAGATGTTGTCTTTGCTGATTATTATTATCCATCAGTCCTGTCTACACCAGTATTACAGTCTCTGTTAAAAGCCTTCTGAGTGGCTCAGGCTGCAGCACTTGCTGCTCTGGCTGTGCCCTTTCAGCTGTGTGTTCATGAAGAAGAGCAAATGTGAAATTACTTATCTTACAGCTGCTGACAAATTCTACCAGCAACTCTGACATCCCAGTCCCTACCACTGTGTTTAATACCAGAGCACCATCGACATATGGGTCAGACCTCCTGCAAAAGGATTGAGTTCTTTTGGCTCCCTGGGCACCCCAGGGTGATGCAGAGAGGCCCTGTTGAGATCAGGTAGCAGGAATGCCAAAGAAAACACCGGGTGGCAATGCAAGTTGAATGATTTTATGTAAGGCCAGCAGGCCTGGCAGCCTGCCTGGGGAGAAGCTGCACAGTTATATAACAGTGGAGTGCTAATTCAAATTCTCTGCAGAGCTCTCTGCCTGGGAGTCATTCTGGCACTTGAGTTTCTGTATTGTAAACAGCCTGCTTTCCCCTGCCAAACATTTCTTTGTCTACTCAGAGGTGAGTCTAGAGCAGTTCGTGACTGAATGCGTGAGGTAGTGCCAGTTGCCTTTGATTTGCATTTCCTTTCCCTTGCTGTCTTTTCACCTTGCAGCATTTGACTTTAGGCAGCTGTAACTAAAGGAGGTGAAAACTTTAGGGCAAAGGGTTCTTAATTCATCCTCTGGGCCCATCTTTTTCTGGGGCTGTCTCATTTTTTTAGGGGGAGAGGAAATGGTTTAAAATTGGGTCAACCTTTTAATATATTTATTAAACTTGTTAAATATGGTGATTGTGATCTTGATTTCATTTCACTTCAGGAATTGCTTAGCTATGTGTATTGCCAAGTTTTCAAGCTGATTACTTTAGAGGATTGAGAAGTAAGAGCAAAATACTTCTGCTGTCATTCCCCTGCAGGCAGCATCTATGAAGAGCAGATAATGCTGTTGATTAACCTAAGAAAATAAAAATGTATGAAGAAAGAAGTGAAGTTCAGTCTCTTGCTTTTACTCTTCCAGCCCTTTCTCAATCCTGACTGTGCATTCATTGCCAAACTGAGTATGACTTGGGCTTCCAGGTTTGGGAAAATTATATGACTGTGGAAGCAGCCTTTAGAGCCCTACCTGTAAAATTGCTCTGTAAGGGTTAAAGGTGTTAAGTATGAAAGCCCCTTAACTGCTGTAAATAGAAGGAAAACAGGTACCCAGGGAGGCAGGTTAAGCCTGCTGCTGATAGAAGTTCATTCCAGAAGGACAGGCTGTTTTTGTCTAATCCATTTAAGATTCTGATGAGTTAGCCCAGCTGGAATCTGCAGTCGTGACTGTTAAGTGACAAAGAACAAGTAGTTGGTGGATCTGTCTCCTTGGAGACACTCAGCCCTGGAGTTTATACAGAAAGTTCAACTCTGCTGCAGAAAAAAAGTGTTTCAGAAGCTCATGTATCTCCTCCTGTCTAATGAGCTTGGGTTTGAAGTCTGTGGGGAACACTCTCAACAGTGCTAATGACCTAGAGAGCAAATTATGAAAACTGGCAGTTCCAGGGAGTGCACTGACTACCCATGGAGCCTGGAATTATCTGGATTTTCTTGCATGGTTTTCACATGGGGAGTTCAGTTCGGAGAGCTGCTGTCTCTGTGCACTCACATAGCTTGTGGTATGGCTGCCACATTTCACCTTTGTGTCATCACTGGGTCATTGTGAAAGGGAAAAGCATTTCTTTTTTCATGTCTCTGTACAGGAGGCAAACTCCTGAATTGCTTAGATGCAGAGAATGCCAAAGATATCCTTTCTTCATCAGACTCAACTATCACTGGATTCTCCAGGAAACTTTGAATCAATTCCTGACAGCTTTCAATGAATGGAAATTATAACCTGGTGCCATATGCCACCCATTTGCCTGTAGTGCATTGAATTTTATGGTACAGTGGCTTTTATTCAGTAGTGTATAATTCTACTAATTTTGAAGGATATCACGTAGCTTAAAATCTTTATAGCTTCACAGTAATACTCATTGCTTTTATATAGTTCTTTTGACTCTCTGCCTGACAGAACAAGAAATGTAACTTTTAACCTAAATACTGTCTTTGTTTTTATTTTAAGGTCGATTCTGGAAAAAGAAGGACCAAGGTCACTCTTCCGAGGGCTGGGTCCAAACTTGGTTGGAGTTGCACCATCAAGGTAAATAGTTAAACTATTGCTAAAAGTAACATTTGAGATGCCAACACAAATGTTAACAGTGCATTTGTGGTTCAAAATAGTAGGCCATGAAGTTATCCCATCTGTAAAGTGAGATTTGTAGAGGTACTGCTCAGTGTGCACACCAAGAAAGACTGGTAGAAATCTGGTTTACACTTGTGTAACACTGTAAGGTGCAGAGTAAATACAGCACTTAAATTCCAAGTCATTGCAAGAGCCACTTATGTGCTTGAGAAAGCAAGAGAAAGTAGTGCAGAAAAGTCTGTAGGACTAATAATTGCATTATTGTAATATACTGCTTCTCTTGAATACTTAACAGTGCCCAGCAGTGAGTGGGAGCTGGATGCCAGGGGGCCTGTCTGCTCCTTGATTGTCTGAATTCTTCTCCAATGAAACACTGCAGCTGAGGGGGAAGGAGTGTCATTGCTGCCACACAACCCCAGAAGGGAATGTGTGTCCCTCTTTTAACAGCAACAACAAAAGCAGCTACAAATTTGCTTGCATTTGGAAGTCTTACAGGCACCAAAAGGGCTTCTGTGTGTGCCTGTGGCTGTCCCAGTCTTGACAGGGCTGAAGATCTTTCTGTCTAAGAAATGTTAAAACTCATTGGCCACTGGAAAATTGGCAGATGTTTTGTGCCTAAAATTGAACCAGTTAAAAGGGAACTTCAAGGGTGGTGAACATCTTGCCTGACCTCTTGCCTAGTAGGTGGGATGTTCCCCTCTGGAAGCAGGGAGTCCTGTTTCTGTGCAGGTAACCTTTACAGCAGCAGAGATCTGAATCCAATCCATGCTTGACCATGCAACTCACTCATGCTCTCTTTTGTGTTCCTTCACATTCATCCATAAGATTGAAATAAGGTACTTCATGGAAATTCTCAAATTGTAACCACCATTATCCACCTTTTTCTAGCAGTTCCCTTAGCTGTGAGCTGAGCTTACTTAATTCAGGCAGCTTCTTACTCAGCCCATTGATTGTTGCAGATCAACTGAACTTTCTCCATTCCTGTGCATTTCGTAGATAAAACTTTTATTTCAGTCCAGCCTTAAATGTTTAAAGCATGAAGTGCTGCTGATGCAGTTAGAGTGCTGCACAAATTTAGGGAAAACATGGGCTCCAGGTGGGAAAGTGACAGTCCCAAGTTGACAAAGAGTGTATAGTGCCAGAGCTGGTGTAGGTATCAGGTCTAACTTGCTTTGTCTGCAAGACCATCTTGCCTCCCATAGTAAAATATTTTTACTCTGTAGGTGTCAAGTCAAATAGGGAAAAAAAAAAAAAACCCAAAACCAAACAAAACCTCCTGTGTCCTTGTAGATGGAAGTGGTCACGTGGAGGCCTCTTTGGAGAGAGGTTTGGTTTTCAGGGGTGGGGAGAAGAACAGAACAGTAATTGTCTCATTTGATATTGTATTACACTGCTTTTCTTTTTTTTCCCCACAGAGCTGTCTACTTTGGATGCTACTCCAAAGCCAAAGAGCAATTCAACAGCATGTTTGTGCCCAACAGCAACATTGTGCATGTCTGTTCTGCAGGTTCTGCAGGTTTGTGTTTATAATTCACCTTCCCCATGGTCTGCAGCAGTACCTGTGTCCAGCCCTCAGCAGGCAGTGCATTGCTGTCTGAGACAGTGGCTCTGAGATGCACCTTAATTCTTTAAAGTATTTATTCCAAGCTGTCGTTGCTACAAGACTCCTTCTGGCCCTCTGAATAGTTCAGAAATTAAAAGAATGGATCATAAGGTGGAGACTGGGCTGTCTGTCCGTGCAGGACCTGGGCTAACCAGTCCTGGCTGACACCTCTGGGTGATTGTGGTACATAAACAAGTACAAAGGCCAGTGTGTGGCATGTTCTGAAAATGTGCACTGAGTCTGAGGTGGTACGTGCCAGAAAACAGCAGTTTGCAAGCTCCTGAATTGACTTTGTCTGTGGAGGAACTGTTTTTCTGTTCAACCTTGAAATATTTCTAGATTGCTCTTTACTAATTTGGAATGTTTTTCCAGCTGCAGTGCTCTGGTAATGCCTCTGAAGGCATGAAAAAAATTATTAGTGGACACCAGCAAACTTCTAATACTGTTTTAGCCACATTGTTTCAGGATGCTGTATTTTTCCTACCAGGCTGGGGAAAATGGTTTGTTCTTGTAGGAAAAATACTGCAGAAGAGCTCTGCTAGTTCAATCATCAGTCATCAGAGCAGTCACTAAAAATAACCGTTCCCAAAGGAACCCCTAATTAGGGGTGGGTTCTGTTAATGAGCGGCTCAAGGGCACCACCTACAGCCCTGGGGAACACAAGTCCAGCACAGGAGTGTGTTCCCACGGCTTTGCTTGGAGCTGGGATTCCAAAACCCAGGCAGTAAGGAAGGTATGTTGTCTGCAGCAGCCTTTAGGAACGTGACATACATGTTAAAATAGGTGCAAAAAGGAAGGATCCACTGGTTGATGCCTCCTGAAGTTTAACATGAGATTGTAAGCTGTGAACCTGGGGGGCTTTTGACACCTCTAGCCAGAGCTGATGACTGGAACTGCATCACTGCACAGGGGGATAAAGGTCATGACAATCCACCAGCCTGGATTCAGCTACACGTTTGGTTTTCTTTTCTTTTCTCCAGCCTTTATCACAAATTCCCTGATGAATCCTATATGGATGGTGAAAACGAGAATGCAACTGGAACGGAAGTAAGTGACTGACTGAGAGAGATTGGATGCCACTGCATGGCTAAGGGAGCCTCTGGAAAACTGAACTTCCATGTCTTTGCTTATGGCTCTTTGTACTTCAATAGAGCTTGCCCAGTTGTTTCCCTGACTCCCAGTTCCACATTTTGAGCCACCATATTTCCATCTGGTCAGACTAAAAGTTCTGGTTCTGTGTGTCCTGTGTCAGTTGGATGCACAGATCCTGTTGAGAAGGATGTGGAAGTTGCCTTGAGAGCTGTTTGGTTCAGTCTCTGGTTTCACTGTAAATCTTTAGTTGAGCACAGCATTATTTTTCTCCCAAATTCCTGCATACAGAATCCTCTGTAATTCAGGGGTCATGTTGAGGATAAATGT
This sequence comes from Manacus vitellinus, assembly GCF_001715985.3. NCBI lineage: Eukaryota > Metazoa > Chordata > Aves > Passeriformes > Pipridae > Manacus > Manacus vitellinus. Next base: position 4,470,466 of record NW_021940578.1, on the reverse strand, counting down.
AATAAGGACTGAAATGTTTTGATACAGCAGTAACAGAGGCTATGGAAAGATCACTTGTACTGAATCCAGGTCATACAGGTGTGTTACTGCAGCAGGCCAAGGGTGCTGATGCTCATGTAAACAGAGAGATGATGAGTTTAAATTGTAAAGAAGCCACATTAGTGTAGTTTCATCAAACACCCTGGAGACACTAAGAATCTGTTGCAGTGGTTTAATGTTGTTTTGCCTCCTTCAGCATTGTGTTGCTGTTAAGCACAGCTCCTGAAGACAGAGAGGGAATTTGACAGCAGTATCTTTTAGCCAAGTGATTCACAGTCACTGATGGATATCGCAGCAATAAGGGACTCTGCTTAGAATGGAAATTCCCTCCTGCAAGGAAGGACATGCTAGGTCAAATAAGAAGGATCTTATAAGGCACGACAACTTTATAAATAATTTATAAGACTTAATTCCAGCACTTCACAGAGTGGCACCTTTGAACAGAGTGCTGCCTGAAGGATCATTCCTCATGCAACAGACCTCTGTCTCTTGGCCTGCTGAACATGGCTTTAAATGGAATCAGTAGTTTAACACAAAGCAGTGTCTCTTCAGTGCTTATTGTCTTTTAAAGCATAGGTGTGAACTGTGACAGACTGGAGAGAACTCGAGCTGAAAGAATTATTATGAGTATGTATTAGTGAAGTAGCAAAGCCAAGTGTGCACTCCTAGCACGATAGTCCTGCTGTGTGCAGCTTTCCTAGGAGAATGGGAGTAACACTTATCAGAGAACCATTTCTGTAGTTATAAAAACTACTGAAAGCCATAAGGGTGGGTGTTTTTTGAATATTAATTCTTTTCTTTATTTATAATATGCTCTGTTCTGTTTATTTTTTAGAGTCAGGGGCTCCAAACCGATGAATGCTTTGCAGTGTGCTAGACATGTGTACCAAACAGAAGGGATCCGTGGCTTTTATAGGGGCCTGACTGCCTCCTATGCAGGGATTTCTGAGACCATTATCTGCTTTGCTATTTATGAAAGTTTGAAAAAGCACCTAAAGGAAGTCCAACCACCCCCTTCTTCTAATGGGACTGAAAGGAGCTCGACAAACTTCTTTGGACTGATGTTTGCTGCTGCTGTTTCCAAGGGCTGTGCCTCTTGTATTGCTTATCCACACGGTATGTCAGCTCTTCCATTTATGAGAACTGTAGAGCAGCTGTTACCTGTAATCCAAGACAAATGATGGGGTTTAGGGATGAAAATTCCTAGTTCTTTGAACGGCCAACTGCGTGTTGTTGTGCATTGGCATTTTCAGTACTGGTCCCACCGTTCCTAGGGAGACACGTGGTTGGTGCTTGGGACTTGCTGGTTTAAAAACAACCCAAAAAACACCAAAAAGAAATGGCTTGCCTAATGTTTCTGTTTTTACTAGTAGCCTCATGTAGCTAAGTCCCCACAGCCTTTGGGATTCTGTGATCAAGTTGTGGGAAAGAAACACTTGTGGGCTGAGCAGTGTTATTCTTTTTGGATAGCTGTGAACGGTGCCATGGTTGTATAGAGAGCAATATTGATTATGTAGCATCAGTAAAGCATTTAGATCTGTAGTAGCTTCAATGAGCAAACAATTCATTTATTCCACATGAAGAACTCTTTAACTTTTCCTCTTGCCTGAAGGGCGGTGTGTCCAGGATTCCATGGCTGGATGTACTGGCAGGCTGTTGGTACAGGAAGGTTTTCCTGTCCCTGGGGTTTGCATACAAGGCCTTTCCTGGTAGTGGCATGTTTCTTAAAATGAAGGATCATTCCTCATGCAGCAGACCTGTGTCTCTTGGCCTGCTGAACATGGCTTTAAATGGAATCAGTAGTTTAACACAAAGCAGTGTCTCTTCAGTGCTTATTGTCTTTTAAAGCATAGGTGTGAACTGTGACAGACTGGAGAGAACTCGAGCTGAAAGAATTATTATGAGTATGTATTAGTGAAGTAGCAAAGCCAAGTGTGCACTCCTAGCACAATGGTCCTGCTGTGTGCAGCTTTCCTAGGAGAATGTGGGAGTAACACTTATCAGAGAACCATTTCTGTAGTTGTAAGAGCTGTTGGAAGCCGTAAGGGTGGAAGGTTTGCTCTGTTGACACTGTTTCCCTGCTCTGCAGAGGTCATACGGACTCGGCTGCGGGAGGAGGGCACCAAGTACAAGGCTTTCATCCAGACAGCTCGGCTGGTGGCCCGGGAGGAAGGTTACTTGGCCTTCTACAGAGGACTCTTTGCCCAGCTCATCCGGCAGATCCCAAACACAGCCATTGTGTTGTCCACCTACGAGTTGATTGTGTATCTCTTAGAAGACCATGCAAAGTAGCAGAACCAAGACTTCAGTTACAGACTGAAGACCAATTCCTTCACTGAACAAATAGTCCTTTAAGAGACTGGTGCAGGTGGCAGCTCTGGTGGGAAAACTACAAGTCTGTGACCACCTGTGGATATTTCCTTTTGGATTCGTGCTTTCTGAAAGGTTTCGAGTCATTAACGTTAATAGTTAATTATAATTTTTTTTTAACTTGATGATAATTAAAATGCTACTAAATTAAATTACACTATTTAATTTAAGTATATGTTTGTCCTTTTCCTTAAGCACAGCCATATGTGGTCAAGGAATGTACCTCATACTATCAAGTGATCTCTTGGACTGATGTTCATTAAAACTGTATTAAAACAGGAGAACTGGTTTGGACATTTGAAACTCTGTCTTCTTAGCACTGGTGTCATGTTGCTTTTTAGCTCTGTAATGCCCTAAATGCCCAAATAAGTTTGAGAGTAGTTCTGGTTTATTCAAGGTGCATCATTCATTGCTGTGTGAACACTGTTGAGTGTTCAGGTAGGACAATCTTGTTTCTCTGTTTTGATGGTGTGAACTATGCACACCAGAATCTCTTAGAAAAACCACTTCCAATATGATTCTGGGAGGCTTTTCATAAAAATGTAACTACAGTTCTGATCCCCCTGTGCATTTGGGATACATGGTTATGCTACTGGGTATAAACAGATCTGTCAGGACTTGGCTTTTAGACCTTGTTTTTGCACAGGCCTGAGAGCACAAGGACAGTCAGTGACTGTGGCCTGGCTGCCCTGTGGGAAACCCATGAGATGGAGTGACTTGGTCAGGTATCCTTTTACTGCAGTGGGACTTTATTGAGCTATGTTTGCCTTCTACTTCAATGTCAGGGGTCTAGAGAGTAGAAGAGAAGATAAGCTATGTCCTAAATACTATAAATGCAGTTGTCGATTCTACTTTACAATATGATACTCAGGAATAAGTCTCTCTTGACTTCATATCCTTGTAGAGCAGTGCTTCTGATGGGAATGAGATACTGTGTTATCTTGTGGACACATCACTGCAGTTTACACAAAAAAAATCCCCAGTCTATGTAAATAGTTCCTTCATGCTATTAGTTGATTTCTTGCTGAAGGCAATAAGGATTCATCAGCTTAGTGCAGCCTTCTGAAGAGTTCTCACATTTCATATAGCTGTGATGTCTGCCTTCCCCTTCACAAAAACAGTATCCAAGGGGTATTCTTCAACAGTTCTCACGATACAATTCTTACCTTTCACTTAAAAATCAAATATCCTGCATACCTGAGATTAGTTCTTCATAAAAAATATAATATGGTTTCAATTTTAATAATCTTCACCACTTGCAGCAGTACCTTGTAATTCACGTGTAGTATATGAAATACTGTTACTGATAGTGTTTTAGAACTCAAAAGTGTAGATTTGTGTTTTGCTTTGGCCATACTATGCTCTTCATTAGTGTCATTTGCCTTGGCAGCTGAGACAAACCCTGCAGCATTTGAGCCCAGCTTCAGCCTTCCCTGGTGACCTGAACCATGAGCTCCTCGTGATCTGAGCAGGAGCTGAGTTCTTGAGCATAAACAAGTGTTTATGGACATCTTTGGCTTCAGGGACCCCGCTCACAGCAGAGATGGTGGTGTGCAGGCTTGGAAGGAGCATGGGAAGCATTGAGAAACAGCCTGGTAGTGAGCAGGGCTGTCTTTGATCAGGTAAAGTTTCCAGGCTGGTGTTGTGCTGGAGAAAAAGAAAGGGCTGATAACTGGATTCAGATCCCGTTTGTTCACACCAGACCCCAGCTGATGACTGGTACTCGAGGTCATGTTTGACATCAGTGTGATGTAGGAGCTTACAGCAAAGACAGCAGACGGTGTGTATACCTCATTGTGAGGCAAAAATAACTGATTTCTGTTAATGTCTTACTGAACAAAACTGATCACATTCCTCTTAAGCTAAAACAGGAAACAGCTGAGTAAAAATTGACATGGGTTTTTTATGGAGACGATGAGCAGCAAAAGCTTCACTCGCTGTATAGGAGGCAAAACTGTCAAACAGTGCTGATGCTATTTTTGAGAACTGGGACACTTGTGCTGCTACTCTGAAACATTTTCTGAGATTTGCTTTCCTAAATTAGCATTCCTCTGTACGTACAGTGCTCTAGCTCACTTCTAAAATGTTAGTCAAATGTGTAGACTGCTGGTGTCTTCTGAGAATGAGGGGAGGGAACTCCAGCCCTTTGGAGGAGTCTGGGCCTTGGTAAGAGAGAAACCAAGAGAAAGTGAACAGTTTTTTGTTCTGCCTAAATCTGATGGAAAATCAGGAATTCTGTGGGATTTTTGTTCCTGTTCTTTAAGCTTTGTTACCAATCCTGACAGAATTAGTCTTAATTTGATAGAGGGTTAATAAGCTATATTGGGAACTAATAGAGTTTCTGAATTAACATAATTAAATCCTTTTTCCTTCCTCTCTCTAATAGAATTTTTAAAATTCACTGGCCCTTGATTCCTTAAACCCTATAAAGAGTTACCATTTTTAGGTGACGCTCTGTGAGCAATCCCATTGATGTCACTGAGTATGGAATAAGCCTATTACCAGAGGAAAGAATTTGAAGTAGCTTTTACCAAAACGATACCTGAATTTAAAAATAACCAACCTTTCTCTGCTTGTGAAAGTCAAACTAAAAGCATTTTTCACTCTTCATTCCTCTTCTCCAGCTTCCACAGAAAGTCATTTTCATGGAAGATAGGTAAAGGCTTCACTAATAGACCCTTTGTAGTTTAATTATCAGTGAGGTGATGAAACTACAGTCCTATCTGAAGTCACCACTATGACTCCATTAACTTTACCAGGACTGAACCCGTTCCTATTCATATATTAACAGTTAAATTGAAGTTACAAACACACTGTTGCTGCAATTGTATGAGCTGCTCTTGTTGGTTAATTTAGTTTTGGAAGCATTTTTGAGGCATTTGAAGATTTGTCAGTCCTTATGCTGTAAGACTTACTGCCTCCCTTTAGGTATCATGATATCCCTCAAAATACCTGCATTTGCTGAGAATTGGCATCCATGCTTGAATTGTGATTGTGCCCCTCACTGTGATTTATAGTGGTTTTGCACAAGTTCCTCATTAGCTCCTTTAAGGAGGAAACTTTCAAACAATGCATCTCTGGCTGGACTGGTGCTACAGAGAGTTGATAGGAAGGGAGGGACCTCTGAAGAAAAAATAACCAGGTCTCCACAAGTCCTAGAGGACCTCAAAGGTCTTCATGTGCCAAGTAACAGGGTGGGTTGTTCCTCCTATCCCTATCACTTGGGCTCATAAAACAATCCTTAAGTGACTGTGCTAAACAGTGGAAGAGAGATGGAAAAATTACATCCCTTTTACGTTTGTCAAGATGAAATATTCACTGTTACTCCACAGAATTCATTACCGTGGTTAAATCTGGGGAGAGAGAAATGGAACAGTGAAGAGAGCCCAACCATAGCTGAGACAAGCTTAAAAGCACAGCTTACTTCCAGCACAAATATTTGGGAAGAGCTTTTCCATTTGTGCCTTTTTTAATGGTGTTAAACATGATGTTTGAAGCCTTTTTCCCCCTTCAGAGCTGGGACCTGTGAAGGGCCTTGAGGGGAAGGTGTGGGTGGAGCGGCTGAGGGGACTGAGAGGAGACCTCATTGCAGGTACAACTTCATTGTGAGGGGAAATGGAGGGGCAGGTGTCTGGGGGGATCAGTGACAGGACCCAGGGAGCAGCTGGAGCTGTGCCAGGGCAGGTTTAGGTTGGATTCCAGGAGAAGGTTCTTCCCCCAGAGGGTGGTTGGCACTGCCCAGGCTCCCCAGGGCAGTGGGCACGGCCCCAAGGCTCCCAGAGCTCGAGGGTTTGGACAACGCTCTGAGGGACAGGGTGGGATTGTTGGGGTGTCTGTGCAGGGCCGGGAGTTGGACTGGATGATCTTTGTGTGTCCCTTCCAGCCCGGGATGTTCTGTGCCTGTGCAGCGCGGCCGCCCTTCACCGGGACGCCCGGCCTGTCCGTCTCTA